>NC_062567.1:40087783-40390533 GCF_022837055.1 Prionailurus viverrinus | reverse complement strand
TTATATTTTTATTTTTCCATATTGAAACAGTATTGGAGAAGGTTTAATTTAAACGAAGTTACTGGGGCGCCTGGGTGGCTCAGTCGGTTAAGCGTCGGACTTCAGCTCAGGTCACGATCTCTCGGTCCGTGAGTTCGAGCCCCGCATCGGGCTCTGGGCTGATGGCTCAGAGCCTGGAGCCTGCTTCCCATTCTGTGTCTCCCTCTCTCTCTGCCCCTCCCCCATTCATGCTCTGTCTCCCTCTGTCTCAAAAATAAGTAAACGTTAAAAAAAAATTTAATTTAAACGAAGTTACTAATTAGCACTCTCACTAATTAAAAATTATTTGGGGGGCCCCTGGGTGGCTCAGTCAGTTAAACGAGGGACTCGTGACTTCAGCTCAGGTAGTGATCTCATGGTTTGTGAGATCAAGCCCCTCCCCCCCCATCGGGTTCTGAGCTAACAGGCTACTTGGGGTTCTCTCTCTCTCCCTCTCTCTCTGCCCCTCCTTTGCTCACACTCTTTCTCTCAAAATAAATAAACATTTTTTTAAAAATTGAATTAAACATTAAAGAGTCTGCCAGCTTTGAATATCATTTATCCCAATATTTATATAGGGATACTTTGATGTACAGAATGGACCCCACGGTGTGCATTATTTGCCTTCCATGCATCTTGTTGCCTGCTTTTCTATTTTCTATGTTCTAAGACTGCAATGTGTAACCGTTTATAGAAATAGATGACTGCCTGAAAACGTTATGTGCTGATCTGATTTTTTTCCTTTCTTGACATTTTAATTCGTGCATCATTCAGAAAAGGAAGACTCTCTACGTAGTAGTATAAGGAAGAATTTATTAATTATTTACTCCATGAAGGTATCACAAAAATGTAATGAAATTAATTCCGCCAATAATTGAAAGGAATTTCTTTATATAACCAAGTGAATTCACAAGTATTTATAATAGCACTATTTTATTTTTTATTTTTTTTTTAAATTTTTTTTTCAACGTTTATTTATTTTTGGGACAGAGAGAGACAGAGCATGAACGGGGGAGGGGCAGAGAGAGAGGGAGACACAGAATCGGAAACAGGCTCCAGGCTCTGAGCCATCAGCCCAGAGGCCGACTCGGGGCTCGAACTCCCGGACCGCGAGATCGTGACCTGGCTGAAGTCGGACGCTTAACCGACTGCGCCACCCAGGCGCCCCATATAATAGCACTATTTTAACCACACATTGTTATTAATTATCGATCTGTTCTTGTGCTCGCTTCGGCAGCACATATACTAAAATTGGAATTATCAATTTGTTCTTCATAAAGATACTGCAAATCCTTGACTCTAGCAGATAAAGGAACCAGCTTTGTTCAGAGTTTGTCTATATGCAACCTTTTTCATTGCTTACATTTAACTTACTCATATCATTCTTTTCTTATACTACTCTGCAGTTTTGATATCAAGGTGCAAATTACTAATTTCAGAACAATGTCTGAGTCTCTTTTAAGTGCAGAATTCAGATGTTCAGCGACCAAGCCTTCACAAAATTCATTACTTAAAGGTTACCTTCTTTCCAGTATTCCCTGGGGGGGAAAAATCTGCCATAATTTCTTTTTCTGTTTTTGTGATACTTCAACCTACTCTTACCTGCCATGGTTCACTCCAGACACAGCACTACAAGGGTTGAAATCACCCTCTTTTCACAGCAAAACTTTCCTTTTTAGGGATCTAAGTTAAAACTTGATCCCTCCAATGAGACAATGATACGAATGCCATGACACTGCCTCGGCCATTCCAAAGGACTGAGGGAGGGGGGAAGTGAGTGGTCAAATGGACATTGCATTTCAGATTTCCAACATGAGAAAGTTCTGGAGATTTGTTTCACAACAAAGTGAATATCCTTAATACGACTGAACTGTACACTTTAAAATGGTTTAACATGGTTGGGGAGCCTGGGTGGCTCAGTCTGTTGAGCGTCTGACTTCTGCTCAGGTCATGATCTCACAGTTCATGAGTTCGAGCCCTGCGTTGGGCTCTGTGCTGACAGCTCGGAGCCTGGAGCCTGCTTCGGATTCTGTGTCTCCCTCTCTCTCTCTGCCCCTCCCCCGCTCGCACTCTGTCTCTCTCTCTCAAAAATAAACATTAAAAAAAATTTTTTTAAGAAAATAAAATGGTTAACATGGTGAATTTTATGTGTGTTTTTTACCACAATAAAGAAAACATGTATTTGGAAAAAAAGTAAGCCCTCTGATTATATCTTACAAATTATAATTCTGAGAATCACCTCTGGCCTGAAATGGTTTCTAAAAGGAATGGTTTCCATTCATCATGTAAATATATGATATAGATACTCATATATAACATATATAATAAATTTCTTATTGTAAAGTTTTTAAAAATTTTTTGAATGTTTATTTACTTATTTAGGGAGAGAGAGAAAGAGAGAGTGCAAGCAGGGGAGGGGCAGAGAGAGAGGGAGACAGAATCCCAAACAATCTCCATGCTGTCGGCACAGGGTGACGTGGGACCCAATCTCGCCAACTGTGAGATCGTGACCTGAGCTGAAATCAAGAGTCAGACACTTAACCGACACAGCCACCCTGGCACCTCCCTTATTGTATCATTTTTGATTGAGCCCAGCAGCCTTTATGAAATATTCTTCGTACACATATATATGTAGAAAAACGTAGAGCTACCCTAACTTAAGTCGCTTCCAGCCCTAGTTAAGTGGAAAATCAGACACAGACATGAGTGTAAGGGACTTTCACTTATTCCACAGTCGACGTTGCAAAGGGGAAAAATAGCCTGTTAATTTCACCAAATAATTAGAATGGCGTTAAAGAGACTACGCCATTGAAGGAGTAGGCACAGGTCTAAACTGGGTAAGATCTAACACTAGTGCTCTGACCCATGACCGTCTTGTCTCATTCTCTCCACGTCCCAGGGACAGGCAGCTTTTCCTTATCCTTCCCTGTGGAGTCGGACGTTGCTCCCATCGTCCGATTGTTCATCTTTACTATTTTACCGGACGGAGAAGCTATTGGAGATTCCGAGAGTTTTGAGATCGAAAACTGTCTAGCCAACAAGGTGAGTGTCTTCGGCATGAAGTGACAACACCAAGAAATGGAACTATAGGCATCCTCCGTTTGGCTCAGAGAAAACCGAGCCCAGAAAATGAAATTAGTTGCACACAGGATCCCAGCCAGTTAACGGCAGAGTGAAACCTCCGGGCACCTAGTAATTGACAAATAATAATTTGTCAATTATGCCAAAATGCTACCAAATTTGCTACCGAATTGCTACCACATAGCTAAAGCATAGTCCAACCTTGTGTCCGTGGCGCCCTGTCCACTAATTCCATTGCATGAGGTATGTAACATGTTAAGATTCCAAAGTTCCAAAGACCTTAAAGACAGACACAAATACCTCGAACCGCCTTATAATGGGTCAGAGGTAAAGACGGGCCTCTAAATATCAAACAAGCTACGTATCCCTTATGAGCTACCAGTTGTCCCTTTAGGAAAAGACTGAGCCATTGAAGGAACTTTTTCAACAGCAAAGGGAACTTGGGAAAATAGGTTCCTGACTTTAATGGAAAGATGACTCGGGAAATGTGGGTGACGGCAGGGTCCCAAAGGTCGAGGAAGCGCTGACTGACTTTTCCCTCTGCTCTCACAGGTGGACTTGAGCTTCCGTCCAGCACAGAGTCTCCCGGCCTCACATGTGCACCTGTGAGTCTCAGCTTCTCCTCAGTCCCTCTGCGCCCTCCGTGCCGTGGACCAAAGCGTGCCGCTGGCGAGGCCCGAGGCTGAGCTGTCCCCGGCCTCGGTGAGTTCCCGGCAGCCTCGTGGGTCAGGAAGGGCCGCGTAAGGGACCACAGGAGGGTTGGGGGGGGGGGGGGAGAAGCCCCTCTTAAGAGTAAACTATGATGGGGCGCCCGGGTGGCTCAGTCGTTTAAGCGTCCGACTTCAGCTCAGGTCAGGTTTACGGGTTCGAGCCCTGCGTCGGGCTCTGTGCTGACGGCTCAGAGCCTGGATGGAGCCGGCTTCAGATTCTGTGTCTCCCTCTCTCTGCCCCTCCCCGCTCGTGCTCTGTCTCTCTCTCTTTCAAAAATCAATAAAAACATGAAAAAAAATAAAAATAAATAAATAAACCATTTTTGGTCAATGCAGTAAGTAAGCTTTTTAGACAAAATTGATATTTGCAAGCCTAAGCCATGTACCTCCCGGCAGATCTATTTATCTCTCTAGAGTACTTCTGATCTGTGAAAATGGTAATAAGTGATTCGCAAGTTACTTTCAATTCAGAAAAAAAGTGACCTACTCCAGCTTTGTCAGCAATGATGAGCCCCAGACTAACTAAAATTTTAAGTTCCTTCTTTTTTTTTCCCCTAGAAGTGTATTCATTAATAGTGGTGATATCGGGGGTATCACATTGGTTTTGATTGCTATCATTGTCGTCGTCATCATTATCACCAGCTTGCAGGCCTACTATGTGCTAGGTCTGTTTTAGGAGCTGGGGAAATCGCAGTAAACAATCACAGTCTTTGTCCCTTACAGAGGTGTCGTTTTAGAGGGACGATAATAAGAAATTGCATGTGGCTCCAAAAAATAAAAAGGGAAAAAATGGTCAGTAATTAGCATCAGGTGAAAATACTTTCAAACATGCGGTTTTTGAAAACTATCAGAAGTAGAGGGAAATTCAGAAACCGCTTTTCTAACCTATTTAAAACCAGATTACTGGGGCGCCTGGGTGGCGCAGTCGGTTAAGCGTCCGACTTCAGCCAGGTCACGATCTCGCGGTCTGTGAGTTCGAGCCCCGCGTCAGGCTCTGGGCTGATGGCTCAGAGCCTGGAGCCTGTTTCCAATTCTGTGTCTCCCTCTCTCTCTCTGCCTCTCCCCCGTTCATGCTCTGTCTCTCTCTGTCCCAAAAATAAATAAACGTTGAAAAAAAAAGTTTAAAAAAAAAAAAAAAACAGATTACTGGGGACGCCTGGGTGGCTCAGGCAGTTGAGCATCCAACTTTGGCTCAGGTCATGATCTCATGGTTCCTGAGTTCAAGCCCCACATTGGGCTCCATGCTCACAGCTCAGAGTGTGGAGCCTGCTTCGGATTCTGTGTCCCCCCTCTCTCTCTCTGCCCTTCCCTTATTTGCAATCTGTCTCTCTCTCTCAAAATAAATTAACATTAAAAAAATAAAAAAATAAAAACACTAGATTACTCATCTTTCGAAAATGCTCAGCATGATGCATGAAAAATGACATGTTACTGGAATTTGATCATTGTCAAAAAGTTATCACCGGTGAATTTTATAACCTTAATTGCCTTATGCATGAATGTTTAAATAGATTAATTCATTAACTTGCCTACCTGGGATTTATTATTATTAGGCAATACTGGAGGATAAACCAGTAATATTGAAGTTTCTTTTGGTGTTTGTTCTAGTTTCTACTTCTCAAAATTCATTTGTAGGTATTAAATTTTAAAACTGTGGGATAACTATATCAAGAATCACTGTCTTGTTTCTAATCATCAAAATTAACATTCTTCAGAAAAAAGGGTATCATAAAAAATTTTTTCAACCTTAGCCTTGTATTAACAGGTCAAAATATCTCCTCATAGCATCATAATTATTATAGAAAAAGACAGATTTCTCTTACTACAGTTTTCTATTTGAATTAGAAGATGGCATGATGAAGTTAACCTGAAAAAAAGGGACTTATTCTCTCTAGGTGCCTTCTTTGGAGAAATGCCTTTTTTTTTTCTTTTTTACACTCTGTATTTGTGTAGTCTATTCTGAGCTATTTTTCAGCTCAGCTTGTATTGAACAAGTTTAGTCTACTTTTCAATATTTTTGTGTTTATCCTATTTTGTTTAGTTCTATAAATTTAACAGTTGATTCAATTGCGTAACACAGCTTTCAACATTATAGAGATTAAAAAAAGGAGTATGAACATAATTGGAGACTTGGGCTCTTACAGTTGTCTTTACGTCACTTGCTTGGACAATAACCTGGAAAATATTCGTTTATCCAAAACAGATGGAGCATGCTCACTTATGCGACCATTTGGTTCTCCTACTCAAGAACAAAGTAAATAGGTAAAGAAGTTTAGAGAGTGTTTGTGGTTAGTTATCAAGTGCTTCATAATAATGCTTCCCCAACGTGTTGGCGTTAAACAATAAACATGTATGGTCATTCGCACTTTCTATGGATTAGGAATCCAGAAGGGACTTATCTGGGCTAAGTGACTGGCTTGTGATCGCACCTGTTCGTCAACATGGCAACAAACATGTTACTAGGGCTTGGCTGAGGTTGGAAGTCTACTTCCAAGATGTGTTGCTCATACAGTTGTTCCTCAACCACACTGACTGAGTGTCCTTGGGGTTACCTGAGTGTCCTCAGCACATGGCAGGTGATTTCCTCTAAAGCAACTGATCCAACAGAGAGCAGCTAAGGCTGCAATATATTTTATAACATGGCCTTGGCATTTACACACTATCGCTTCCACAAAATGTTATTAGTTATAAGGACCCCTGGGTGGCTCAGTCGCTTAAGCCTCCGACTTCGGCTCAGGTCATGATCTCGTGGTTTACGGGTTCAAGCCCCGCGTCAGGCTCTGTGCTGACAGCTCGGAGCCCGGAGCCTGCTTCGGATTCTGTGTCTCCCTCTCTCCCTGCCTCTCCCCCCTCACGCTCTGTCACTCTCTCTCCTTCAAAAATAAATAAACATCAAAAAAAAAAATTTTTTTTAATGTTATTAGTTATAGATGTCAGCCGTATTCATTACGGGAGGAACTACACAAGAACACAAATACCAGGAGGTAGAGATTACTGGGGGCAATTTTGGAGGCTGTGTTCACAGTTTGCCCTCTGACTCCCAATGACCTATTACCTTCCCACATGTAAAATACACTCACTTTCCTCCTATGACCCTAGAAGTTTCATTCCCAAATTAGGCCCAGGTACAGTTGATGTTCCTTGGGCGTTGTTCCTCAAGTACAATTCCTCTAGCTATGAAGACCTTGACCTAGCGCGTACTTAAGGTGTTTACCTCCACACATTCAGCATACAATGGTGGAACTGACATACTGATACTCCTGTTCAAAAGGGGAAACAAAGGCACATAGGAGGTATTGGTCCGTGGCAGTTCTGAGATCCACCCAAAGGCTGAAAGCCCTTTGGTTAGGACTCACTCTTACTCCAGCCTAGGAAATAAATATCCAAGCCCCTTGGCTCCACCCTATGGATTCTTGGTTCTTTCATTTAAGTCATTCTTCTTCAAAAAAAGAAAGAAAAAAGGTGGCCTGAGCTTGCAATTGTGTAGACATTGTTCTGTTGAATATCAGTGATATTCACCTATGTACCTATGTGGTTTTTCTATCCAAGAACAAAGCCATATAGAAATAGAAGCTTAACAGATTGCAGTAATTCCTACCTAAATTAGCGTATTTTTTTCTTTTCTTTTTTTACAGTTCATTTATTTATTTTTGAGAGGGAGAGAGAATCCCAAGCAGGCTCCATGGTGTCAGCACAGAGCCCCACGCAGGGTTCAAACTCATGAACCGTGAGACCATGATCTGAGCTGAAATCAAGAGTCAGGCACTTAACTGACTGAGCCACTCAGGTGCCCCTAAATTTGTCAGGTGATTAACTATTCATCAAACACAGAGACAGTTTAGATCTTTCTTTATTTGGTCTAGTTTTACCTCTAAACACTAGAATGAATTTTTCAGTAATCCTTGGTAATTTAAGTTGTACAATCCTTGGAAACATCTTCCCAGGTAGGTTTTATGTCAATAGAACCACAAAAATAAATAAATTACAAAAATAAAACACTGATAAAAACAAACAAAAATTTTAACTTCTCTCTAAGGTACCGACTACTTGAAGGTACTCAAGAAAGGACTGATGGTGATTATTATCACATTTCTCTCAGTTCAATGGCTATTTCAAAAGAAAAACAGGTAAGAGCTCTGTCTTTGATCTCCCCTCTGTTCCAGGTATATAATCTGCTAACGATGAAGGATCTTACTGGTTTCCCTGACATACTGGACCAGCAGGAAGAAGAACATGCAAGTTGTAGCAATCCTTATATCATTCTTGAAGGAGCCATCTACATTCCCCTAGCAAGTTATGATGAAGAAGATATGTATGACTTCCTAAAGGTAAAATCCTTATTACCTGTTAATGTACCGGCTTATGAACATTTTTATGTTAGTAAAACTATATATATATAGTTATATAGTAAATATATAGTAAATATATATTTATAAATATATATATAAATATAAATTACTATTTATATAGTAAATATATAGTTATATAGTAAATATATATAAAACTATATATAGTTATATATGTATTTACTATATAACTATATATATATAGTTTTATATATATTTACATACACATTTATATATATTTATTTATAAATATAAATATATAATATACATATATACACATATATATAATTTAGAAATATATAGTTTTAGAAAATGTTTAGCCTAACAGTTGGTAAGTCAGAGACAGGGCTAGATCCAACCTCTGCCATTTCATTGAAATATTTTCGTTATATTTAATTTGCAAAAGGCCCTAAATTATAAAATCTTGATAAGCCATAAAGCATTATAATTTCACCACTCTTTTATTGAGTCTGTGTATCCCTAGGGAATTAATCTAACATTAAGGCTATCAGGGTTACCTAGGGAAATTTCTAAGGAAAATATATTTCATGGATTCTAATCAAGTTTACAAACCTACTGAGTCACCATTTTCACAGGGTATGGAATTAAAGGTGTTCACCAACTCGAAAATCCGAAAACCACGGTCGTGTTCAGTGATCCAACCACCTGCAGGAGTGGAAAGGCAAGGAATGTATGGAGGTAAATAGCAAGTTGCTTTCAATTTTGTATAGCATCCAACAATATTAATTTGCCAAGAAAAAAATGTAAAACGAGATGGATCATGTGGCCTTATCTCCATTTGATACATAGAGAAACTAGGATTCAGATGTTTCTTGCTGAGATCATTTAGCTGGTAAGTGGCATAGACAGAACTGACCAGTTTGTTAAAGATCAGGCCGATATTTTATTTTATTTTATTTTATTTTATTTTATTTTATTTATCTTATTTATTTTGAGAGAGAGAGAGAGAACACAAGCAGGGAAGGGGCAGAGGGAGAAAGAGAGAGAAAGAGAGAGAGAGAGAGAGAGAGAGAGAATCTTAAGCAGGCTCCACGCTCATCATGGAGCCCGATGCAGGGGTCGATCTCTTGCCCATGAGATCATGATCTGAGCTGAAATCAAGAGTCAGCCACTTAACCGACTGAACCACCCTGGAGCCCCTACATGAATCAGATATTTCAGGGCACAAAATCAGATGAAACACCAGATTCTACCATACTGTAAGAAAGGAAAATGTTTACCATGTAAGGAGAGAATAATTCTAATTACGGAATCAGGAGACATTTTTAGAGATGCTATCTCTTAAAGAATAGAAAGGAGGGGCGCCTGGGTGGCGCAGTCGGTTAAGCGTCCGACTTCAGCCAGGTCACGATCTCGCGGTCCGGGAGTTCGAGCCCCACGTCGGGCTCTGGGCTGATGGCTCAGAGCCTGGAGCCTGTTTCCGATTCTGTGTCTCCCTCTCTCTCTGCCCCTCCCCCATTCATGCTCTGTCTCTCTCTGTCCCAAAAATAAATAAACGTTGAAAAAAAAAAAAATTAAAAAAAAAAAAAAAAAGAATAGAAAGGAAGAGAACAGGCCTTGCTGGTGAAAAGAAACAATGCGAAGATGGCAGAAATATCTCCTAATCCAAAGCCAAAAGAAAACGAAATAAAACATCAAAGGAAGCAGCCTCTTTCTACACTCTTCACTTTCCCAGTAAAATACAGGTTTTAATCCCCAGATCTGTTTATACTTACAGCCCGTTAACCAATCCTTTTTCCTCTCTCTGTCTCCCATGATTCTGTCTTTTCTTCCAAAATATTCTTGATGTGTGTTGCTAATGAAGATTAACATCTTCTGAGTTTTGTATTTACGAATCAGAGGTTTTATGTGTCCAGTGAACATGACAGATGGCTTTATTGAGATATAACTGATATAGAACATTAAATAATTGTAAGGAATACAATGTGTTTATCTGATGCACTTATATATTACAAAATGATTATCACTCTGGCATTAATTAAATTTTCTGTCACCTCCTGATTTCCATTTCTTCTTTTTTTCTCTTTTAAATTTTTATTTTCATTCCACTTAGCTAACATACATTGTTATACTAGTTTCAGGTGTAGAATTTAGTGATTCAACACTTCCGTACATCACCCTGTGCTCATCATAACAAGTGCACCCGTCAGTCCCCAACGCCTATTTAACCCATTGCTTTCCCCCCCTCTTCCCTGGTGACCATCAGTTTGTTCTCTATAATTAAGAGTCTGTTTCTTGGTTTCTCTCCCTCTCCCTTATTTTTTTTCCCCTTTGCTTGTTCGTTTTCTTAAGTTCCACACATGAGAGAAATCGTATATTTATCTGTTTCTGACTGCCTTAGGAGTACTACTCACCCATTAAAAAAAAAAATGAAATCTTGCCATTTGCAACAACATGGATGGAGCCAGAGAATATAATGCTAAGTGAAATAAGTCAGTCCATTTCTTTTTTCTGGTTCTCAGCACTTTTCAAATGGAAAAACTGAACCCAGAAAGGTTAAGTAACTGAAGCCGTTAGGATGCCACGGCCAGTAAGAGATGAGATGGAGATTCAGATCTGGCTGTTTGACTCCAGATCCTTGTTTTTTAACCTCTACATTATTCTATCTCTCAAAGGCTTTAAGGTGAGAGCTTGCCTGGAATGTTCTAAGGGTAAGGAAACCAGCATGGTTGGAACAGAGTGAACAAAGTAAGTGCAGTTGGAAAGAGAGATCAGCAGAATAATTGAGGCCAGATTGTATAGGGCTTTGCAGATCATTGTAAGAATTTGACTTTTTACTCTGCATGAGATGGAAAGATTTTCCGAAGTGGAGAGTGACGTGATCTAATATGTTTCTTATAAGGATCACACTAGATACTGAATTTAGAAGAAAATTAAGTTTTCAGTTTTTATGCTTTTTTTGTTTGAAAGTAGTAAAGGTCAAAAATGAATACAAGAATTACAAAGCTAAATTGAGTGGCCCTTTCACAGCCATGAACAGAATATCCAGTTGAAAGTATTTTGTGATCAGCAGTGAAATAGAACGTAAGTGAACGTGTCCAGGGATCAACACATTTCGATGAAGTCAGATAGGAAAAAGAAGCAGAATAATAATAATGACAACAATAACATTTTGTCTTGGGAAATGAATCTAAAGGCATTTAAAGTAGAGTGTATGCGTTGTGACAGAGGAAGAATAGAATTTTAACATACACACTGTGAAAGGATCAGTAGAGAGTTGAAGTTGACCTTGAGAATGAGACAATAAGGAAGGTACAGTCATCATCCAATACATGGAGTTAAAATAACACATTAAGCCACTGTTTGTTAACTGGAATAGCTGGAGAAGTTGAAGGGTCTTTGACATCTGTAGCAGAAAAGAGAAAATAGCTTATTTAGATGCATCATCCATTTAGATAAATTTAAGTACCAATAACAGATTTACGTATTCAACGTAAGAGTAAAAACAGAGACAATAGAGCAACATCAGGGAGAAATCAAAGTCAGAGACAGAGATGGTTACCACGTGGAAGGACTTCTAGGAAAGAAGTTGTATGATATTAATTAAAGAAATTACTGTGGATGCTTTTTTTTTTGAGAGAGATATCAAAGGAAAATACCTGGAAATGTTTTTTTTTTAATTTATTTTTTAGGGCGCCTGGGTGGCGCAGTCGGTTAAGCGTCCGACTTCAGCCAGGTCACGATCTCGCGGTCCGTGAGTTCGAGCCCCGCGTCGGGCTCTGGGCTGATGGCTCAGAGCCTGGAGCCTGTTTCCGATTCTGTGTCTCCCTCTCTCTCTGTCCCTCCCCCATTCATGCTCTGTCTCTCTCTGTCCCAAAAATAAATAAACATTGAAAAAAAAATTTTTTTTTAATTTATTTTTTAAATTTTTTTAAAGCCTTTTTTTTAAAATTTTTTGTAATCTTTATTTATTTTTGAGAGAGAGACAGAGTACAAGGGGGGAAGGAACAGAGAGAAAGGGAGACACAGAATCCGAAGCAGGCTCCAGGCTCTGAGCTGTCAGCACAGAGCCCGACGTGGGGCTCAGACTCACAAACGGTGAGATCATGACCTGAGCCGAAGCCGGACGCTCAACTGACAGAGCCACCCAGGTGCCCCATGTTTTGTTATGTTTTTTAATAAATATTATTTCACAAGGCAATTCTGAAATATCACCTGGGGTGCTTGGATGGAGAGCCTAAGCCAAACTCAATTTATAAGCATGACCTCAGGCACAACAAGGATCAGAAAGCTTTCATGTTTAGTTCTCTATCCCCTCACTTTTGTAAGTAATTTCTCTGTCTCCGTCGTAGCAAATGGAACCATCTTTCTATGGCATCTTGAATTTTTCATTTCTCCTTCCCAAGACATAAAGAGAAGAAAATCAAACGCTCTAGCCTTCTTATCAGGAGAACAATGAGTTTACAAGCTTCATTATAGTACAAAGAATTGATGTTATTAAATTCTATTCACCCATTGGTAACTCAAACAATTGAACACATGTGGCCCGAAGAGAGTTTTGCGTTTTCTGCTCAGTCCTTCTTATGGAGGAAACAATACTCTGTGACCTTGGAAACCCTAACTATATCTCTCACAAACTATAAACGCATGCCCAAGTTCTCTTGCTCTACGAGCCTCCACTCATACACAATTATGCTATCTCTAGGGTACAGGGAATTTCTACCTTTAACAGAGACTCCTGTCTGCTCAAAGAATGAGGGCTCAACAAGTTATTTCCAAAGTTCTACAACTCTTTGGAGACCATCTGAGCAGGAAAAGTGAAAACTTGGTCTTCTAACTCTCACGCATGCACCATGAATGGATGCTTTTTCTTTAACTAGATTGTAACTTTCCTTTATTTTATTAGTGGGAATGGCAACGAGTCCATACAGTCCTCAATTTGACGCATATAATATAATGCCCATAAATAATCCAGAGCCAGTCTCTGAAACGGTACGGACTTATTTCCCTGAGACCTGGATCTGGGAGTTGGTGGCCGTGGAGTAAGTAATTTCACTCTCCTCCATTTGCTCTGGGTGAGCCAGTGAGAATCCTCCGGCATTTTCAACTCTAAGATAACCTTTCTGAGAAATTCTAAATCATCATCTTAACCTCTCATCCTTTCGGGATAGGTCTAAGAAAATGCTTTTATTATAGAGGTTTTATTATAGAGGTTTCAAATCTAATATAAAAATATATTTTACTATATAGGTAAAATTTTCTCAGAGATGAGCAGTTCTGGAATTAACTATTCCTGAGACCTCCAGAAAAGAGACATGGGTGCTAAAAATATCCAAATGCTAGACTGCCTAATGCTATGGGGGGAGCCTTCCGTAAACGAGATTGGAACGCGCGCATAAACAAATCAGGCTATGTAAATGTAATGGTCTGTTTGTTAGATCGTGATTCTTAAATATGCTTGTTTATGGGATTGTACAACAGTGAGGGACATCTATGGACCAAACTGAACCACATGAAAGTATTTTTCTTTTAAGGTACAGACATGTTGATGAGGGAAAGAGGCACCGTTGAGTACCTTCTATTTTCCCAACTCAGTTTCCCGATACATAATCTGGTGTACTCGTGTGGACATATTGATTCTCGCTTGAGAAAGGATGTTTCACCTGCTTACTTTCTGTTCTTCACATTTCTATCCTCCCCAGCGCATCAGGTGTGGCTGAAGTGGGAGTAACAGTCCCTGACACCATCACAGAATGGAAGGCAGGGGCCCTCTGTCTGTCCAATGACACTGGGCTTGGTCTCTCGCTTCCCGCCTCCCTCCGCGCCTTCCAGCCCTTCTTTGTGGAGCTCACAATGCCCTACTCTGTGATCCGCGGAGAGACCTTCACGCTCAAGGCCACTGTCCTAAACTACCTTCCCAAATGCATCCGGGTAAGGAAAATGAGGGTGAATTGAAAGGGGGGATAGAATCAAAGACTTCTTCGGTCGGTCAGCTCCCGATTCCGTTCCCAAGACTGTGGATAACACTGGGAATTCTGCCCTAGAACTGCAAATAGATAGTGCTAAGCAGGGCAGGACCTGATCAGGAAGATAACACAATGACCTTTGGGCTACAGGTACAGGATCTCCAAACCACATACTTTTATGCGGGCAATAAAAGTTGCCCGCATCTGGCCGAATCCTTTAACACAGGATAGGCTTTTTGCCAGGAAAATTCTTGATGCTGACGGGAAAAAAAGTCCGTTTTCTTAATTCCATGAGTGTCATCCTTCAAGTTCTTATCTCTAAACTCCCACAATGTGCTTGTAACTTCTACAGCATGTATTTCTTTGTAAATTTCGTCACGGTTTTGTATATAGATTATCCCCTTTGTAACACAATATCCTCAAGGTCCGGAAGCTCTTAATTTGCTCTGTCTTGTATATAGTAGACAGGTGATATTTGTTGAGGGAAGTGGGAAGAAGGGAAGAAAGAAGTCAGGAAGAAAATCTACACGGGAGGTAGGAACCAACGGGTAGAACCAGTAGGTAATGTTCCCATGGGCAATCTTCCATTGCGGTTTTCCCCTCCCCTCCACTGTTGCCATACCTGCAAATTTCTCCAATCCACCCTAATGCAAAGGCCAGATCCTCCTAGTAAGGAATCATTCTTGCTTTGTATCACTGCCATTCTTAAACTCCTCAAAGCATGCGTGGACTTGCGTGACATAATTTTTCCTCCAAGTCCCAGTCTAGTGCAGCATCTCATATGTGGTCCCAGTTCTGTGCATTCATTGTCTCTCCATATTCTGACCATTTGTTTCTATGCCTCGCTTGCAAATGATAGGTCAGTGTGCAGCTGCAAGCTTCCCCAGCCTTCCTACAATCCCAGAATGAAAAGGGAGAGGAATCTCATTGCATCTGTGTAAATGAGAGGCGAACCCTGTCTTGGACGGTAACTCCCAAAACACTGGGTGAGTGACGTTCCCCCAACACGTTCTCCGATCAACAAGCGTCGTAGGTATCTGGACCCTACGTACATCACGTTCTCCTTTCTGCTTTCCGCAAATATAATTCTGTAAGGTTAGTTTGTCATTTCTTTTGCTTTCTACCCCCAGCGGCCTCCCAGTACTCCCACTGCACCTGGGTCCCATGATCATTGTGGCTTGGGCACAGTGGACATGAGCCTTGAGGTTTTTTTCAGCTTTATTTCCCACTTCCGGCCAACAGTAAGGTTAAAGGGCAGCCCTTCAAGATGATGACAGAGCACAGAGTCATTTTCCGGGGGTAATAGCTCAGTGGTAGACCATTTGACAAGCACACATTTTCAGCTATTAGGGATGGCGTGGACTGCTCTCAAGGTGAACGCGCATGTGTTTCTACGTTTTTCTGTTCCAGGGAGTGTGAACTTCTCGGTGAGTGCAGAGGCAGTGCCGTCCCTCGAGCTGTGTGGAAATGAGCTCGCTGAGGTCCCTGAGATGGGGAGAAAAGACACGGTCATCAAAACCCTGTTGGTGGAGGTAAGTCAGTCCGGACCACTTTGACATATTTTTCTGAGACCCTAGCAATAATAACAATGAAAAAATATGGCCAAATTCTTGAGATAATAAAGGAGAATTATACCATACTCACACAATCCCCCTGGGAAGACTAACGGAATTTCCTGTCCTAAAAGTTTACAGGAGTCGGTTAGGCACCCGACTCTTGATTTTCGTTCACGTCGTGATCTCACGGCCATGGGATCGAGCCCCGTGTCAGGCTCCACAATGTGGAGCCTGCTTAAGACTCTCCTCTCTCTCTTCCTCTGCCCCTCGCCCCTGCTCACTCTCTAAAATAAAATAGAATATGAAAAAAAAGTGTTATAGTCAACTTTGCTAACTAACCTTGTTAGCTTATTGTAAATACTTTTTTCATAGATTAATTTAGAACTATTCTCTTTTCCTGATCTCTACCTCTCTTCTAAGATTCGCTTATTTCTCACCCCTTGTACCTTTGATTCTCTTTCCTTATTATCCCTCCTTTCCTCCTCTGCAGATCTCCCCGGTTTTTTGAATTGTACGGATTTATAGCAATTTGATCATAAGTGGGATGTGAAGATTATTTAGTGTAAATTCCAGCCTGCAATGCAATGAATCTACGGTTGTCCCTCAAAAACCCGGATATTTATCCATTGTCTCCTTTTTTTTTTTTTTTACTCCAGCCTGAAGGTATTGAACAAGAAGAGACTTTCAACTTTATGATCTGTGCTTCAGGTAACAGTCAATCTTCATAATCATGGTGAGAATAACGCCTCACGGGGATATGTATGTCAAATTACAATGCAAACTCAGTTCACATTTAGCCTTTACCTCCGTAGCCCAGGGACTGACCGTGAACCAGTCAGGACATAGTAGCTTACAGTGTCATAGTTTAGGTAGAAAGGGAGCAAAGTCATGATAAGTTTGAATGACAATAATATTCCCTAAAATAGCTGACGATGAAATATGTGGCACTTTGTACTCATCTTACTAAAAAAAAAAAAAATGTTTTTCATGGCAAAAAGAAAACCCGTTTTACATCGGGAATTTGTCATATCACTGAGAAACACCTGTACCTTGCAAATTACATTACCACATTCGTATTAGCGCTACGTCATTATGTGTATATGTGTATATGTGTATATGACACTTTTCTTGCCACTTGAGGAGGACCACTTTAAAATATAAACTCAGAGAACAATAAAAGCAGAGAATCGTGCCATTAAATCAAAGAACTGTACACCCTCACCAGTTCCCAGGCTCCTTTGAGAGAGCCACTATGCACGGCAACACAAAACATAGCAAAGTGAGAGGGGAAAGGGCTCTGGTAGTCATACAGCGCCAAGAAGAGCTGGACTATTAAAGGTGATCTCACCATAAGCCACAGTCCTTATCCCTTGGACCCCGAGTCCCTGAAGGAGACATAATAACACTGAATATGATAATAACAACCATAATAACTGCTCACGTGTATGGAGATTCGACATATTGCAGAGGCTGTTCTAATGCACACACGTTTCACATGCATTTTTCCTTGAATCGTCATACGAGCAAGTTAGACGATGAAGAGGTTAAGGAATTTGTCCAAGGTTTGTAGCTAGTAGTCAGTGGCAGGACTGGTACCATATCCAAGCAGGATGGCTCTGACCCCCTCCTAACCACTACATCATGTTGCGATAAGAGATGCCGTCTTTTGATATGGGTTGTCTGTTTCCAAAGGCACTGAAATATCTGAGCAGTTATCTCTGAAGCTCCCACCTAACGTGGTCAAAGAATCGGCCAGAGCCTCCTTTTCAGTTTTGGGTGAGTCAGCTTGCACCCAGAAAACTTGAGACAAAAGGGCAGCCATAATACATTTTTTTCTATCTATCTATCTATCTATGTTTGTGCTTGAAATCTCAACTTATTGATAGTATCTATTTCTATTGGGATTCTGGAAGTCTCACTCTCTAAATAGAACTTTTCCCTTGCCTAAATGATGGTATCTGTAATTCTAAATAGGAAAATCACTTGTCTTTAATGGTGTGAGCTACTTACGAGCTGCAATTACTCTGACACCTCATCTTTCACATCCCCCAGGTGACATATTAGGTTCTGCTATGCAAAATATACAGAATCTCCTCCAGATGCCCTATGGCTGTGGAGAACAAAACATGGCCCTATTTGCTCCGAACATCTATGTTTTGAACTATCTGAATGAAACCCAACAGTTGACCGCAGAGATCAAGTCCAAGGCCCTCGGCTATCTTATCAGTGGTGAGACAAAGACGAGTTTACTTTGTTACTCTAAGGAGATTTTTCCCGATTAAACTTGAATCATATTACCAGATATTAAGCTAATGATGGTGATTTTGGGGGAAATGGCAACTTTCCCAACATTTGATAGGATGTTGTGTTGTGACATATCCATATCACCATGACAGATCCTATGCACAAGAGACCGTACAATGTCTGGGGCTTCTGACCAACCTGCACGTATGGGTGGCTTGCCTTTCTGTAATATTTCTTGAACTAACTGAACCTTTCATTCCAGGTTACCAGAGACAGCTGAACTACAAACACCAAGATGGTTCCTACAGCCCCTTTGGACAGCAATATGGCAGCAGCCAGGGCAACACTTGGTAAGAGAAGAAAATCTGAGTCTCAACGATGAGCTCACAGCATGTACATATATTAGCCTATTTAATTCTTACAACTACCCTGTGAAGTGAGAGCCGCTTCATTTTACAGAGGAGGAAATGCTATACAACATGGATAAATAAACGTCTCTGGTATAAACGGCTCCTAGGTGGCAGAAATGAGAACACTTGGAACTTGATTCTTTTTTATATCTAATATACCAAGCGTCTTTTCTTTCTCGTGTTGCTAAGAGACCATTGTAAGTTTGTGGTTTTTCCCTCTTGAGTTGTTGCTTAGCACGGAGAGACACTAGAGACAGGCAAGAAGAACAGTAGCCATTCCTCACGGAGTGTCCTTTACTAACTTTTACTAAATGATTCTCTCTGTCTGTCTGTCTGTCTCTCTGTTTATCCATCCATCATGGTCAGCCCATCCATCTATCTTCCATCTGTCCCTCCATCTATCTACCTGTCTGTCCATCCACTCATCTATTTATTTTTCTATTCATCCGTCTTGAAGAAGTCCGACCACAAAAGAAAACGAGAGGAAATCAATGACCCAGAAAGTGGTGGAGAAGCTGGGCAAGGTGAAATACTTACTGAGGCAGGACATTAAAAGCAGTTCATTAGACTATGAGCTGCATAAGAGGAGGTAAGAAATCTGTGAAAAGAGCCTGGGTAGCTCAGTCGGTTAAGCATCCGACTCTGGATTTCGGCTCAGGTCAAGATCTCATGGTTTGTGAGTTCAAGCCCCGCATCAGCACAGAACTGTCAGCACCAAGCCCGCTTAGAATTCTCTCTCTCCCCCTCTCTCTCTGCCCCTCCCCTGCTCAAGCACTCTCTCTCTCTCTGTCTCTCAAAATAAGTAAATAACTTTAAAAATGGAAATCTGTGAGAAGAAATAAATACAGAAAGTCCAGAATGTGAGAGCAAATATCTCAACTACCCAAGAACACTAGGAGACACCTGAATCTCTGAAGTGACACAGAAATGCTTTAGGAAGTCAGGACCAGTTGGTAATGCATTCAACAACAGGTTGCGACGAAACAAAAAGAATATCGTTAACAGACAAAGTCTCCAGACTCTCAGTAATAGTTCATTGACTCCTCAGGCTCACAGCCTTTGTACTGAAGACTTTTTCCCAGGCTCGGACCTACATCTTTATCGATGAAGCACACATCACCCAAGCCCTCAGCTGGCTCTCCCAAAGGCAGAAGGAAGACGGCTGTTTCAGGAGCTCTGGGTCTCTGCTCAACAATGCCATTAAGGTGAGGTGTTCTGAGTACTTATCCCGAACCTCACGACGATACACACATGCTAACATTCCTCCAAAGGTGATGGGAGGGAAAAAGGCACAGGGGGGTTGAAAAGATGAAGTCCAGTGTTTTGTGAGAGGGCATCAGGGAAGGAATGTTAAACCTGAAGATGTAAAACCTGAGAAGAAAGAAACGGTACTTTGCATGAGGCTGTTAATTTGCTTGATAGAGACAGATACTGAGGAGAGTCTCCATGAAACAGCAGAAAAGAATATACTAACATCTTAAAGTAGGATTAATAAAAATTCTCTCTCTCTCTCTCTCTCTCTTCCTCTTTTCACAGGGAGGAGTAGAAGATGAAGTGACCCTCTCTGCCTATGTCACTATTGCTCTTCTGGAAATTCCTCTCCCTGCCACTGTAAGTTTCACCTCACTTCCACTTCCTGCCATGAAAACTACAACCCTGATGTCGGAACACGCCCTACAAAAAGCCAAGTCTTCGCTCAATGCGGAGGCATTTCTCAGCTCGCAGAGCTCTGTGGTTAATCCAGCAAAGGGAACTTATACTTGCCTAGCAACGCCCTCAGGCTATGTACAAAACTCATCCTAAACACTCAGGTTCTGTAGACTTACTCTTTTAAGACTTAAGTATAAAGCTAAGAGATTTAAAACACTTTTTCAACTTCAAAATCGTGGATATCCGGCTGTCTACCTGGCTGGCTAACAGCCGCGAATGACATCTGTCACGCGATGTCCAACCCAGGGCCCGCTCCATCCGCGACTTGCCCTAGCTTGACATCATTACCTCCTGGTCTTTGCAGCACCCGGTTGTTCGCAATGCCCTCTTCTGCCTGGAGTCTGCCTGGAACACGGCAAAGGAGGGGACCCATGGGAGCCATAGCTACACCAAGGCGTTGTTGGCCTACGCTTTTGCCCTGGTGGGAAAGCAAGACAAGAAGAGAGAGATACTGGACTCTCTTAGGGAGGAAGCTGTGAAAGAAGGTGAGAGCGAATGGTCAAAAAATGTCCCCCTCCTCTTCCCCTGACACTGCAAAAAGAGAATTGTGTTCCTGCTGAAAGTAATAAGTCTCCTTATCCAACTCAGGTGTTATGAAATCAGAGCACCTCTCATAAAAATGTCTCTGCGATGTCATACGTTATACAGTGTGTCACATACTAGACAGTGCTGCAGGTAAATTGTGGAAGTTTATTCCTCACTGCGACATATATATACTTTTTAAATTTATATATATTTCCCATGGTATCTGCCTGCTTGAATGAAATTATACTCGAATGAAAAGAGGCACAACCAAAAAGCCATACTCAGGGAAGTGCAATAACATTTTCACAGTGTTTTTATCTCTATCTGCAGAAGAGATGATCACAAAAAGTCCTCTGGGATCAATGCGTAGGTTTTATATGCCAATTTATCCTCCAGTTTCCACGAAATATCTCAAGCAATAAGGGAACTCTCTTGGGTGCCTGGGTGGCTCGGTCGGTTCAGCGTCCGACTTCAGCTCGGGACATGATCTCACAGTTCGTGAGTTCAAGCCCCACGTCGGGCTCTGTGCTGACAGCTCAGAGCCTGGAGCCTGCTTCGGGTTCGGTGTCTCCATCGTTCTCTGCCTCTCTCTCTCTCAAAAATAAACATTAAAAAAATTAATAAAAAAATAACATTTAAGACACTGCTAAGGATGTTCCGTGCTTCGTCCTCCAACAACATTCTTCAACTTAGCCCCACAGGACTAAACCAAGCTTAGTATGGAAATGTGACTCAGGGAATTTGTGGGGCTTATGGAAGAGAGGACCTTACTCCATCCCTGTATTATTTTCAGCTACACGTGATACAAATGTGTTTTCATGTATCATCTGCGAATCATCATCCTTTTTCTGACCCTTAAGGCAACTCAGTCCACTGGGAGCGACCTGAGAAACCCAGGGCACCAGTGGGGCCTCTTTATCAGCCCCAGGCTCCCTCAGCTGAGGTGGAGATGACGTCCTACGTGCTCCTCGCTCACCTCACGGCCCAGCCCAGCCCGACCTCCGAGGACCTGACTTCGGCCGCGGGCATCGTGAGCTGGATCCTAAAGCAACAGAATGCCCACGGGGGCTTCTCCTCCACCCAGGTCTGTGGTTCCCAAATAGTCTTCTCTTCCAGATTCACTTGGCAGATGGGAAGCTTGAAAACAGAACAGTTACGAGGAAATGAGAAGAGACCATTAAATCATGGGGAGGGTTCTTTAGGGATATTTGAGGACAGTGGGAATCTGAAGGAAACAGACCTGAGACATTCCCCCAAAACGCTGTTCCCAAGTGCTATGTTGACACCCTATCCGTGTGGCTACTGACCATGAACATCAGCCCTCTCTAAAGCTTGCACACATGGGTCGCTGGCCACACTCTAGACTCGGGTTTTTGAATATCGGTGCTCCTGACATTTTGGGGAAGCCAAGAACACTGTTGTGAGGGGCTGTCCTGGGCACCGAAGATGTTTAGCAGCACCCGTGTCCTCTCCCCACTAGATGGCCCATAGCACCCCACCTACTCTTGGTCGAGATAAGGTCGAATCACCGCTGGATAAGAAACAGTGTTCTTGGCTCCTGTAGGATTCTTCCAACAAGAAACCCTCTAAGGTGAACCAGAAAATTGTATGATTAAAAGGAAAGTGACCGAGGCACCTGGACGGCTCAGTAGGTTGAGTGTCTGACTTTAGCTCAGATCATGATCTTGCAGTTCATGAGTTCGAGCCCCACATCAGGCTCTCTGCCGTCAGTCAGCACAGGGCCTGCTTTGGATCCTCTGTCCCCTTCTCTCTCTGCCTCTCCCCTGCTCATTCTCTCTCTCTCTCTTTCAAAAATAAATAAAGATTAAAAATTAAAAAGAAAATAAAAGGGAAGTGACCAAGTAGAGTTCACTTTGATCTTCACAGAATGATTGAGAAGTTCTATCCAGCCTCTCCACGCCTTTCTGCCCGCCCTGAGAAATTTGTTCTCCTCTAAACCAATTTTTGTTTTCAAAGCTGAAGTTCTTGGAATTTTCTTTTTTTTCCTACCACAATTCCGGAACTATTTTACGGAGGATATGAGTGATTGTGTTAAATATCCAGAGACTCTGGGTTTTCCCTCCTGCAAAGCTCTTTCAATATTTAGGATGTACATAGTGGGACTTTTATTTTTCAGAGAAATTAGGTGTGGGAAATGAAAATACGCTATATAAAAGTGGGAAAGAAACTTGGGAAAGTGCCATGGTCTCAGATCACTACTCGCAGCCAATTTCCATCACTCTTCTACCTAAATTAACACCATTCACTCTTTTTCCTAACTTGTCAATTTTAGACCCAACCTTGGACAGCTATAGCCAGGGGCACCGTTGATGAGAAAGGGTAGGCCGTAATCTCTGGACGCAGGGGAATAGTCCCTTAGGACAAAACTAATATAAGTGAAAACAAATTGCCAGGCTAATTGGGATCAGAAATATTTTATTTCACTTGCGGAAACTGTAGCATAACTTTGATGGTGCCTGAAAGGCAGAGAAAAAGGAAACACAATTAGCAGATGTAAACTTCAGGGGGGAAAAGCCATCATCCCCTTGTGGTAACCCACACAGACTTTGGGGGCAGTCCCTGCTACCAAAAACTTACTCTTTGGGGGTGGGTTCTCCACTCCTTTCTTCCAGGACACGGTGGTGGCTCTCCATGCCTTGTCCAGATATGGAGCAGCCACATTCACCAGGACTGAGAAAGCCGCACGGGTGACCATTCGGAATTCACAGACATTTTTCACGAATTTCCAAGTGGACAAAACCAACTTCCTGTTACTGCATCAGGTCTCATTGCCAGAGCTGCCTGGGGAATATGCCATAACGGTGACTGGAGACAGATGTGTGTATCTTCAGGTGAGACTCAAGTTATGTTGGAAATTTTAACCTTACCGAATGAAAGAGGAGTCCTGGTCTCTCGTTTCTGGGCATGGAAAGGGCAAATCTGGAGGAGTGAAATGGTGAAAAAGTGAGGCGCTCCAGGCAAACAGAGAAACTGATGGTGCATTGACCTTCCACAGGCATCCATGAAATACAATATTCTTCCAGAGAAGGAGGACTCCGCATTTACTCTGAAGGTGGAGACTGTACCCCAAACTTGTGATGGACCCAAAGCTCACACCAGCTTCCAGATCTCACCGAGTGTCAGGTAAGACTTGTGGCTGAAACACGCGATCCTGAGTCTAAAAGCTACTTGGAACCATCAGTATTTAATAATATATTTTGAATTTATGCGAGTAGGTGGGTATAGTTCAAAACTGTTCTATCTACTAATGAAGTCAGCCTTCTGTCATCATGAAGTGATTCTTTTATTTAGTAACTTTTTTTGTCTTAAAGTTTCAGTAATACTTCCAAAGCCTTTGAAAGCAAAGTCTGGTCTTAAACTGTCAAATAAAAAGTGTGGACTATTCGAATGTTAAAAATTCCCTACTTTTACACTAATTTTTGTTCAACGCATCACTGAAGAGTAAATTATTTTCCACAAAGATTTGTACTTTAGGTTGAAGTAAGTCTTCTTTACCTCTTCTGAATAATTATATTCTATTTTATTATTTTTCTAATCAGATAAGTAGCAAATGCTAATATTAAAGAGAAGTATAAATTGCATATAAGATATAGAAATTGCCCTATAATAACCCATCAAAAACTTATAGGAATCCTAAGAAAACAGAGCAGCAATAGAATACTATGTAACTAATACTAATGATATTGATATTGTAAAACAAACCTTATTTGCATAAAAGTATAAAAGTCTATCCGATCTTACAACACTTTGGAGCCTCTCTGGGAGACATGCTACATTCAAGTTAATTAAAAATATTAAAGTAATACCTACTAAATAACAAACATATAGATGAAGTGTCCGAAAGCTATCATGTGTTAACAAATGCAAACTACTAAGCTCCATTCCCAAAGATTCGGATTTGATAGTTTGGGTCTGGGGCTTCAACATCTATGATTTTAGTAAACGGTAGATCTGATATACATTCAGGGTTCCAAACATCAGTGTCACACATGTCTGTCACACAGTGTCACAGATCTCTAGGAGTCATAATGTCACAGAAAACTTCAAGAAGATAGGCAGGTTTATGGTAGGTATTGAAGGAGGGACTCTGGCTTTCTTTCACATACAAAGCCCTTACTCCTTTTCCCTTTGACACTGTAGTTACACAGGGAGCCGTCCTGTCTCCAATATGGTGATTGTTGATGTGAAGATGGTATCTGGTTTTATCCCCTTGAAACCAACAATAAAAATGGTAGGTGAGGGGCGCCTGGGTGGCGCCGTCGGTTAAGCGTCCGACTTCAGCCAGGTCACGATCTCGCGGTCCGTGAGTTCGAGCCCCGCGTCAGGCTCTGGGCTGATGGCTCGGAGCCTGGAGCCTGTTTCCGATTCTGTGTCTCCCTCTCTCTCTGCCCCTCCCCCGTTCATGCTCTGTCTCTCTCTGTCCCAAAAATAAATAAACGTTGAAAAAAAAAATTTTTTTAAAAATGGTAGGTGAATTTTAAGCCTAGTAAATTTCATACTAAGGATGTTCTGTATATTCAAACTAGAAGCATACCGATAGCAAAGCCTTATCATTATCATCCTGCCCCCAAAATATTTTTCTCAAACCCAGGAAATTAAATTCAATAATTGTTTATTTGTCTCTAAGCCGAGGGACTTGTGTGATACCAGAGAAACCCAAGAGGAGTCCCTGTCCTTAAGCCATTCGCAGTCTAGTTAGGGAATGAAAGCCCATGGGTACAAAGCTGTATTTTACTATAACAATGCAAGAAAGACAGACTTTGATTACGTATCAGATTGGCTGATATGCTCTCAAACATTTGGCAACGACAGAAGCAATGTGAACCAGAATCATTAAAGATTCCGGAGGGTCTAATGTGTTACTTGGACATTGAAGCATGATGGAAATCCTGATCTGAAAATACTGGCTTCCTTCTCATCACAGAAAGCCAGATGATTTTTTCATGGTCAAGACATGATTAACACTGAAGCCTGTATCCATATGTGATTTCCGCCCCCCCCCCACCCATGTTTTACATCTTTAATGTACCCTGGCTATTTAATCATGAAAATGACTTATAAGAATCCTATCCCTGACATCATTTGGACGTTCGTCCCTTGCTACAATCTTCTCTCATTTGCTGGCTTTTTAAATTTTCTACTTTTCTTCAGCTCGAAAGATCTAGTCATGTGAGCAGGACGGAAGTCAGCAATAATCATGTCCTCATTTATGTGGAACAGGTAAGAGCTCTGACATTTTGGCTGAGACAGTACATCACGGTGGTCTTTTCAAGTGGGTCTCTTCATTAGAAAATAAGTGATATGAGGTAAGCAGTAATTAGTAGCACCTTTCCAGAAAGTTCCTTTATTCTAAAAGAATAAAAGTCTCCTTTTAGACCCATGGAGTGCTCTTCTCCCTTTAATTATGTCCAAATTGGAAAATGAATAGGTCTATGAAATTGTAAGTAGAACATCAATGAACAAAAAGGTTATTGTGTCTGTTATTTCAGAGACCTGCCCCCAAAGAATAAATGTACGATAGCGGTTGACTAATGATAGTGTAAACATCCTGATACATCCCTCTCTATAAGATAAAATAAAATGTAGACTTCATGAATATCTGCAAATCTGACTATAAAGCAAAGGGAATGTCTTATCCAGTCACACAAAAAGAATAGCTTGATAATTACAGATGTTACGAAGCCAAGGCTCTGCATCTTGGCAAACACTCACACAGGCCCAGAGAGTTAATCTCATAGCTCAGCCTACCAGAGAATGTAGATTGTCTCAGCTACTTAGGAGAAAATCTGGGGAATTTGGGTCACAGTAAAGTGTTTCCAAAGTTGCATGTGAAATCCATCTGGTCACCCATAAATGTTTGCTCACCTAAAAGACACCAGTGCGTGAGAGTCAGAGGGCAAAGAAAGAATATAATTTACTCAAGGAAGAGGGAAGGACACTTTCTAGACTCTTCATTACTCCCACTTGTCCTTTCAGGTAACAAATCAGACACTAAGCTTTTCCTTCACGGTTCTGCAAGATATCCCAGTGAGGGACCTCAAGCCGGCGATTGTCAAAGTCTATGATTACTATGAGCCAGGTAAGTGAGAAGAAACTGAAACAACTGAATAAGTCTCAACCCAGAGCCAAGAAATAGAATCCGTTCTTACAACAGATCCTGGTTTTAGTCCATTCGGTCAGTGCTACATCTGTTTGTCTCTTTGCTGAGTCAGAAACTTAGAAATTTAAGAAGAAAGATAATATCTGGACACTGCTCTCACATATTTTAGAGACGTAGGGAACATAATCCACATAAAAAGATAATGTAACGAGGAAAGGCAGTTTACGCCAGGTGAATGTTCGAATATAGGTATTTTAACTCTCCTGTTCAACACTTGTGTATTTATGTAGAGTTTTGACAATCCTGATATGTACTTGTCTCCAAAAGTAAAGTGAACAGACTTAGTACGGGCTCCCGTTTATAGATTTGTCTTTTGTCTCCTTTCATCCAACGATTCTTTCAGATGAGTCTGCCATTGCTGAGTACATCGCCCCCTGCAGCACAGGTAAGAGGTGACACGCCAGGACCACCCTCATTCCGCAAGAACTATGCTCCCTAAAGTTTCTTCTAAATTTAAAATTCTCTGCAAGTCTTTTCCTAGACCCAAGACAGTTCACGTGGCACATGCTCACACAAAGAGAAAACTGTGGCCTCTCCAATTTCAGATAGCCACACCGTTATCAGTGAAGTCGATAAGTTTTGTTTGCGTGTTTGTTTGTAGGATAGCTATCACTGACAGGCAACATTGTACATCACAGCTAATCCGTCCCCTTCAGCCCAAGGGACAACTATTTAATTCTCCTGCCAAATCTAGCCCAACATCTATTTTTGTAAATGAAGTTTTTATTGGAACAGAGCCATGTTCATTGCATTATTTTCTACAGCTGTTTTCATATGTTGAATAGTTATGGCATAAGCCACATGGCCTGCAACATCCAAAATATTTACCATACGCCCTTTCACAGCAAAAGTGTGCCAACCCCTGTTCTAGCCCAGGCTCAGCTGAGGGAATGTTCCTGAGGAAACCCCACCACCTTCCTATGTTTCTCTTCCCTCCATAGATGCAGAGCATGGCAATGTTTGAAGACCGTACTTAGGCTCCATATCTTGTTGGATTCCCTGTCCTATACTTCTGTTGAGAAGAAATGGAGTCGTTTGTGTCTGTGAAACAGACATCAAAGAGGCTTGTTGAATAAATACGTTTCTGGTCAAGCTATCATTTGTTCAATCGTTCATTTATCAAATATCAATTACATGCTTACATGAAATGTTATGTTGTTTTAAATAATGTGAAGAATACAGATGTGTAACATCTGCTGATAGTTCAGCTGTGGCTATTGCATATAAAGTCGAACAGAGAATAACTGAAAATAGTTTATGTTCCGAGAAATCTTAGGGAAAAAACTCACTCATTGGTCTAGGAAGCCTTTGTTTAGATGGAGGTAAGTAAGTAGTATTGATTAGTTAAGCATAAATATTTTTGGAGAGGAAGCAAGAAATGTTTATCTTCGTCCTTAAGAAAGTCCATCAGAAATGGACTTCACAGGAGACTAAAGTGATTGGAGTAAGAAAATGTGTTGGTGACTGGAAGTATTGTGCAGTGGCTAAAATCTAGACACTGGGGCCAGACTACCTAGAGTCAAATTCTGACTCTATCCCTGTCTCACCAGCTGAATGACTGGGGCTGTGACTCAACTCTCTGCTTCGGATTCCTCACAAAGAAATGGGAATAACAGACCCTATCTCAAAGTATTGTTATGAGGATAAACTATTCTCATGGAAGAGGGGAAAGAGAAAGAGCTGAATCAAGCAATGGCTCAGAAAGCTTTGGCTCAGGGGCACCCGGGGGGCTCAGTCGGTTGGACATTGGACTGCTGATTTGGGCTCAAGTCATGATCTCACGGTGCAGTTCGTGCGTTTGAACCCCACATCGGGCTCTGCACTGGCAGAGCAGAGCCTGCCTGGGATTCTCTGTCTCCCTCTCTCTCTGCCCCTCCCCCTGCTCACTCTCCAGCTCTCTCTCTCAAAAGTAAATAAATAAACATAAAAAAAAAAAAGCTTTGCCTCAAATGTGGTGTATATAACTGTCATTTGCATTCTATTGGCTAAAGCAAGTCACATGACCAAGCCCAACTTTAATGGGGCACTCAGTATGTTCTCACTTTCCCCCATGGGAAAAGTCGCAGGCCACGGGGGTCTCTCCCGCCACCAAAAATGTGCTGCTTTAGGGAACGGTGATGAAGGCAAAGTAAAAATATTCCTCTTAACTTTTTCAGTGCATCTATTCTTGGATGCTTTCCCAACAGTGGGCCAGAACTTCCCCGTTGGACTTCCCAACTCCCCGCAGCGTACTCTCATAACTGCTAAAATCCATGTTCTGTGGAGGGTAATGGTGGAGAACTCTTACCTGATACCCCCTTTCACTTTCAGCCCTACTGTGTGTTTCTTCTTGTCTTCAGCATCCTTTAAAAGGGGTTGAGAAAAGAATAGGAGGGAAATGGGTGTACATTTTATTCAGAAGCCCAATTATCTTTCTTTTTAAAAATTTTTTTTTCAACGTTTATTTTATTTTTGGGACAGAGAGAGACAGAGCATGAACGGGGGAGGGGCAGAGAGAGAGGGAGACACAGAATCAGAAACAGGCTCCAGGCTCTGAGCCATCAGCCCAGAGCCTGACGCGGGGCTCGAACTCAGGGACCGCGAGATCGTGACCTGGCTGAAGTCGGACGCTTAACCGACTGCGCCACCCAGGCGTCCCTGCAATTATCTTTCAATTGCTGTCCTCTTTATCAAAGAATTCTCAACCCATAAGGGTTGGAGGAATTTTGTCTATTTACTTTTTATTTCTCTCTTATGTGGGTCTCCTCCTCCTTCATAAGAAAATTCAATATTGATGTAATTTTATATTTGCATAGCATTTTAAACATCTCAGAGACTTTTCTATGTTTTCTAATTTTATCTAAACCCATTTTGCAACTCATAATGAAATAATTTATCTAAGTCTTGGACACCAATGATTGCTAACATCAGAAAGAGAGAAATGAGGGGCGCCTGGGTGGCTCAGTCGGTTAAGCGTCCGACTTCAGCCAGGTCACGATCTCGTGGTCTGTGAGTTCAAGCCCCGCGTCGGGCTCTGGGCTGATGGCTCAGAGCCTGGAGCCTGCTTCCGATTCTGCGTCTGCCTCTCTCTCTGCCCCTCCCCCGTTCATGCTCTGTCTCTCTGTGTCTCAAAAATAAATAAACGTTAAAAAAAAAAAATTTAAAAAAAAAAAAAAAAAAAAAAAAAGAAAGAGAGAAATGATTAGATATTCTGTGCATCCTGATGCATGAATATAATATTTCCTATGAAGTCGCATTGCCAAAAAAAAATGAAATCTAATTCTCTGTTCCTGAAAAAAGACTAGAAACAGTGTGAAAAACCATTCTCCTTGGCCTTCCTCAGAATCAAGGCACAGTGTTTCAAAATGGAAAATTTAGAAGAAATCTTTAAAGATGACCCAAAAGATCTGAATTCAAACGTGAGAATTTGGTAAGAAACAGAGGTTTCTCAATCACAAGGGATTAGATGGGAAGAGAAGAGGGAGGATGGGAGGGCAGGTCAGCCGGGAGGCTAAGAAATCCTTTCCCTAATCCAGAATGCTTTTTTATTTCATCCGAGGTTTTCCAAAGAGAGAAGAATAAACAGTTTATTCGTAATTTATCACTACGAATTCTGATCCCTTTCTTATGAGGTCAAGGTCCACTTTTACATAAGGAAAGGGAGAAGAACCAGAGATTAACATATTTTTCCAACATTTTACAGTTCCCAGAAAAAGAGTTAAGTCTTTTAATGCTAGGGCTCTTTATTGAATCCTAGGATTAAAATTCCATATTTCTAGGACCAGATTTTTGCTTGCCCAAACAGGGAAAATATATGTGTGGGACGGTAACGGCATTATCAAATAGGGACCAAAGAAGAAATCAGGGAGATGGTAAATTTATCCATGAAAATCATGACATGGGAGCCAAGCACCAGAAGTCTCTGCATGTTTTTATCCAATAATGTGAGGTTATAGAGATGTACATGTAAAAATGGAAATTACCAAAATGATAACTAGCCTGTTCTCCCCCTTTATCTTTTCCTTTCTTTTTCGCCCCAAAAGATATATATATATATATGATATATATGATATATTCCGCCCCCAAAATATACACACACAGACACAAACACACACACACACACACACACACACACACACAAACACACACATACCTGAACTGAAACTCTGCATGCTCATTTTGCTTCTCCCAAAATAAGTGAAATATTTCTGTTTCCCAGCTTCCTTCCCTGAATAACATGGAAGGGCAACTTATTGAAATATGAACTGGTGTTTTGTTTTCACTCAAAAGGATTTCCAAAGAATGTGATCTGTGCTGATTCCGATCCCTTGTTTTTCCCTTCCCTATTACTTTTTTTTTTTTTAATTTTTTTTTCAACGTTTATTTATTTTGGGGACAGAGAGAGAGACAGAGCATGAACGGGCGAGGGGCAGAGAGAGAGGGAGACACAGAATCGGAAACAGGCTCCAGGCTCCGAGCCATCAGCCCAGAGCCCGACGCGGGGCTCGAACTCCCGGACCGCGAGATCGTGACCTGAGCTGAAGTCGGACGCTTAACCGACTGCGCCACCCAGGCGCCCCTCCCTTCCCTATTTCAAAGTGTAGCCAGGACCTTGTGTTCTTTGGCCTTAAAAGAATTTTCAAGGTCAGAAGTAGAGGTTGCTTAAAGATAACTATGTGAAAGCCCTGCCTATCTGAGCAAATCACTCTAGGCGCTCATGAAGAGAAGAAAGAAGTCTTTTGCAGGGAGGGAAGAGTAGGAGCCCTGCTGGCAGGGAGAATCCAAAGCCAGGAGGTGGGTGGAGGTTTGTGTGACCCGAGATAGTGGGCATCTGGGGTCCTCTCCCTCATTGCACCCGGGGGAAAGATAGGACCTCTGAGTTAAATGACTATGTGAGGCCACCCTGAACCAAAGAGCTCCCAGTCTCAGCAAACATTCTTGGGCCCAAACGGCCAGGCTTCAAAGGGGCTGAGGGGTTGGACAATGACACAGTCACATCAAGAGTAACCATTTCAAGCGAACAGTAAAGCAACCTTCCCAGACATTTTGCTTTACAAATCCCAGTGTGAGAAAAGCCCTACTAAAAACTGAGATTAATTCTCACCCAGAAATTTGGAAAAATGGAAGCAGAATTGGATTTCATTTAAAAAGTGGTATACGTTTTGAATGACACAGTCTGTGGTTCCTAATTCATATCTGCTACAGAAGTAAGTGTTCTTAAAAATTGTCAAAACTTGGGGCGCCTGGGTGGCGCAGTCAGTTAAACATCCGACTTCAGCCAGGTCACGATCTCGCGGTCCGTGAGTTCGAGCCCCGCGTCAGGCTCTGGGCTGATGGCTCGGAGCCTGGAGCCTGTTTCCGATTCTGTGTCTCCCTCTCTCTCTGCCCCTCCCCCGTTCATGCTCTGTCTCTCTCTGTCCCAAAAATAAATTAAAAAACGTTGAAAAAAAATTAAAAAAAAATTTGTCAAAACTTCTATTTCCTTACCCCTGAAAGTTGAAATTTCTTATTTTTAGTTACCATTATTGTGAAACCACTATGACTAATTCAAGGCCTAGCGTAGTCAGTTAATGTCTTCCTTCCTTCCTTCCTTCCTTCCTTCCTTTATTTCTAAGTAGTTAATTTTCTTGAGTTATGATTGACATACAAAAGAGCCATATATAGTTAATGTATACATCTTGATGAGTTTGAAGATATGTATGTATATACTTATGAAGCCACCACCATATACAATACCATAGATGTGACTGTCATCCGTTTCTTCCCTCTTTCTTTTTTGATAAGAACATTTAATCTAAGATCTTCTCTTCTAAGACGTTTTTAAGCACACAATATTGTTAACTATATGCACTATGCTCTACAGATTTCTAACCTTCTTCATCTTGCATGAATGCAACCATATACCCTTTAACCAACATCTCCCTGATTCTCCTTACCCTCAGCTTTTGGTAACACTACTCTCTGCCTGTTGAGTTTCACTGTTTTCGATTTCTGATATAAGTAAGACCATAGAGCATTTGTTCTTCTGTGTCTGGTTTCTTTCCTTTAGCATGACGTCTTTCAAGTTCATCCATGTAGTAGCAAATGGCAGGATTTCCTTCTTTTTTTAAAACTGAGTCTATTCCACTACATGTATACATGCATTTTCTTTATTCTATTGTCTATAGACAATTAGGTTGTTTCCATGTCTTTGTTATTGTAACTAATGCTGCGATAAACATGGAAGCTCACATAGCTCTTTGCGATCCTGATTCTAATTATTTTGGGTATATACCCAGAAGCGAGATTGCCGGATCACGTGGTATTTCTATAAATACCTGTTTTCCGTAATGGCTTTACCAATTTACATGTCCACCGACAGGTGTAAGGGGTCACTTTTCTCCACATCCTTCTAAACACTTAGCTTTTGACTTTTTCAGAATGGCTGTCCTAACAGTTGTGAGGTACTATCTCATCGTGGGTTTGATTTGCATTTTCCTGATGATTATTGATGTCGAACATCTTTTCACGTACCTGTAGGCCGTTTGTATGTCTTCTCTGGAGAAATGGTCTTTTGCCCATTTTTAATCATTTTTTGGTGTTGTTTGGGGGGGATTTGAGTGGCAGAGGGGTTGTTTTGGGGGGCTGTTGCTATTGAGTCATGTGAGCTCCTTATTACTTTGGATAGTAACCCTTTATCAGACACATGATTCGTGAACTATTTTCTCCCATTGCACAGGCTGCCTTTTCACTTTGCTAATGATTTCCTTTGCTCTGCAGAAGCATTTTTGTTTGATGTTGTCCCATTTGTTTTTGCTTTTGTCGCCTGTGCTGTTAGCGTCATATCCAAGAAATCATTGCCAAGACACTTGTTCTCTGTTTTCTTCGAGGAGTTTTACGGTTGTATGCTTAAGTCTTAATCCATTCTGAACTGATGGCTGTGTCACAGAGGGCACAACCTTCTTCTTTTGTATGTAGATATCCAGTTTTCCCCACAACATTTATTGAAGAGACTTTCCTTGCCCCATATGATCTTGCTCCCCTTGTTCAAGATCAATTTACTATAAACGTGTGGGTTTATATCTGCGCTGTTTTGTTCCATTGGCCGATGTGTCTGTTTTTATGCCAGTACCCTACTGTTTTGATTTCTGTGGCTCTGTAATACAGTTGGAGATCAGGAAGTGCGAGGCCTCTCATTTTGTTCTTCTTGCTCAAGATTGCTCTGGCTATTCAGGGTCTCTTATGGTTCCATACGAATTTTAGGTTTGTAAGTGGGCAATTCTAATAGCTTGTGGATCGGCCTTTCACAGAATTCTTACTTTAGAAAGGTAGGAAAGGAGGTGAATAAAAAGACTTCTATTAATTTTCCATACCACATCAGTAGTCTTTGTGTCTATCAGAGAACATACAATAGTTGCTGAAGGAGAAAAAAATGAAGAGAAGGAAAAAGTGGGTAGTAAACGCCTATCTTTGGAACTTTCTCTCTGTCTGTGCTCACTCCATGGGCATTTCACCCAAGGTTTATGCTTTAAACACTATTGCCATCGGAATGCTGATAACCTCCAAGCTTTTATTTAGCGTGGGCCACCCTATGTAACTATGGAGTTGTAAATGCAACTGTCCACTCAACAACTACATGTAAATGTCTGTTTGACATTATAAACCTAAGACATTCAAAACAGAAATCCTGACTTCTCCCTTAAAAAAAAAAAAAAAATAGAAAACTGCTCTTTCCAGAGCCTATCCAATATCAGTAAATGGTAAATTCATTCTTCACCTAATCAGACGAAAACCTTGGAATTGCTATATCATAGCAGCTCTACCTCCAAAATAGGTCTAGAATCTGGTTACTTCTCATTACTTCCATTGTTATCTCCCTAGCCCACACTGGCTGTATCACTTACGTGGATCATTGCGGTAATTTCCTGACTGATAGCCCCCAGCTTAGCACCTCTGTCCCCACAATGTATTCTCTAAAGTAACAATCTTTTTTTCCGAACTTTTTAACGTTTATTTATTTTTGAGAGAGAGACAGAGACAGAACGTGAGCAGGGGAGGGACAGAAAAAGAGAGGGAGACAGAATCTGAAGCAGGCTCCAGGCTCTGAGCTGTCAGCACAGAACCCAACACGGGGCTCAAACCCATGGACCGTAAGATCGTGACCTGAGCCGGGAAGCTGGATGCTTAACCGACTGAGCCACCCAGGCGCCCCTAAAGTAACAACTTTTCAAGTGATCCACAAGATACTTCAAATAGCTCAGCATAAGAGACAAAGGCTTGGAATGGCTTATGGGCCCCACATGATCAACATGCCATTCTCTACCTACTACTGTCTGACTTCTCACTTCCCTTCAGTCACCCTGTTCCAGCCTTCCCAGCCTCCTTACTCTTCCTCAAACACCCCCCCCCCCCCCGCCACACAATTCTGTTTCATGGAATCTGTATGTTTTACACCTTCACTTCTTTAAGTCTTTGTTTAAATGTCATCTTGTGGGGCGCCTGGGTGGCGCAGTCGGTTAAGCGTCCGACTTCAGCCAGGTCACGATCTCGCGGTCCGTGAGTTCGAGCCCCACGTCGGGCTCTGGGCTGATGGCTCACCGCGTCAGGCTCTGGGCTGATGGCTCAGAGCCTGGAGCCTCTTTCCGATTCTTTGTCTCCCTCTCTCTCTGCCCCTCGCCCGTTCATGCTCTGTCTCTCTCTGTCCCAAAAAGAAATAAACGTTGAAAAAAAAAATTTAAATGTCATCTTGAAGGAGAAGGCTCCAACACAAAGCACATACACAAAGTATATACACACATGTGCACACACACACACTCCCTGTCCACCTTATCCTGCTTTACTTTTCTCCACAGCATGAGGCACCATATACATATCATTTGTTTACAATTTTTCTCTCTCCTCAAGAATAGAGCTCCACCACGAGAATAGACTTTGTTTTAGTCACTGACACGTTCAGAACCTAGAACAACGCCTGTATGCAGTCAATAAATATATGTTGAATATCAGTCCTGTTTGAGTTTGAATGCTGATTCGACTACTTATAGGCCATGTGCTAATCAACTCAATATTTCAGTTTTCTTATCTAAAAAAGAGAGATAGGGGTGCCTGGGTGGCTCAGTCGGTTAAACGTCTGACTTCAGCTCAGGTCATGATCTCGCAGTCCATGAGTTCAAGCCCCGCGTCGGGTTCTGTGCTGACCGCTCAGAGCCTGGAGCCTGTTGCGGATTCTGTGTCTCCCTCTCTCTGACCCTCCCCCATTCATGCTCTGTCTCTCTCTGTCTCAAAAATAAATAAACGTTAAAAAATTTTTTTTAAAAAGAGAGATAGTAACAGTCCCGACTCTGTGGTGTTGTTTTTCAAAAGCAAATTATATAATTCCCAATAAGAATTTGTTCAGCAAGCTCAAAAACCTAGCTTTAATTAATGAATTAAAATAAAATACAACTCGGGACGCCTGGGTGGCTTAGTCTGTTAAGCGTCTGACTCTTGATTTTGGCTCAGGTCATGATCTTCCAGACCAGAGCCTTGTGACAGGCTCTGTGCTGATCGGGTATGACTTAAGCACTCCAGTGGAAATACTAGATTCTGTCAAATCCCAAAAGAGGACCGACTCAGCTATCTGCAGCTGAAACAAATGACACAATAACAAAGACTGTCACCACTAAAAATATATGGCCTCATAAAAAGCCCAATTAAAATCACAAATTTCAGAAAAATGAGTGGAAGACAAAAGTAGGACAAAAACAATAAGGGCAACAAATGTAAAACTGTAGAAATTATCATAGATATTAACTCAGCTATATCAATAACAAACACATTAGACATCAATGATCTAAATATACCAGTTAAAAACAGAGGTTGGGGGGCGCCTGGGTGGCGCAGTCGGTTAAGCGTCCGACTTCAGCTCAGGTCAAGATCTCGCGGTCCGGGAGTTCGAGCCCCGCGTCAGGCTCTGGGCTGATGGCTCAGAGCCTGGAGCCTGTTTCCGATTCTGTGTCTCCCTCTCTCTCTGCCCCTCGCCCGTTCATGCTCTGTCTCTCTCTGTCCCAAAAATAAATAAACGTTGAAAAAAAAAAAACAAACAGAGGTTGGGATGCCTGGCTGACTCAGTTGGTAGAGCATCTGAATCTTGATCCCAGGGTTGTGAGTTCGAGCCCCATGTTGGGCATGAAGCCTACTTTAAAAAAAGGAAGAGGGGCGCCTGGGTGGCGCAGTCGGTTAAGCGTCCGACTTCAGCCAGGTCACGATCTCGCGGTCCGTGAGTTCGAGCCCCGCGTCAGGCTCTGGGCTGATGGCTCGGAGCCTGGAGCCTGTTTCCGATTCTGTGTCTCCCTCTCTCTCTGCCCCTCGCCCGTTCATGCTCTGTCTCTCTCTGTCCCAAAAATAAATAAAAACGTTGGAAAAAAAAATTAAAAAAAAAAAAAAGGAAGAAAGAAAAAGGAAGGAAAGAAGGAAGGAAGAAAAAAAGAAAGAAACAGAGATTGTCAGAATGGATCAAAAAATAAAACCCAGCTATGTTATCTTCAAGAAAACATAAGGTGATCTTCAAGAAAACATTTAGGGTTTCCTGGATGGCTCAGTCGGTTAAGTGTCTGACTCTTAGTTTCAGCTCAGGTCATGATTTCAGTGTCATGAGATCAAGCCTCAACTCTGGTTCCCTGCTGGGCATGCAAGTGGCCTAAGATTCTCCCTCTCTCCCCTCCTTTACCTCTCCTCCCTCTCCGCTCTCTCGTAAATAAATAAATAAATAGAAATCCACTTTAAATATAAAGACACATATAAATTCAAACTAAAGGAAGGGAGAAAGACATAGCACGCCAACACCAACCAGAAGAAATCAGGAATAGCTATATTAATTTCAGATAGAGTAGACAGCAGATCGAGGAAAACTATCAAGGATAAAGAGGACCATTCCAGAATGACATAGGGATCAGCTCTGCAAAAGAGTAACAGTTCTTACTGCGTATGTGCCTAACAACAGAACACCAAAATATATGATGGAAAAACTGATGAATCTGCAAGGAGAAATAGACGGATCTACGACAATAGTTGAAGACATTAACTACACTCTATCAGACATGGACCGTTACAGCAGGCAGAAAATCAGTAAGGATGTAGTTGAACTCAACAGCATCATCAATCAACTGGATGTAATTGACATCTATAGACGACCTAATTCCAAATCAGCAGAATACACATTCTTCTCAAGCTCACATGAAATATTCATCAAAACAGATCACATTCTGGGCCACACAATGCACCTTAACAAGCTTACAAGGATAGAAATCATACAATGCTTGCTTATAAACCACGATGGAATTGAACTGGAAATCAATAATAGAAGGATAACTTGGAAATAAAATACTTGGAGATTTAAGAACATATTTCTAAATAATACATGAGTCAACAAAGAAATCTCAAGAAAATTTTAAAGTATTATGAACTAAATGAAAGTAAAAATACAACTTATCACAATTTGTGGGACACATTGAAAACGGTGCTTAGAGGGAAATTCACTGCATCGAAGGCATATTCTAGAAAAAATAAACTCTTAAAAGCAATAGTCAAAGCTCCCATCTTAAGAAATCAGAAAATGGGGGCGCCTGGGTGGCGCAGTCGGTTAAGCGTCTGACCTCAGCCAGGTCACGATCTCGCGGTCCGTGAGTTCGAGCCCCACGTCCGGCTCTGGGCTGATGGCTCAGAGCCTGGAGCCTGTTTCCGATTCTGTGTCTCCCTCTCTCTCTGCCCCTCCCCCGTTCATGCTCTGTCTCTCTCTGTCCCAAAAATAAATAAACGTTGAAAAAAAAAATTAGATTAAAAAGAAATCAGAAAATGAAGAGCAAATTAAATCCAAAGTAGGCATAAGAAAAAAAAATTATTTAACAATTAGAGCTGAAGCCAATGAAACTAAAAAGAGGAAATCAAAAGAGAAAATCAGCGAAACCAAAAACTGCTTCTTTGAAAAGATCAATAAAATTAACAATCCTCTTTAAGCTAACTAACAAAGAAAGATGACCCAAATTACTAATATCAGAACTGAAAGCAGAGACACTACTAAGATCTCATGGACCTCAGAAGGATAATAAAGGAATACTATGGACGACTCTCTGCCTACACACTTAATAACCCAGATGAAACTAGCCAACTCCTTGAAAGACACTTCTGAAAAAACTCACAAAAGTGGCAATGGACAATTTGCATAGGTCTGTATCTATTTTAACAATTGAATCAGTAACTAATAACCTTCCAAAACAGAAACCACCAGACCCAGACAGTTGACTGGTGAATTCTACCAAATATTTAAAGAAGGATTTATTTTTTTTTAATTTTTTTTTCAATGTTTATTTATCTTTGGGACAGAGTGAGACAGAGCATGAACGGGGGAGGGGCAGAGAGAGAGGGAGACACAGAATCGGAAACAGGCTCCAGGCTCCGAGCCATCAGCCCAGAGCCCGACGCGGGGCTCGAACTCACGGACCGCGAGATCGTGACCTGGCTGAAGTCGGACGCTTAACCGACTGCGCCACCCAGGCGCCCCTAAAGAAGGATTTATACCAATTCTCTATAATTTCTTCCAGAAGATGGAAGCAGGAGAAATACTTCCTAACTTATTTCATGAGCCCAGTATTAATTTGTTACCAAAACAAGACAAACACATTATAGGAAAACTACAATATGCAGTTTGAACTACAATATGTAGTTTGTACATATGAGCAATATGTCTCATAAGCATAGGTGCAAAAATTCTCAACAAAGTATTAGTAAATCAAATCCAACAATGTATAAAAGAATTATACACAATGGCCAAGTGGGATTAATCCCAGGTAAGCAAGGCCAGTTCAATATTTGAAAATCAATTAATCATCATATGAACAGGCTAAAGAAGAAAAATTACATCGTCATAAATGCAGAAAAAGCATTTGGAAAAACCCAATTACCCATTCATGATAAAAACTCCGGAATAGAGAACTTCCTCAAGTTCATGAAGAACATTTACTAAAACCCTACAGCCAAGATCACACGTAATGGTGAGAAATTGGAGCTTTCCCAGAAGATCAGAAGAAAGGGAAGGATACCCCCCCTCACCACTCCTCTCCAACATCATCCTGGAAGTCCTACCTAATACAATAAGACCAAAAAAAAAAAAAAAAAAGTTATATGGAGTGCAAAAGAAGAAAATAAACCTGTCTGTGTTCAAAGAGCACATGGTTGTGTAAATATGTGAAGGAATCAGCAACAAAAAACCCTCCTAGAACTAAAGTAAGGTTGCAGGAGACAAGGTGAATATAAAAAGCCAACTGCTTCCCTATATTCCAACATTGAAGAAGTGGAATTTGAAATTAAACACACAATACCATTTACATAAGCACCGCACCCAAAAGTGAAATACTTAAGGTATATATCCAGCAAAATATACATAAAACCTGCTTGAGGAAAACTGTAAAACTCTGATGAAAGAAATCTAAGTACTAAATAAATGAAGAGATGTCCCATGTTCATGAATAGGAAGATTCAATATTGTCAGGCTGTCAGTCTTTCCAACTTGATCTCATTGCTAAATGCAATCCCAATCAAAGCTCCAGCAAGTTATTTTGTGGATATCAACAAACTAATTCTAAAGTTTATATAAGGAGGCAAAAGACCCAACACCATATTTAAGGAAAAGAACAAGGTTAGGAGGACACCTCCCACCCAACTTTGAGACTCACTATAAAGCTAAAGTAATTAAGACAATATGGTATTGGTGAAAGAAAAGACAAATAGATCAGTGGAACAGAACAGAGAGCTGAGAAGTTAATTCACATGATCTTTCACAAAGGAGCAAAGGCAATATAATAGAATGGACAGTCTTTTCAACCAATGGTGCTGGAAGGGAGGGAGGGAGGGAGGGAGGAAAAAAGAAGGGAGGGAAGGAGAGAGGGAGGAAAAAGAAGACAGGGTCCAGACACAGGCCTTATACTCTTCACAAAAATGAACTGAAAGGGTATCATAGATCTAAATGTAAAATACAAAGCTACAAAACCCCAGAAGATAACATAGAAGAAAATCTAGGTGACCTTGGGTATGCCAATGACTTTAGATACAATAACACAGTCATAATCCATGAAAGAAATAATTGATAAACTGGACTTCACTAAAATTAAAAATCTGCTCTGTAAAAGATGCTGTCAATAGAATGAGAAGACAAGCCAGAGACTGGAAGAAAATATGTGTAAAAGACATAGGGATAAAGGACTGTTATCCAACATATTTTTGTAAACTCTTAAAACTCAATAAGAAGAAGACAAACAACTTGAGTAAGAAATGGTCAAAAACCTGAATATATATCTCACCAAAGAAGGCATATAGGTAGCAAATAAAACATATGAAAACATGCCCCACACCGTATGTCATTAGGGAGATGAAAATTCAAACAATACGTTACCGCTACATACCTATTAGCATGACAAAAATTTAAGACACTGAAAAACACCAAATGCTGGTAAGAATGTGGAACAGGAAGCCACTTTGGAAGACAGTCTGGCAGAATCTTGCAGAACTAAATTTACTCTTACCGTACAATCCGGCATTTGCACTCCTTGGTATTTACCCAAACATGCTGGAAAATTATGTCCGCACAAAAACCTGCCCACAGATGTTTCTAGAAACTGTACTCATAATTGCCAAACCTGGAAGCGACCAAGATGTCCTTCAGTAGGGAAATAGATAAATAAGCTGTGAGGCTTCCAGATAACGGAACATTATCTACCACTAAAAAGAAGACAGCTATCGATCATCCATGAAAAGACATGGAGTGAAAGGAACCAAATGTGAAAAGCTACAGGCTGAATGATTCCAACTATGTAACATTCTAGAAGAGGCAAAACTACAGAGCAAAAAGATCAGCGACTGCTAGCGGTTAAAGGGGAGGGTCGGATGAGTCTAGCAGAGCACAGAGGACTTTTATGGCAGTGAAACTGTTCTGTATGATACTGTAATGGTAGATACATGTCGCGATACATTGGTCAAAACACATAGGATACACAACGCCAAGAGTGAACCCTAATGTAAACTATGGACTTTGGGTGATAATAATGTGTTATTTGCAACAACGGTACCACTCTGAGGCAGGGTGTTGCTTGTGGGGGAGGCTGAGTGTATGGGGGTAGGGGTACAGGAACTTTCTGTGCTTTAGATTTTGCTATGAATCTGAAACGTCTTAAAAAGTCAATTTTATTTTTTAAAAGAAAAGATGTATCTAACTTTCAACTTCATGTGAATCTTGAAGGCCTCTGTGTCTCTCTCCTTGGACCTCAGCAATTAGTCCAAACTCCCATTCCAACTTTCAGACCCTTTTGGCCACTATTCCTTCCTTACTCTCAATATATGCCTCATATTTAACGGAAAAGCAAATCAAGTGTACCAGCTGAGGGCACCGGAACTTTCCTTTAAACCATCCCAAGCAGGTAAGAACGTACATGAATCCTACCTTCTATCCTTTCTGAGCCAGAGAAGATGTGCCCTCCTCTTGCTTGAGGATAATCCCACCAGTTCTGTTTGGGACACGAAGCTTTATTTAATTGATTAAATAAATTTACTTAATTTCTCTCTTAGATCTCTTACCTCAACTAATCAATATGTTGACATTTATCCCATTTTTATGGGAAAAAAAAGAGCAAATTTTTGAAAAATAAACTTTCCTGGGGCTCAATTCATCATACCTACCATCCTGTTTCTCTCTTTTCTTTTGCAACTATTTTTTTTTCTATTTTGACTCGATACTAATTAAGCAATCCCTGAAGAAATTAACCTTAAATGCTTGCCCTCACAGAACAAACAGCATTTTAGCAAGCTAATTCTACATATCTATCTAGGCCTATGTCTGCATGGACGTGTATTTTATTTTGTAAATGGCACGTATCTGCTGAAGTAAATTTGAAAAATGCGGTTAAGTCACAAAAGAAGTAAAAAAAATCAGCGGTCTCCTGCTTCCCCTCATTTCCTGAACAATTCAGCCTAACGCCACTAGGTGGGGCCAGGCAAGCCAGATGTCACCCGGAATTAGAGAGAAGACAGTAGTTGAGCGGAGTGTACAACCTTAACAACGGGGAGAATGTTCACCGAGGAGGGTGGCCTGGCGCAAGCTGTCAGAGCCAGAATAAGAGGAGAAGGGCGTTTTTATGGATGGGGTCGTCTATCTGTGTGGGCTATCAGAAGCCAATCAGGGGGCGCCTGGGTGGCTCGGTTGCGCGTCTGACTGCATCTCAGGTCGAAATCTCGCGGTCCGCGAGTTCGAGCCCCACGTCAGGCTCTGTGCCCGTCGCTCGGAGCCTGTTTCGGATTCTGTGCCTGCCGCTCTCTCTGACTCTCTCCCGTCCGTTGTCTGTGTCAAAAAAATAAATAAAGGTTAAAAAAAAATTTTTTTTTTAAAAAGAAGCCAATCAGGGTACGTATGGGTGTATGTATGCGTATATGTTTAAACATAAGACGTTCTTTAGCTGTTTGCTGAGAGAGCCTGGAAGTACTAACACCCCTAAAATCACGGGTAGACCCACAAGCTCACTTTTTGATGTTTAAGATCATCCTCTAAAAACAGCCAAAAACCATTCCTCCAAGAAATGCTGATTCCAGGTTTGGGGAAGATAAATTATAAGATGAGCCTGAACTATCCTAGACCTGAAAATAAAGAATTGCTCAAAGAATGATAAGGACATGTCACAAGGACGCAGAAGCCAACTTAAAAAGAGTTTTCCTGGCCAAATGGGGGACAGTTTGAGCATCCAGATAATGGTAGTAATAACGTATAACCCATTAAATAAAACAGGAAACCATGGCTCCATATTGGCGTAAACAAATAAATGAATACATTGAAATTTTGATGAGTCTGGGAGTACATAAAATATTTATTAGTTATAAAGGAAAAAAAAAAAAACATAGACCGGAAGTCTGGCCCATACCACCTTAATCAAGTGACCAAATTTAACGTTGCCAAAAATGGGAAAAATTAAAACATATGCCACCCGATGGGTTACAGTAAGAGCACAGTATCACTCTGGGACATTCCTATTAAAGATGGAAATATCTTGTAGACATCTCTACTTGGATGTCTCCTAAACACATCAACTCAGCTCTTGCCCCCCTCCTTCTTACTTTTCCTCTCCTCCTACGTCAACTGTCTTGGTAATGACAGTATCATGACTTAATGAATTATATTTACTCCCTCTACCTCCGTTCTAGATCCTAACCTGAAGCACCATTATCTTTCACCTTGTAAGAACCTTCTTTCTGATCTCTTCCCTTATCTTCTTGGTCTCTTAAATCCGTTCTCTACATAGCAATCGTGGTGTTTTTTTGGTTGTTTTTTTTTAATGTCTATAAGATTATACCACTCTTTTGCTTAAATGCTTTTAAATGACTACCCACTACAATTGGAATAATATCCAATGCCCTTCCATGATCCAGACCTTTCTCTTCAAACTCATGTCACTTTCCTCCCTGGACAGCAGGCTCCATTCACACCGGCTTTCTTCCATTTTCTTTTATTTTTTTAATTTATTTATTTTGAGAGGGTATCGGGGCAGAGAGAGAGAGAGAGAGAGAGAGGGAGAGAGAGAATCCCAAGCAGGCTCCACACTGTCAGTGAAGAGCCTGATGACGGACTTGATCCCATGAACCTCGAGATCATGACTCGAGCAGAAATCAAGAGTCAGACGCTTAACTGGCTGAGCCACCAGGTGCCTCTCTTCCATATTCTTAAGTGCTCCATCTGCCTGGAAACCTCCTTTTCTCTAGTCTTTTCCTGGCTAGCTCTTACTCAGGGATCAGCTCAAATGTCACTTCCTTTTCTGGATACCTGCCCATCTGTCTCCCACATTGCTACCAGAATGATAGCTCTGGAGCACAAAACTGATCGTGTCACTTCTCCATTTTAGAATCTTTTGGGCTGAAGGCCTCTACCTTAGTGCCATATCCCTACATTCTGCCTCCTGCCTCCTCCTCTGTTCCCAATTTCTCCTCTCTTTCTCCTCACACGCGGCCTTGACTGTGTGCAGGGCATCAGAGAGACCACGCCTTTCACACCCCCCATGTTGTCTCCTCTTTGCCCTCTATCAGCTGAAGAACTTCTACCTTTCCTTCTAAATTCAGATCCGTGGGTATCAAGCCAGGAACTTTTTCTCTGTCAGATTTAGGTGACCCCCTGCGCCTTCCCCAACTCTCTAGATTTAAGTCCTTCAAGGCACTTGCTACACTACGGTCCATCATTTATTTACTCATCCATCACTCACTAGATTCAGTTCTGTCAGGGCTTTTTAGCTTCAGGAACTACAGAACACCTCATGTAGAGTAAGTATGCAATTAAGTGATGGCACAATAAGTGACTTTTTTTACACAAAGCGCCATGGGAATCTGCACAATTTGTTTTGTTTTTGTTGTGGGTCCATAAATTGTGCGGCTAAATTTCAGACAATTGGAATGAATGTGTTCAGGGTTCCACCAACTTTTCAAAAGTCACTTAGCTTGTTTTCCTTACATTTTTTTTAAATTTATGTTTGTTTGTTTGTTTGTTTTTTTAATTTTTTTTTCAACGTTTATTTATTTTTGGGACAGAGAGAGACAGAGCATGAACGGGGGAGGGGCAGAGAGAGAGGGAGACACAGAATTGGAAACAGGCTCCAGGCTCTGAGCCATCAGCCCAGAGCCCGACGCGGGGCTCGAACTCACGGACCGCGAGATAGTGACCTGGCTGAAGTCGGACGCTTAACCGACTGCGCCACCCAGGCGCCCCTAATTTATGTTTTTTTTAAATGGGTAGCAGTCATGTGGCTCAAATACCAGAACATAAGAAAAGATACACAGTGAAAAGCTGTCTCCTCACCTTTCCTCCCGATTTGCCTACTTTTCATTCAACTCTTCCCTTTAGGCAACCCCTTTTCTTAGTGTTTTATGTAACTTTCCTAACTGCCAATACCCAAACAAATATGCTTATTAATTCTTATTTCCGCCTTGTTAACATAAAAGGCAACATAAACTCACTTTTTATTTTCCCACCGTGTATCTTAAACAGGTTTCCAGATCTCTGGGGATTTTCTTTTGCAGCCTCACAGCATTACAGTGTATGGAGGTCCCATATTTTTATTAACCAACTCCCTTCTGATGTAAATTTGGGCTGTTTCCAGTCTTTTGCTGGTACAAACAATACTGCAACGAATAATCTTGAACATACATCGTTTTGCAAGAATGCTAGCAAAACAACAGACTGAACTCTTAGAAATATAACTGCTGAGTCAAATGATTTGTGCAATTATAGGGTTTCTGTGATTTAGTTTTGATAGATAGATGTTTTCTATATTGGCAAACACTGCTGCATATTAATTTTACGTCCGGCTAACCTACTGACTCTCCTATTGTTTGATGTAGTTTCTTAGTTGGTTCGCTTCTATTTTCCAGGTATAACTTATCTCGTATTCAAATAATCATCATTTCACCTTTTCCTTTTTTTTTTTATTTTTTTTTAACGTTTTATTTATTTTTGAGACAGGGAGAGACAGAGCATGAACGGGGGAGGGTCAGAGAGAGAGGGAGACACAGAATCGGAAACAGGCTCCAGGCTCTGAGCTGTCAGCACAGAGCCCCACGTGGGGCGTGAACTCACGGACCGTGAGATCATGACCTGAGCCGAAGTCGGACGCTTAACCGACTGAGCTACCCAGGCGCCCCACCTTTTCCTTTTTTTAAAGTTTATTTATTTATTTTGTGCAATTATATAGAAAGAGGAAGGAGGAAGAGAGAGAGAGAGAGAGAGAGAGAGAGAAAGCAAGCAAAGCAGGGGCAGAGAAAGAATCCAAAGCAGATTCTGCACCTTCAGCGCAGAGCCCAGTGCGGGGCTCGAACTCACAAACCGTGAGATCATGACCTGAGCCAAAATCAAGGTGGACATTTAACCGACTGAGCCACCCAGGCACCCCTCACCTTTTCCTTTTCTTCTTAATGCTCCTAGTTTACTTCATTTGTATTTGCTGAAATGTGTAGAGCAAACTTAGAATAGTAAAGAGAGCATTTTCGTCGTCTTTCTGACTTACTGTAAATACTTGGTAAAGACACTATATATGTATAATTATGCATGTATAATGCTGTATAATTATGGAATTAACCATTCATTCCTCTTTCACTGTGCTTTTATAAAGAGTGGATATTGTTCGAATCCCTTCTTACCTCTACAGAAATGAAATCAACTTGATCATGGTGTGAAATCAGTACTCCTTTAATGTGCTGTTGGATTATGTTTACTAACTTTTCATTTGAGACATTTTATCAATGTTCCTAAGTGAGATTAGTGTCTCTCTTATCTCTTCCAGGTCTGCATATCAATGTCATACTCAGTTCATTAAAAAAAAAAAAAAGAAAAAGAAAAAAAAAGTTTGAGTTTCCTGTTTTTGTGTACTCAGAAACAATCCACAAATATTTGAGCATGTTAAGGGACATAATTAAGGTAAGCTGCAAATGCCTGGCACATAGCACCTATAAAGATTAGCTATTAACCAATTTTCAGTGATTCTAAGACACACATCTTTTCACATCTCCAAAATCAGGGTGTGTTTTACAATCAGTAGAAATTCGTAATTTAATTAGATGAGGTTTTTTTTTTTTTTCTTTAAATAGTAGCTTAGATAATGGTGTCCTTTATATCAATGATGTCTTACAGGTGATAAAATGCAGTCATATAACTTCTCTCCACTGTGCTCATCGATATTAAACTACTAATTAAGTCACGTTTGGTATACTTCAAATTCATCTTTTTCCCCCTCTTCCCACTGTCACAACCTTACTTAAGCCCTCATTTTCTCTGACTTGAACACTGAAATAGCCTCCTGGTTGGTCTCCTTGTCTCCTAAATTGCTCTACTCCAACGCGTGTGCCCCCCTCCTACCAGAGTGATTGCGTTTCTGACACAGCCAACTCATTTCACTGTCTACAAAATTGCCTGTGGAACGAAATCCAAATTCTCCCCTATGGCACAAAAGGTTCTAACTCTCCCTGCATATTACCTAACCCCCCATGTTGTTTCAAAACCCGTGTGTTTCATCACACCGACCTATCTACCTAGAAAATATTTTGCGTCTGTCTCTGTATCAGCTAGGAATCCCTCTGGCAATAAATAACAGAAAAGCAACTAATAGTTGCTTAAACAAATAGGAAAGAAGTCCATAGGTTGACATTCCAAGGTTGACGCAATTGCCCAATAATGCTGGCTGACACCAAGGCCTTTTCTGGTGGCCTTTCTTGGACTTGCTTAGCATGCAGACCTCCACCTCCTCCTATTGCTTCATCATATCAAGATGGTCACCAAACCTTCAAGCATCACATCCATTTTCCGTACAGGAAGAATGAGGAAAGACATTGGTTGTGTGACCACTGAAACTTTCACTTTTTGTTACGAAGACAAAAGTTTTCCATAAGCTCCCAGCAGCTTTCCACTTATATGTCGTTGGTCAGATTACATCAAGCTAGACCCGCAGCTTGAAGATGGCTAGGGAGAAGGATATGCAATAGTCTGCTTGGCAAATATCTTCTCCATTTTTGAGACTGAACTCAAGAATTATATCTCAGGGGGCGCCTGGGTGGCGCAGTCGGTTAAGCGTCCGACTTCAGCCAGGTCACGATCTTGCGGTCCGTGAGTTCGAGCCCCGCGTCAGGCTCTGGGCTGATGGCTCAGAGCCTGGAGCCTGCTTCCGATTCTGTGTCTCCCTCTCTCTCTGCCCCTCCCCCGTTCATGCTCTGTCTCTCTCTGTCCCAAAAATAAATAAACGTTGAAAAAAAAAAAAAATTAAGAATTATATCTCAGGAATATATATATATATGTATATATATATATATATTTAGGGTATATATACATGTAGATAGATATAGATATAGATATAGATATAGATAGATATAGATATAGATATAAATATAGATACAGATATAGATATAGATGATAGATATAGATAGATATAGATATAGATATAGATAGATATATTCATCATTAAATGAATATTAAACACCTAGTACATACCAGGTACTGTTCTGTCCTAGGCACTAAGGGGATATAGCAATGAACAAAATCCTTCCCCTTGCAAAACTCCTATCCTAGCATTACCCTTTGATCCAATATGTCTACTCCTAGTAATTTACCTTACAGACTACTCTTCAAAAACACAGATGTTTGGGGCGCCTGGGTGGCTCAGTCGGTTAAGCGTCCGACTTCGGCTCAGGTCATGATCTCGCGGTTCGTGAGTTCAAGCCCCGCGTCGGGCTCTGTGCTGACAGCTCGGAGCCTGGACCTGTTTCAGATTCTGTGTCTCCCTCTCTCTCTCTGACCCTCCGCCGTTCATGCTCTGTCTCTCTCTGTCTCAAAAATAAATAAACATTAAAAAAAATTAAAAAAAAACCACAGATGTTCATGAATGCTATAACTAGAATAACAAAAAAAAACATTGCATATCAATATGGCATTGATTAATTATAATACATACATATAAGGTAATTCAAATGAATATATCTCTCTTGATATAGATACTTATGTTGACATGGGTAGTTATCTACAATATATATTTTAATGGAAAAAAATTATAGAGCAAAATGTATACTATAATAAACCCACACTTTTATTTTTCTCTTTTTGAGGGAGAGAGGGATTGGGGTGGGGGGGGAGAGAGAGAGAGAATCCTAAGCAGGCTCCACACCTCAGTGCGGAGCCCAATGTGGGGCTCAATCTCACAGCTGTAAGATCATGACCTCAGCCACAATCCAGAGTCAGATGTTTAACCAACGGAATCACCCAGGCACCCCAAATCCACACTTTCTAAAGAAAATCCCTAACAAAATTCATGTGGAATCTCAAAGGACTCTGAATAGCTAAAATGGCTTTGAAAAGAAGAATCAATTTGGAAGATTTGACTTCTTAACTTCAAAAATATTACAAAACTACTACAGTAATCAAAACAGTGTGATACTGGCATGAAGACAGACAAATAGATCGATGGAAGAGAATAGAGAGCCAAAAATCAAATCCTCATGAATGATCTTCAACAACAATGCCAAGACCACTGAAGAGGGAAAAGATAGTCCCTTCAACACATGATGTTAAGAGCTCGATATCCACATGCAAAAGAATGGGGTCAGACCCTCATCAAAAATTAACACAAAAATGGATTTAAGAAAAAATGTAGGACCTACAACTATAAAATTCCCAGAAGAAAACAGAGGGGGGAAGCTTTATGATATTGAACATGCCAATGATAATTGCACTACATCGAATTTAAGAACTTTTGTACATCAAAGACATGATCAACAGAGTGACAACACCTATGGAATGGCAAAAATATTTGCAAATCCTGTATTTGATTAGGGGTTAATATCTATTATATATAAAGAAATTCTACAGCTCAACAATAAGATATCCAATAACAAGCTTTGTTAAATGAGCAAAGAGCTTGAATAGACATTTCTCCAAAGATGATATACAAATGACGAATAAACACACCAAAAAATGGCAGCGTCACTGGCCATCAGAGAAATGCAAATCAAAATCACAGTGATATATTATCTCACACTCATGAGGCTTGCTACTATCAAAAACAAACACACAAACAACCAAAACGAGGATATGGAGAAACTGGAACCCTGTCCACTATTGGTGTCATTGTAAAATAGTGCAGCTGCTACGAAGATCATAGTGGTTCCTCAAACAATTAAAAATAGACCTACCATATGATCCAGCCATCTCACTTTTGGGTTTATATCCAAAACTATGGAAAGGAAGGTCTCAAAGGGATATTCGCACATTCGTGTTCATAGCAGCGCCGTTCACAATAGCCAGAAGGTAGAAGCAACCTAAATGTCCATCAACGAGGGAATGGATAAATGAAATTCTATACAACGGGATATCACTCAGCCTTAAAAAAGAAGGAAATCCTGCCACATGTTACAACCCAAATGAACCTTGAGGACATTGTGCTAAATTAAACAGGGCGATCACAAAAAGCAAATGCAGTGTGATTTCACTTATAGCATTCACTTACAGCATTATTACTGCATTTTATCACCTGTAAGACATCATTGATATAAACTGTCTAAAGTAATCCACAGAAACATAAGGTTGGGTGGTAGTCATCAGAAGCTGGGGGAAGAGGCAAAAAAGACAGTTTGGTGGGTATAGAGTTTCAGATTTGCAAGATTAAAAAGTTCTGGAAATCTGTTTCACAACAACGTGACTATTCTTAATGCTATTAAACTGGAGGTTTAAAAATGGTTGAGATACATAACATATAGAGAAATTGTATCCCTATGCTGTACATCTGAAACTAACGTAACATTGTGTGTCAAATACACTCAAATAAAAAAAAAATAAGTACTATAAAAATGGTTAAAATGGTAAAAAAAATCCATATCTGCAGGTTTATATATTTTATTATTTATAATATTTATAGACTAGAACTATTTGGAGTGGCAGCTCATGTGTTATTTTCTATTTTCCCCATGCCTACATATTTTATAATGAGTGTGCATTCTTTTCATAATCAGAGATATATTTGAAAAAATGGAATAAATTAAAAGTTACTTTCTTCTCAACTCTCTTCTTAAAAAATAGTGACCATTTATTTGTGCTTTCACTGTCACCAATAGAATTTATGATGTTTATTGAATGAATTAGCGAATTTATCATCAACTAATGATGATGATGATGAATAATGCTTTCAACAATCTATTTAGCATCAACTTGAGAATTAAATTTAATATGGTTCTTTAATAAATATACAGTTATTAAATTCCTATGATGTACCAGACTATGTAATTTTCCAGTAACTTAATATTGTTATTTCTTGAAACCATCTTTTAATGAAATCAGAGAAAAAGAAAAAGGGCTGGTAACATTAAAAAGCAAGCCACCTCATGAAATCCTATAATAAGCCAAGATAATACACACCAGCTGTGGAGTTTTCTGGTAGTTTGGTTTTACAAAAGAGCCTAAATATATAGTGAAGTGAAGAGATTTAACATCCTTCAAAAAGTGTAACTAAAAGAGCGAAAAACCTTCTGAAAAATTACCCCAGCCTCTGCCAGAGAAAACTGGTGGGAGAACAACTGTCTCTTCACTTAGAAAATATTGCATTCTGGGGCACCTGGGTGGCTCAGTGAGTTAAGCGTCCAACTTCAGCTCAGGTCATGGTCTCACAGTTCATGAGTTCAAGCTCCGCGTTGGGCTTTGTGCTGACGGCTCAGAGCCTGGTGCTTGTTTTGGATTCTGTGTCTCCCTCTCTCTCTGCACCTCCTCTGCTCACTCTCTCTCTCCTTCAAAAATAAATAAACATACAAAAAAAATGTTGCATTCTTACCAACTGTAAGAATATTCGTGGTAAGTTATGCATTGTTCTGAAGAAATTAAGAAGCCTATGTAAGGACCTGGTTCATGCAAATATGAGCCAGAGGAGAAAAGCAGAGAAAAACCAAAATTTTGTCTCAAAAGGTCCTATGTCACATGAAGAGACATTTCATAGAGTAGATTTTGTCTTAAACATGAAATCTTAATAATTATTATTCCTTTGAAATAAAGCCTCAATGGAATATATTGTTTACCTAACATTTAAATGAATTATAGTAAAAACTTTCTTAACTACACCTCACTTAAAAGATTCACCAGATCACTGGAATCTACTCCTGAAATCATAGCACTATGTGCTAACTTGGATGTAAATTTAAAAAAATGAATTAAAAAAAAATCACCATATAAAATAATATTATCCATTTCAAAAAAATGAAATCAGTGAAATATTGAATGCTTGTAATTAATAATCATCCTTATTATCCCCACATACTTTTATTCCTAATAGTTGAGTTCTGTGCTTCCTCGGAATTTTTGTAGTCCTTGCCAAATCTGTTATGCAGTTGCATTATTATAATTATAAATTTTAGTAATAGGTTACATGATCTGATAAATACAAATGTGAAAAAAGAAAAGAGTTCCAATTTTTATATAAATGCCTACATAATAAAGGAGAAAGATACCAAATAATCTAGCTGTATTACTTCCAGAAGCTAGAAAATAAAGAACAAACTAACCCTAAAATTAGCAGAAGGAAGAATATCATAAAGATTAGAGCAGAAATAAATGAAATAGGCAAAAGAAAAACAATTTCAAAAATCAAAGAAATTATGAGTTTTTAGAAAAGATCAACAAAATTGACACGCCCTTAGCTGAACTACTTAAGAAAAAGAAAAGAGGACCCACATATCAGTAAGAGAAGATATTACAACTATTCTCACAGAAATAAACGATCACAAGAAACTATTATAAACAATTTTATTTTATTTTATTTTTAATTTTTTTAATGTTTATCTATTTTTGAGACAGAGAGAGACAGAGCATGAACGGGGGAGGGGCAGAGAGAGAGGGAGACACAGAATCCGAAGCAGGCTCCGGGCTCTGAGCGGTCAGCACAGAGCCCGACGCGGGGCTCGAACTCACGGACCGTGAGATCATGACCCGAGCCGAAGTCGGACGCTCAACCGACCGAGCCACCCAGGCGCCCCTATTATAAACAATTTTAAACCAACAAATTGGAAAACGTAGGAAAAAAAACCAGAAATTCTTAGAAACCTACAAATTACTCAACACCCAAAAAATGAATAATTCAAATAAAAAAATGGGCAGAAGATATGAATAGACATTTTTCCAAAGAAGACAACCTAAATGTCACCAACAAATGAACTGATAAAGAAAAGCTGATATACATAAACAATGCACTGTTGAGCTATATAAAAGCAGCAAATCCTGCCTTTTCTGAGGACATGAATAAACCTTGAAAGTATTGTGCTAAGTGAAGTGTCGGATAGAGAAAGGCAAACACTGTATAATCTCACTTGTACGTAGAATCTAAAAAAAATCCAAACTCGTAGGAACAGAGAGAATCATTGTCGCCGGAGGCTAGGCGTGGGGGAAACGGGGAGATGTTGGTCAAAGGGAACAAACCTCCAGTTACAGGAGGAACAAGTTGTGCAGATTTAATGTACCGCGTGTGGAGACACTTAACAATATTGTATGGCCCATTGGAAAGTTACCAGGAGAATAAATCTTAAATACTCTCACCACACACACACACACACACACACACACTGGCAATTGTGTGAGGTGATGGAGGTGTTAACAACCACTATGGTGTTAATCGTTTCACTATATATATAGCAAATCATCATGCTATATGCCTTAAACTCACACAATGTTATAGGTTAATTACATCTTGGTAAAGCTAGGGAAAAAAAAGAAAAAGAAAATTGTGGAATAATTATTCCAAAACGTTAAAATATGTTAGCAATCCATACCATACTTTTTAACGACATGGAAAAGCTGCGTCATGATGTCTAACCAATCAATAGAGTTTTGGGCCTCCGGGGTCCGATTTAATAGCCCCAATCGGTCCTACAAGACTGTGCCATTGCTACCCCTTCAGACACCCGTAGCAAGCCAGGCTGTTACCTAGGCTTCTGGCCGCAAATTGGAAGTTCCAATGGCCCCTTCATTGGGTTACATTAATTTTGCTAGAGTAGCTCACAGAATTCAAAGATACGTTTTACCTACTAGATTATCAGTATATAATAAAAGGACATAACTCAGGAACAGCCAAATGGAAAAGATGCATAGGGGCAAGTGATGAGGAAAGAGGCATGGAGCTTCCATGCCCTCTCTGCGTGCACTGTTCTCTTGGCCCCTCCACATGTTCAGAAGCTCTCCAAACTCAGTCCTCTTGGGGTTTTATGGAGGCTTCATTACACAGTCATGATTGATTAAACCATTGGCCGTTGGTGATCGATTCGATCTGCAGCCCCTTTTCCCTCCCTATCACATGGTTAGTTCTCCCGGCAACCAGCCCCCATCCTTAGGGAAGGTATTATGCTAAGTGAAATAAGTCAGTCAGAGAAGGACACATATCATATGTTTTCACTCATTTGTGGATCTTGAGAAACTCAACAGAAGTCCATGGGGGAAGGGAAGGGGAAAAAAAAAGTTGCAGAGAGGGAGGGAGGCAAACCACAAGAGACTCTTAGATACACAGAACAAACTGAGGGTGGATGGAGGGGTGGGAGAGACAGGAAAATGGGTGATGGGCACTGAGGAGGGCACTTGTTGGGATGAGCACTGGGTAGTGTATGTAAGCCAATTTGACCATAAAGTGTCCTAAAAATAAAAATAAAAGTCATCTCATAAGCATAATAAGAAATACATTTGTTCCTCTCAACCCTTAGAAAATTCCAAGGGTTTGGGGAGCTGTGAGTCAGGAACCATGGACAAAGAACAAATATAAATGGGAAATATATATATATATTTGGTCATTAAGATGATTATAAGATATATATTTCTTATAAATCGCAATACTGCAGTTACCAAAAGCTGAAAACTACAATTTTATACACGCACATTTATTAAAGGAATACCATTTTTCACACCCTTTGCTTTGTAAATAGCATGATTTAGTTCCAAATTATACTGAAATACACACTATTTCAAAGTAAGTCAAAGGGGACTACATATTTATAATTTGCCATGAAAGTCTGCCATGAATTATAAGAACAATGACATTGAAAACTTAGCAGCTTTCAGTCATATCTTACAAATATATTCCATTGTTTATTTCTTACAAATTGCTATAGTACTACTAGAAATTGTGGGTTAAACCACGCACAATTCAACCAGTGGCTAACTAATAACCTTTGGGCACGACAAAAAACACACACACACACACACAAGAAAGAAATTAGAACATCTAAAGCTCTCAGAACATTACTCAGCTTGGGTGGCTCAGTCGGTTAAGTGTTTGACGGTTGGTTTTAGCTCAGCTTAATGATCTCACAGCTCATGAGTTCAAGCCCCACATCAGGCTCTGTGCTAACCGTGGGGAGCCCGCTTGGGATTCTCTTTCTGCCTCTCCCCTGCTCACACTTTCCCGGTCTCAAAAATAAATAAATTAACATTAAAAAAAGAACACAAGTATTGTGATTAACATCTAAGTAATTAAATAAAGCTCGATAATCAATTGCATGTTTTCCTATTCTTAAAATCTGATTCCAAGGTTTTCTCCTAGACCAACTATAACTCTCTAAAATGAAGGTTCTGCCACGAAAAAGCTCCACAGTGAACATGAGAGCCACGGAGAACAAAGTGGATTCATATGGCAAAGTGATGAAATAATCCTGTGTGTTTCAGGATGCACACTCACACACACACACACACACACACACACACAGATGCACACATACACACATTTTTTCATTCACCAAAGGAAAATTCATCCTGCAGCGTTATCTCCTACCTTGCTTCGTTATTCAAAAGTAAACTGCATACAGCAAAAGATAAAAATAGAAAATACAAATGCTTAAATTAGGACAACAATATAGCAGAATATTTTTACAACTTGGGGTGCAAAAGGACTTCCTAATCAGAAAATAAAACCCCTACACAAAGTTAATATACAAGCAGCAGTCTTGGTACAAGTGACAATGATGTAGTACATCACTAGTAATAATAAACTTAAAATAATGTACCCTTTTGGGGTGCCTGGGTGGCTCAGTCAGTTGAGCGACCGACTTCAGCTCAGGTCATGATCTCACGGTTTGTGAGTTCGAGCCCCACGTCGGGCTCTGTGCTGACAGCTCAGATTCTGCTTCAGATTCTGTGTCTCCCTCTCTCTGTTCCTCCCCCGCTTGCACTCTCTCTCTCTCAAAAATAAATAAAGATTAAAAATAATAATAATAATAATAATAATTTTAAATAATAATGTACCCTTCCCTATCAGACTGGGAAAATTTGAAAAGATGTGAAAAAGTGGTCTTAAGCATTTCTGGTAGAAGGTAACTGTCAGGGTCATTTTGGAAAGGTGATGTGACAGTACCCTACAAAGTTTTAAAAGTGTATATGCTTTGCCCTAGCAAACTCACTACAGATTCATCATACAAAAATACTTCCTCATGCCCAAAAGTATGTATATGTAAGAACAGCCACTGAATTCTATTATTTGTAATAAGTTGCGTTATTCAGGCACTGATTCCTCTGTATCACAATCTAGTAAAATAGATATTTGTGGATATCAGTACTCTTTAGAAACATAAAGGAGCACCTGGATTTTAATTTAAAAGATAAAACACAAAGGGCACCTGGGTGGCTCAGTTGGTGAAGCCTCTGACTTTGGCTCAGGTGATGATCTCACAGTTTGTGAGTTCAAGCCCCACGTTGGGCTCTGCTCTGGCAGATCAGAGCCTGGAGCTTCCTTTAGATTCTGTCTCCCTCTCTCTCTGCCCCTCCCCTGCTCATACTCTCTCTCTCAAAAAACAAAACAAAACAAAACAAACCTAAAAAACAAATTAGACAAGGTTAATGTGATAGCACAAAGAGAAACACTGATCTTTGAGAACATCTCTGTAGATACATATTATCATAACTTCAAGTTTTCTTCAAGATACTCGTACAAAGATAGGGGCGCCTGGGTGGCGCAGTCGGTTAAGCGTCCGACTTCAGCGGGGTCACGATCTCGCGGTCCGTGAGTTCGAGCCCCGCGTCAGGCTCTGGGCTGATGGCTCAGAGCCTGGAGCCTGTTTCCGATTCTGTGTCTCCCTCTCTCTCTGCCCCTCCCCCGTTCATGCTCTGTCTCTCTCTGTCCCAAAAATAAATAAACGTTGAAAAAAAAATTAAAAAAAAAAAAGATACTCGTACAAAGATAAAGCAAATGCACACTCTGATAGAGTGAACATAGTATGTCATTAATTAAGCTTTCTGACTTTGAAGGTAGTTAACAAGTAACCAGCTGAAGTGTCCTGCATTTTGCTCTCAGAAACTACACTACTCTAAATGTTCTCTTCACTGAGGCAAAATAAAAGAAGTGTAACAATTGTTACTGTTGGAGAAGATACATTCAGTCCCTGGCAAGCTCTGTACGAATACAATGGAGACATTTCTTTTCTATTTATTCGTGTTAAGGGTCATATACTGTACCTCCTAATCCTAGTTCTTCTCAATTCCCAAGTAATCCTCCTTTGTTCTTTTTTTTTTTTTTTTAATATTTGTTTATTTTTGAGAGAGAGAGAGAGAGAGAGTGAGAGAACGATCAGGGGAGGGCCAGAGAGAGACAGACAGAAAATCCCAAGCAGGCTCCCCACTGTCAGCACAGAGCTTGACGCGGGGCTCGAACTCATGAACCCTGAGATCAAGACCTGAGCCGAAATCAAGAGTAGGACACTCAACCCACGGAGCCACCCAGGGGCCCAATCCTCCCTTGTTCTTGCCAGAATGAGTTTTCCTGCACTTTGCTCCCTTCCTTTCTTTTCTGTGCTGCCTTTCTTCTTTCTTTTACTTTCTTGCCTAGCTTATCCCTTTACCCCAGCTTTTTAGCAGTAAATATTTACTAACTCTCTCGAAAATGTATAGCATTTGCTCTCTTTTCTGTCAAGGACTTGTTCCCGAGGTACCCGGACTTGCGGTATTTGGATGCTCTTCTACACCAAAGCCCAGAGCCCTTCTTCGGTCAAGATCCAAAAGACAGCTATTCATTTCCACTGGTTCAGTGAGGTTTACAGGTTAGAAAAAAACTGGGTTCCACCTTGCGTCGTGGGCAAAACTACCCCCACGAAGCGGACAGCACCCATATCACCGTCCCCGTATTTACCGACGAGAAAGCTGAGACTCGGGGAGTCCAGCGAGTTACCCAGGACGGCCCAACCGGGTCAGAACTAGGAGGCAGGGTCCTGACCACGGATCCAGTAACTTTTTCCCCTCCGGCCCGTCTTTCCTCTCCCTAAGGAAAGAAAGCGTCCGACTTCGGCTCAGGTCATGAGCTCCTGGTCCCTGAGTTCGAGCCCCGCGTGGGGCTCTGTGCTGATGGCTCAAAGCCTGGAGCCTGTTTCGGATTCTGTGTCTCCCTCTCTCTCTGCCCCTCCCCTGTTCATGCTCTGCCTCTCCCTGTCTCAAAAATAAATAAACGTTAAAAAAAATTTTTTTTTTTTTTTAAAGAAAGAAAGCTCCGTCTTGGGGGAAGGGAGCATTGTAGAGAAAATGTGCCTCTTTATCTGGGAGTGTAGTAAAGTGGCTCCATTTCTCCCCAGGAAAATTCCTCCATCCACTCGCTTACATCTATCTCACGCATCCTCAGCCGCCTCTCCGGGGGTTAGCACTCCTCACCCCGCAATATCCAACCTCTCCCCTTTCGTTTGACTCTCCCACTCAGCGTGTAGAGAGGCAACATTTCACATAAGCTTGTACAAGGCTCTTGGCTCGTCAAACTCCCTCCCGCCCCACCTGTCTACCCACGACTTCCCTCTCATGCCCTTCCCTTCAGACAAACTCAGTGACGCTGGCCCCTTGTTTTCTCTCACTCCACAAGCTCCCATCAGGCTTCTGACCAACCCAGACTCTGAAACTGCTGGGTCCCGGTGTCCTCCTTGTCCCCAGATCGAGAAAAAACCATCATGTGGTCTGTTAGTTGCCTTTCCTTGAGTTTGTTTATTTTAGGAGAGAGAGCATGTGCAGGTGAGAGGCAGAGAGAGAGAGAGAGAGAGAGGGAAAGAGAGAGCCTCCCAAGCAAGCTCTGCACTCTCAGAGCAGAGCCCCTGATTCGGGCCCAGTCTCACCAACTGCGAGATCATGACCTGAACCAAAGTCAAGAGGAGGATGTTTAACCAACTGAGTCACCCAGGTGTCCCAGTTGTTTCTAGCTCCTTAAAAATGACTTAAGTTTTGGGGCGCCTGGGTGGCTCAAGTCGGTTAAGCGTCTGACTTCAGCTCAGGTCATGATCTCTTGGTCTTGTGAGTTCAAACCTCATATCGGGCTCTGGGCTGACAGCTCGGAGCCTGGAGCCTGCTTCGGATCCTATGTCTCCCTCTCTCTCTGCCCCTCCCCTGCTCCTGCTCTCTCTCTCTCTGTCTTTCAAAAATGATTAAATGCTAAAAAAAAAAAAAAAATTATTTTAAGAACTTAACTTCTGTTATATTTTGAATCAACACATGATAAAACCATGCAAACTTTTGAAATTATTTTTTTTTCTAATTCTGTATGCTATTCACAGATGGCTTGGCATCAAGCCCCAATAACTCAAACTGGTAAAAGTCTTCTCTTGGTTATTCTCTTCTTATAACTGTCCTCAGTGGGCTGCCTGGGTGCCTCAGTTGGTCGAGCATCTGACTCTTGGTCTCAGTTCAAGTCTTGATCTCAGGGTCGTTGAGTTCAAGCCCCAAGTTGAGCTCCGTGCTGGGCGTGAAGCCTGCTCGTTACAAAATTGTCCTCAGAGATCCCACACTCTCCTGTGTTTCTCTCTCCGTCTTAGCCCTTCTTGTCCCATTGGGGGCCCCTGCCCATCACCTAGACACTGGTGTCCCACGGGGCTCTGTCCCGGACTCTTTTCTTCAGCATACCCTACCTGGGTACTATCCCTTTCGAAGGCATCAGCTTTCCCCATTTGCTGCTAAATCTATAATCTGTATAAGTAGGCCAGATCTCAGTAAGCTGGCACTGTTCTGATTTCGACTTTAACCGACACTGACCAATGTTGTCCATTTTCACCAGGCAGTTCACAACGGAACGCTCATCACATTCTCAAGATGAAAGGACACCCAACAGTTAAGAACAGAGATGATCGATCAAGACAGAGATCGTGACTGAAAAAATGATCTAGTTAGGATACAACTTGTGCCGCTCGAGCAAAGAGATCTCAAGATGCAGCGACTTAAATAAGGGAACGCATTTTTCAGTAACACGGAAGTCTAGGCTAGAGTGACCTTCGGATGATTCAGGAATGCTTCTTGCTCTGCCTTCTTTGACACATGGTTTCCGTCTTACGGTCGACAATAGAAGTTCTGAGCGTAGTCATTGTGTCCACATTCCAGCCCGTGGTAAGGAACAAAGGGGGAGCACAGAACCCCACCCTTACTTCTGAAGTCGTAAAAAGCCTCACACATCATGTTCCCCAACACCCCAATCGCCAGAACTTAGTCACAGGCCACACTCAGCTGCGAGGGAGGAGGTGAGAAATGGAAGTTTTTAGCTAGGCAGTTTTTGTCCTCAGCTAAAACCCAGTTGTGTTATTAAAAATAGAATTGGAGAAGGGGTTAATAAAATACAACCAACCGTTTCTGCTGCACGTGAAACAGATGTTTCTGAAGTTAACTATTTTCACTTAGTCTTTTCACTACCTCTATTTCCTATTTTATTATATTCCGTTTCATTGTTTTAAAACTTGCTCATAATTCACCCATCATATTATGACCACTGTAGATGAGGACCCATACTTTGAAAAACATGGTTCTAAGCCTACCGTGTCAAATATGGTACCCAGTAGCCACATGGGCTATTGAGCGCTCAAAATGTGATTAGCCTGAAGTGTTATGTGTTGTTAGCGTACCAGATTTCAAAGACTTGTTACCAGAAAAAGAACATGAAGCATCTTTAGCGATATTTATATTGATTAAATGTTGAAATGATAGGGGCGCCTGGGTGGCTCAGTCGGTTAAGCGTCCGACTTCGGCTCAGGTCATGATCTCGCGGTCCGAGTTCGAGCCCCACGTCGGGCTCTGGGCTGACCGCTCAGAGCCTGGAGCCTGTTGCAGATTCTGTGTCTCCCTCTCTCTCTGCCCCTCCCCCGTTCGTGCTCTGTCTCTCCCTGTCTCAAAAATAAATAAACGTTAAAAAAAAAATGTTGAAATGATAGTACATTGGATATAATGAGTTAAATAAAATATATATTACCAAAATTAATTCAATCTGCTGATTTTTGTATCTTAACGTGGCTACTAGAAAATGCAAAATTACATAGGAGGCTCACAGTCTACATGTCTATGAAACCATACTGTCCTAAACCCTAGATGCAAATGTGAAACTCCCTCTGAATATTAATACTTGAATATTCCACAAGTACTTTCTAAAACTAGACTCTTTCTCTTCCCAGCCCTTAGCCCTCCTGTTTTCTTTGTGTTCCCACTCAGTGCATCCTCAGCTAAAGGCATTCAATCAGTTAAAGGCAACACAATCCACTCAGCGACCTACCCGGAAAACTGAAAGGCATATTTTCCTTTATCTACCACATTCATGTATTCACTGTGTGCTGTCACGTTACCTCTTAAATGTGATATAAATCTATCAGTCATTTTCTAATCTCATCGTGAATGCCCTAGTTCAAAATACCATCATCTGTCACCTAGATAATTGTATCAGTTCCCAAATGGCCTCTCTGCCTCCTGGGTTGTCTCCTTCCAGTCAGTCCTTCAAAGTGACCTTTCTGAGAAACAAAGTTGGAGAAGTCACTTCACACCTGATCACTCCCCTAAACACCTTAATAGTGCCAACAAGCTCCTTTTTTATTTGAAGCCAGCTTGCTTCACTTTTCTGAATGCATGGGCCTCTTCTCTGTACCAACTGCTTTCCTTCTCACTAAATGTGTCATGATTATTCTTACCTCCTGAGCCTTTGTATACAGCATTCCTTATGTGCTTGGAATGCATTTTTTTTTAATCGCCTTCTCCCCTCTGGCTAAACACTACTCATATTTCAGAGCTTCATTAAAATTTTGCTTTCCCATTAGAATTCTTTTCCAAAGCCCAAGACTGGATTATGTGTTCCTCTTCTGCGCTCCCAGAGCATCCTGAACTTCGATAAGAATGTTTGGCCACTAAGAGGATGAGATCGTGCCATTTGAGACAGCACGAATGGACCTTGAGGGTATTATGCTAAGTGAAATAAGTCAGAGTGAGAAAGACAAATACCATATGATTTCACTCATAAGTGGAAACTTAAAAAAAATGAATAAAAAGCAAAAAGAAGAATTGGACCTATAACTACAGACAATAAACTATATTCCCCTCACCCACTGGTAAGCAACTGGGTGAAGGGGAGTGGGAGACACAGGCTTCCAGTTATGGGGTGAATACGTCACGGGAATAAAAGGCACAGCAGAGGAAGATAGTCAATGTATCTGTATAGCAATGTATAGGGACAGATAGTTGCTGCACTTGTAGTGGACATTGCACAATGTGGAATGTATAAACTTGTCACTGTGTGGTATGCCTGAGACAAATGTAACAGTGTGTGTCAACTGTATTCAAATAGATACATAAATAACATTGCATTAAAACGCACGTACAAAAGACGTTTCTAACAGTGCGAGATGCTCGAAAGAATCATTGGAGCACTATGTCGGTGAACACGTTGCTCACCAGTGTGTGCAGTGTGGTACACACTCCTGGAAGAAACAGGCACAAAAATTGTGGGTGACAGTGGTATCTGAGTGAATGAAGCCACACCGTCAATTTTAGTGAAACGCTATATTTAATTAACGCTTTGCACTACATGTTACACGCTGTATATACGAACGTGTTCAAAAAAGGTGACTCTGGCAATGCGGGCTCCATGAATGACTCCGTTTGCTGCTATTTCCAAATAAGAAGGCAGAAAATATTAAGGAAAAAAAATATCACAGTTAAAGAAGACAATAACCGACATAAAAATATGCTAGCGGAAGAGTAGATTAGGAGATGCAAAAACAACAACAACAACAACAACAACAAAAACACAGCAGTGATCTGGAAGACAGGATAATAGAAAGCACCCAAGCTGAAGAGCAAAAAAGGCAAAGAATTTTTAAAAGGAGGATACGTTAAGGAATCTTTTGGACAGAATCAAGCAAATAAATATTCATGTTATAGGGGCCAAAAAATAATAATAATAATGTTTGGCTACTGTATTTTTATTGCTTGTTTATTTGTCTGCTTTCATACCCACAGAACATAAGACCTTTTAGTGCATACCTGTTTCTACATATTTGACCATTCCATCTCCATAATTTGCATGATACTGAGCCCTACTTGGCTCTATAAATACTTATAAAACAACCAGATAGCTGGATGGATGGATGGATGGATGGATGGATGGATGGATGTATAGTTTGAATAGATAGATAGTTGAATACATGATGGATGGATGGATGGATAGATGGATGGATGGATGGATGGATGGATGTATAGTTTGAATAGATAGTTGAATACATGATGGATGGATGGATGGATGGATGGATGAAATAGTTTATATGATTAAAGACTGTTGGGGCGCCTGGGTGGCGCAGTCGGTTGAGCGTCCGACTTCAGCCAGGTCACGATCTCGCGGTCCGTGAGTTCGAGCCCCGCGTCAGGCTCTGGGCTGATGGCTCGGAGCCTGGAGCCTGTTTCCGATTCTGTGTCTCCCTCTCTCTCTGCCCCTCCCTCGTTCATGCTCTGTCTCTCTCTGTCCCAAAAATAAATAAACGTTGAAAAAAAAAAAATTTAAAAAAAAGACTGTTGAAGAGTAGTATATTTAGAAGGCAGTAACAAAACTTGTGTGTACAGTAAATGATAAAGACTATTGTGATTTTTGCCCTGTAGGTCAAAGCTTTCTTCTTGAGGTCCTGCCATTTCTCTTTTCAGCTTCTCACTGTCTCAATACAGGAAAATATTTTCTATTTTCATTCCCCCAGGATCTGGCTCCGCATCCGCCATCCAGTAATATCCCTAAGATCAAAGACCTATTAGCTCAATCCAATATCATTTCCAGAGACAACTACTGAATGCTGAAACTGCTTCAACATGTGAGCAGGCATATCTAATGGAGGACTTGCAGGCACGCTGACCTGCAGTGAAATAGCTATTTTGAGCCTGTCCAGTGTTGCTTAAATTGTAGCTTCCCTTGCCAACTATTCAGGCAAGAGACGTGAGGAAAGCCACAAAAGGAGCTGTGGGGAAGTGGAACGAAGAAGTAAGAGAGAGAAGGGGTTGCAAACCCGATTAGCTGCTTTACAGTAAAAGGCAGAGAAAGCGAGCATGAAGGGGAATGTGGATTTTATCCCTCCAGGAATTCTCTTTAGCCCACAAGGAATTAACCTTGACTGTAATTAGGCCCCTGAGAGCAATGACCCTTCCACAGAAGTTCAGAGACCTCTACTTTGTTTAGACACCCTGTGTGGGTGGAACTTCCTGTTTGCACAGAGAGCAGCATAAAGCCTAGTTGCTCTGAGGAATGTCTGGGACCAGACCAGTTGCAGGGGAGCGGGGTGCAGTACAGTCTGGTCTCCTGGGGGCCCTTCTCCCTGCAGCATGGGGAAGAACAAACTCCTTCATCCAAATCTTATTCTCCTCCTTCTGATCTTCCTGCCTGCAGATGCCTCAGTCCCTGGAAAACTGTGAGTTTCACATAGAACATAAAGAGTCCTTTCCCTAAAAGAGAATCCTCTCTGATTCTCCTTTGTATGATTCATTTGTCTTTCCCATGAAACTGTCACCTTCTTACCCTTAAAGTCTCTTCCCATGATAAGATTTCATAAATCTGGTTTATTCATTCTTTACTTATTCTTAACTAATCTTCTCCAACTCTCCAAATCTCTGAATTTCTAAATTTGCTAGGCATATGCAAAGACTTTCTAAGGGGCTTTGGGAAGTAAGTGATCCTTTCAAAGGAATCGATTTCCAGATCCTCACATTCAGATTGCTTGCTCTCGACCGTGCTATTTATCCTTTATTACTTCGCCTTCCTTCATTGTCCATCTTCCACTTTATAAAAGAAAGAGAGAAAGAAAGAAAGAAAGAAAGAAAGAAAGAAAGAAAAAGGCAAACCTCTCCTTCAATCGTATTCTACCATGGAGCACTGTCCTGGGGTATAAAAATCTGTAGGATGCCAAATCATAAAAACGATTTGAACTATTGATATTGGTGTGGAGAAAGCAAAGCATTCTAACGATGAGGGAGAAAATTCTTTGGCAGATTATGTGATGATGGATGCTTTGTGTCAACAAAGTTGAGGGGGATCCAAACGAAATACCAGCTGACAGGTGATTAGAAGCGATTCTTGATAGTAGATACTTGGTGAATGTTGGTATATAATGCAGAAGGAGTTGCAAAAGCCGGTAACAACGATATACTTGTTTTATCTGTGTTTTATTTACTTTCAGGTAAACAGTTTTTCGTGGCACTCATGTCTATACAGACTAAAAATAGCAACACAATTAATGTTAGGCCTCTTTCAATTCTCGCTATTAAGGAATAGCCATTCGTGGAAACACAAAAACAGCTCATTGTTCTCATTAAATATGTGCTTCGAAAATATTTTGATTTGCTATAGTATGTGTGAATCGTGACTTGTAATACATTCATATTGTTCTGATCAGTTGTATTCTCGTAAGGCTTCTAAAAATAATTCAATCCAGAAGAAAATGCTTAGCGTTTACAACTTTATGGTCGCATAAAGAGTTAAAGTTAAATTAAGCACCCATCCATAGTATCATATGTATGAGCATATGTATATATATATACATATAGAGTTAATAAAGAAGCCAGAGTTATCCATGAACATATTTTGAAGCATTAAAGTCTTAGGATAAACTTCTATGTAGTCAGGGGCATGGTAATTCAAGTTTAAGGAGGAAAAAAGAAAGAAAGATGTTAAATTTCTGATCATCACAGAAAGGACATTTTGACATATTTTTTAAATAGGTCATATTGGGTATGTTGTCGCTATAATATTTAAGAACCCATCAAAAACTTATAAAAGACTGATGTAAGTTTTAACTTTAAAAATGTCATTGGAAATAGTATCTTTTGCTATTACTTAAACTTGTGGCAAAAATATACATGTTTACTTGAAAATATGTAAGGAATGTGTAGTGTCTAAAAATTATTTTAGGAGTTCTGTGAGCAGAAATGTTTGAAAACTACACAGCCAAAAAAACTATGTATGAGGGTATTGTCAAAGTCTGTTCTGCTCATGAGTTACCTCGGCCCCAAATTCAATCACTAGAAGGCCATTTGTGGGCGGAACCACTGTCTAGCCAAGAACTGAAGGGCAAATATTGAAAATGCAAATAGCCAGAGTTAGGTAACAAGAAGATAACATTAGTTGCTCACCACAACTGAGACTTTAAACTAATGACTTTCTTTGAGCGTCAGATTCCATATCTACAAAGTGGAAGCAAGTATTTTCCATACGATTTTCACAGGGTTGTTGGCTATATATATCCAGGGAAAGCACTGCCCGTTGATTGGTTTTTGTAATGTCTCCCCTGAGACCTTGCTTGCTTTTTACAACAGTCCCAGTGTAAAATAGATTTACGACACGGTAAGTGTAATCCGCCTATTTCTGATGTGAATTCGGATGCTTGCATACGGTGTTCCTGAAAGTGAGGTGTCTCAGCAAATTTGCTCACACAAGTCAAATGTTCACTGCAATGGCATCGGTGATGGAACAGGGAATAAGTCTCACACGTGCCGTTCCACAGCAGAGATCAATTTCATGTTCACCAATAGGTCTTCTTGTGGTAGAGAACGAACGACAGTAACAATAACTGTGATGGAAAATAGTGCTGGCGATAACACCAGGGTGATTCCCCTCCTACACTCTCCTCTAACTGGACTCCCCCATTCCCAGGCAGTACATGGCCCTGGTCCCCTCCCTGCTCCACACCGAGACCCCTGAGAAGGGTTGCATCCTTCTGAGCTACCTGGATGAGACAGTGACTGTAAGTGCTTCCTTGGAGTCCCTCAGGGGAAACCAGAGCCTCTTCACTGACCTGGTGGCGGAGAAGGATTTATTCCACTGCGTCTCCTTCACTGTGAGTATGCCCATTGGACTTAATACACTTGATTCTACTGGCTAGGGTCATAGGCATCTAGAATTCAGTCAAGATAAAACTTTGAGAGCCTGGAAAAGACTTCAGAAAGAAATCTAAATGTAGTAATTATGCATAGGAATTAAGAAGCAGTGTGTGTGAATTTCCAGCCATGGGAGCCAAATATTTATAGGCATATTAAAAATCAACTTAATGACCAAAGAAAATTTCTGTTAGCCAGGAGGGGAAAAAGCAGTATGCACTGGACAAAGGGAAAATGTGACTCCTTCTTAAAATGTGACTTCTGTAAAATGGAAAATAGAAAAAAATATTAATAAGGCACACTAGACCAATGCATGACGTACGCCCCCAGTGGTGGCCTGACAGGAACGCATCACCCCATACTGAAGAGTGAAAATTGTAGAAATTTCCATAAGCACATATCCAATCTCTTCAGAGTTGCCCACACATAACATGCTTATAGCCTACGGCCAATAAACTATGGTAGTTTTCTTTCCCATAGCCTTAAAATATATTCCTACCATGCCCTTTAAGCACATAACATCAACTTGGTAAAGTTCAGTATATAATTGGATCAGGACTGTATTGTTTGATCTATAAGGAGATGTGAGTCTCACTTATGACCTCTTGTACTGATATATTTTCCTCCATCTTCTGTTCTGTCTCCCCATTTGTAAAATGACAGAAGTAATTCCTGTCCATGGCAACTTGCCCTACTGACAATCAGGGGGGCGCAGTGAAGCAAAGGGGCCAGATGTCCAGGGAGGAGAGGAACATGGGGTGGCAGGGGAAACTTGGGAGACTGAATGGGTTCTTGGGGTCTGTCTTATGTTTCAGGTCCCAAGATCTCCATCCAATGAGGAGGTCATGTTCCTCACTGTCCAAGTGAAAGGACCAACCCAAGAATTCAAGAAGCGGACCACAGTCGTGGTTAAAAATCAAGAGAGTCTGGTCTTCGTCCAGACAGACAAAGCCATCTACAAACCAGGGCAAACAGGTACAAAGAGGCCCTACAGTTAGAACAGCTCCCAAAAGAAAAGATCTTCCTCCCCTGCATATTCCCCAGTCAAATTCCTTGTAGTCCTGGTTCTTTAAAAGTTTGTCTCACCAGCCCATAGGCCTGACTTAAGGTCTCTGGGACTCATGGAAAATATTTCTGTTTCAGTGAAGTTTCGTGTTGTCTCATTGGATGAAAATTTTCACCCCCTGAGTGAGTTGGTGAGTCTCCAAATGTCTATATGGAATCATTCGTATCTGGATAAATAATCTGGAAGCCTGTTTTTGGTGTTGGAGGAGGACCAGGGAGAGGAAGAATCTGGTATCACTGGTGGTGATTTCTGGCAGTACAACAGTGAGAGGTCCTCATTTAAACCAGAACCCCAGCTCAAGAGAGTGCCTAATTCTTTCCATCTTGGTACTGGTACTTAGTCACCTGTCACACAGCTAAACTTATTCCTTATAAAGTTCTCAATTAGGCAAATTAGAAAGAGATATTACGTAATAGAGCCACCTACACCATCAAACAGCTTAAATTCAAATAAACTATCAAAGAGTTAGAATTTTTCTAAACATACCTACCAAAAACCTCCTCTATAAAGGAAGAGTGTAATCAGTCTTTGTTCCTTGAAACTAACACTACTTGATCGCTTCTCAGCCTTTTGGCTAAGATCAAGTGAAACTAACCCTACTTGATATTGATAAGAAATAACTCTTTCAGCTTTAATGCAGGCATCAAACAAAAAAGTCTTCGTTTTTCTCTCCCAAAGCCACCACCCCACCACATCTTCTTGTCTCAAAGGCGATTCTTTTCTTCTAACGCCTTAAACAAAAGATTCTCACGTAATCCCTGCTTCCTCTCTTTGACACTCGCATCCACTACATCTGAAAGTCATGTTAGCTTGAAATATACCCAGACTATTTCTATTTCTTACCACTTGAATTACTACAATCTCATCCCGGCCAATATCACGGCTTTTGTTTTTTTAAGTTTATTTATTTTGAGAGAGAGAGAGAACGAGCAGGGGAGAGGCAGAGAGTAGAAGGGACAGAGGATCCAAAGCAAGCTCTGTGGTGACAGCAAGCAGAGAGCCCAAGGCAGGGCTCAAACTCATGAACCATGAGATCATGACCTGAGCCAAAGCTGGAAGCTCAACCAACTGAGCCGCTCAGGTGCCCCATGGCCAATATCACTTCTAAAAAAGACTATTTCAGTAACCTTGAAGCTGGTCTCCTGGTTTCTACTTTCACATCTCCGTCTAAAATAAACACCTTATCCATCACTGTAGCAGCCTTACTGTCCCCTGTTTTTTCTTCTTGGCATTTCCCTACCTGATATATAAATCAGGTGTGTGAGTGTGTGTGTGTATATAATATGTTTATCATATATATTCTTTATATTTCAGATACATGACTGATATATCATTGATATATATCTTAAATTCATAAATATTAAATATCAAATAAGTATCAATATAAAATTATAAATATATAAATATTAAGAATATATAAAATATGTATCTTGGGGCAGCTGGGTGGCTCAGTCGGTGAAGGTCCGACTTCAGCTCAGGTCATGATCTCACGGTTGGTGGGTTGGAGCCCTGCATCGGGCTCACTGTCGTCAGCACACAACCCGCTTTGGATCCTTTGTCCCCTTTTCTCTGCCCCACCCCACTTGTGCTCTCTCAAAAATAAATAACGCATTTTTTTAAATGACTAAATATTGATAGCAGAGGAGCTATTCCTCTTCTTTATTCTTCGAACTAAGAATTCTTTGGCCATCTCGATATTTGGATCTGAGTATGGTTACTTATAATTTTGTTGGTGTTTGTTTCTTAATCCGTAAAATTTCATAACAAAGGAGTGAGTATTCCTCACTTGATGCTATAAGCATTGAAGTAATGTCAGTAAATACTATTGCTAATGAAAGGCTGTGCACATACCTATATTTTGCTGATAGCTTAATAAGCTCTTAATATTATTTATTAATTGCTTAAAATAGATTAGTTAAAAGTTTTATAAAACTTAACCTGAATTTTTTTCCTGTTTTACTATAGATAGAGGTATTCTGCATAAAGATGTCTTGCTTATAAATCACAATTAAGAATATTTGAAGATAACTCTACATTCCTTTATTTCTCTTTTGTCTTTCAGATTCCACTTGTATTCATTCAGGTAAGCAACAGGAATCATTCCATAATCAGAATTAAAGTAATACATTTAGAGAAAATGTTCATATTTGAGAGGCTGTTACATTCTACCGGAAGCTTGTCATTAAGGGAGAAATGTCTGAGTTCATACAGCACCAGATAGTTTTGAGTCATCTTCCTTCCCTCCTTCACCACCACCCCATTGGTTGTCTTTGCGGATAACATAGGGGTCTCCATAGATTTCTGTTATTGTCTCTAAGGCTCTAGGCTCTTTTGTAAGTTACAATTACTGTATCCATAGGACCCGAAAGGAAACCGTATCGCACAATGGCAGAAACTCAAGTTAGCGAGTGGTCTCACGCAACTGGCCTTTCCCCTCTCATCAGAGCCCATCCAGGGCTCTTACAAGGTGGTGGTACAGAAGGAATCAGGTGGAAGAACGGAGCACCCCTTCGCCGTGGAGGAATTTGGTATGGATGATGGAAAGTCACGGAGCATTTTCTTCATATCCAAACTTCCAGGGCCTGGAATTTGAGGTTATTTAGAGTCCTTTCATTTCCTACATGTGAGGTTGGGCTTCGAGTAGAGTCAGTTATATCTAACCCCAATGAGACTATCAATAATCTGTGAATAGGACTTTGTATAGCTTGGTTATTTTTGTAATAATTTTTAATCTCAAAAAAAAAGTAAAATACCTTTAAGAGAAGGCTTCCATAATTCATTAGGATTACAGTGTTCCGTCACAGTCCTTCAACCAGAATATCCATTTGATGGTAAGGTGGTTGGAAGGAAGAGTACAGCTAACTTTTCAGGACCCTAAGACACTGTTCGGGAACTGTTACAGAGAAACTGAAAATACTAACTCCCCCAAAGTTGAAAAACAACCACTAACTTCCTTTATCTCCGATGAACAGTGCTCCCCAAGTTTGAAGTCCAAGTAACAATGCCAAAGATAATCACTATCTTGGAAGAAGAGGTGAATGTGTCAGTATGTGGCCTGTGAGTTTATCGTTATTATTTTTTTTAATCGTTTGAGAGAATTATTTAAAGGAGATTCACCATGGGGAAGCTGGGTGGCTAGTCAGTTAAGCGTCTGACTCTTGATTTCAGCTCAGGTCATGATCTCGCATTTCCTGAGTTAGAGCCCCACGTCCAGCTCCGTGTTGACATCAGGGAGGATTCTCTCTCTGTTTCTCTCTCTCTCTCAGCCCTTCCCTCGCTCGTGTGTACTCTCTCTCTCTCTCTCTCTCTCAAAATAAGTAAACTTTAAAAAAAAAAAAAGGAGACTCACCATTTGGGATATTTTCACTCATTTCTTTAAGAACAGTGGGAGGACAAATACTTTAAGTACATGGAATCATCCCATCTCTAGAACCTTCCTCGCCTGTTGCTTCTCTATCTTTCCTTCTTATGTTCTTTCATGTCCTTACCAGCGTCGTCATAACTATCACGGGGCAAGCAACTGTTCCTAGAGAACCTATCTATGAGGACTGATTCTGAAAGTGACAAAGCTATACGCACACACACACACACACACGTACACACACGCACACACAAATGGGACAGTGTTGAAGGATAGTGACTTTCCCATTTCCCAGGTAGAGGAAATTCTGTCATCAACAGATCATTTACGTGACCTTGCACACATAGTGGAAAAATAGCTTTGATTCAGAATTTGTAGAGATAGGCATATTACCAAGATCTCAGCTGAGTCATCGGTCTACCCAGGTCATGTCACATTCCTCTCAGCACTGCCATTTTTCCTGATGAGACTGGACATGATATCTCAGTTTGGTCCTTTCCAACCTTGAAAATTCATGTTTCTAAAATCTAATGTTCCCATCCCCAGTCGTCCATCGATAGCACTAGCAGAAAGAGCAAACAGAGTGAAGAAACCAGCCCTGCCCACGACCGCACACGTAATGCACCCACGATTCCGCAGGGTCCCTGCCCCAGCACTGTCTCAGAGTAATCGCCACCAAATTCCTGATCCTATGTAACTGGTGAGCCAATACTCTTGCAAGTAAAGATTCAGAAGATATTTTAGATAGGGAAGGAAACAAATGCCCTTGAAAACACATCAACCATCAATGACATATCTATATGGCACAAACCCAGTTTCATAAAAAGTAAAGAAGTTAAACTCCATATACATACAGAAGGCAACACATCACAAGAGGATAATGGAAGGAGACACCATCATAGTAATAGTTTGTATTCCTAGGTAGAATTGAGGGCATTTTCTCTCTTCTTTGTTTTGTTGGTATTGTTTTTTTCCCCTCTCTCTTAAGAACAGGGGTAGCTTTGGTAATAAGAGATGTATCTTTTAAAAGATGGGATTAAAAATAAAAAAGTAAGGGGCAAAAAAGACATGATCAAAGAAGACTAGTAAATCTCAGCATGTCGCACTAGAGATTTGTTAAAAAGAAGGGTCATTACTTAACATACTTGCTCTCAGCATTGTGAAGGCCCTGCAGAGATTAGAGGGAAGTACAGAGAGGAAATATACTTCAGCTAAAGGGGGAATATAAATAGGTAGAAAATGGGGATGTTCAATGTCTGCTTTGATTCATTTGGCAATGTTCCTATGACAGATACACATACGGGAAGCCTGTCCAAGGACATCTGACTATGAGCATGTGCAGAAAGTACAGTAACCCTTCTAACTGCTATAGTGGAGAGTCACAGGCCATCTGTGAGAAATTCAGTCAACAGGTAGGTGGAAGACTGTCCCTCCTAAGGAACTAACAATAGAGACATTGTTGATAAGCAGTGAGTTACAACATGGTGCTAACCCAGGAAGAGAACACTCTACAAGAGAATGCTGTGTTAGCCACAGTAATTTACATGTCAGTGATTTAGCACAATAAGAATTACTTCTTTCTTATAATTGGCTACTGGGGGTGTGCTTGGTTCACCAAGCACCCAGAATAGTGGAAGTGGAGAGCAGTCTCCAAACCTGGCATTCAAAGCTGCCTTGGACATCTACTTGTATGAAGGAAGAAGGAGAATCATTATACCTGTTAAGCATTTGGGCTGGGAAGGGTATAGGTTTTGCCTTCTTTCCGTGAGCAAGAACTTGTCACATGGCCCCACCTACGTGCCAGAGAGGTAGGAAACACAGTCTTCAGATGGGCAGCCACTTCCTTGCAACAATTGTGTACTATGGAAGGGGGGCCCGGCTTTGTTGAAAAGTTAGGTCCTCCCTACAGTAAGATTACCCACAAATTTTTAAGGCATGCCTATCCCATTAACTCTAGGGAACATCAGATACTAAGAAATATCTGTCTGTAATAAACCAGATGCTATCAGGAAATGTAATCATAACTAATCCCTAGAGAATATTTATTGTGTTCTTGTCGTTAGAAAACCCCTAGGTTACACGGTCCCCCCAAAAAATCCCACCAGATTAACCGACCACTGACCTGTCCAGTATTACGTTTCTGTATTTTGCTTTATCCCCTCCTAGCTAAACAGCCAGGGCTGCTTTTCTCAACAAATAAAAACCAAGATCTTCCAGATGAAGAGACAAGGGTATGAAATGAAGCTTGAGGTGGAGGCCAAGATCCAAGAAGAAGGAACAGGTCTGTGTACCATGTGGGTACGGGGGGAAAAGCAATGAACACTGATTTATTTCCTTTGCCAAATTATGAATTGGAAGGGAAGTAGTAACATAAGAAGTTCAGGGGGGGATTGGAGCACCTGGGTGGCTCCGTCGGCTGAGCGTCTGACTGGGGCTCAGGTCATGATCCCACAGTTCACAAGTTCGAGTCCCAAGTTGGGCTCTGTGCTGACAGCTCAAAGAGCCTGGAGCCTGCTTCGAATTCTGTGTCTCCCTCTGTCTCTGCCCCTCCCTTGTTTGTGCTCTGTCTCTCTTTCTCTCAAAAATAAGTTAAAAACATTAAAAAAAAAAAAAAAGAAGAAGAAGAAGAAGAAGAAGTTCAGGGGGGATCATCCTTCCAAAAAGCAATTTATTTTCTTTCTTTTTTTTTTTTCCAGAGGTAGAATTAACTGGAAAAGGATCCAGTGAAATAACAAGAACCATAACCAAACTCTCATTTGTGAAAGTGGACCCATACTTTAGACAAGGGATCCCCTTCTTTGGGCAGGTGGAGTATTTTCTAATTCACAAATCAAAATACGTAGCGTCATTTAATAAACACAAATCCTGCTAAAACCAGACCTGCTTAATATTATCTATTGATTAATATAGCCAAAGGTATAAAACCACATAAAAATAAATCTTTCCCTCTATGAACTTGTATATGAAATCTATAAAGTCCTTCTAAAGCACCATCAAAATCAGAAGGGTTGTTTCCCCCCACTTTTTGAACAGCCTTGTGCGATGTCACTCAATCTTTTCATCTTTTCACTACCGGTAGATAGTGTCAGGTTTTTAGATTTCCTCACAAGAATCTCAAAATTCCCCGTGGCCACTTACATGATCCTCTGACACTAACTTTATATGGTAGCGAGTGGTAGGTGGCTTTAATTTTTATTTTGAAGTCTAAAGGATTCTACTGTACCTAGTGTTTCTCCATGGATATTACAGTTAACATTACTTTCTTTTACGCTCGCAAGAATTTATTAAAAACCAGTGCGCATAAGGGTAAAATACTGCTCTGTAAGATTTCCAGATTCTAAAAATACAAATTTTCTCACGTGTCTACGAAAAACCTTGTATTGTTATTTTTCTATTGGAAACAGACATGTGCAAATGGGTCTTTCTGATTCCAAAAGTCTGAGATGACAGTTGTATGCCCACCAATGAGTAATTACCGTGTATCATATTCTTAATGGACATGTTATTGAGGTTTCAGGTGTGGAGACTGTAAAAGACAGAGGGACTAGACCCCATTAAGAAGTGGTGAAGTCTGTTTTAGAATGTCTCGATTATGTTCTGACAGCAAACAATTTCAGAAACTTTAGTCACTTCCTAAAATGCACAGTCTATTTATTTTTAATTTCTCAGAAGTATATTGTGCTTGTATTTTTGTATTTCCTTCCTGCCAAATAACTACCCCATTAGTCATAAGACTCTCTCATCAATTCGAGAGAATCTAACCTTGACTTTGCCCGCGCAGCCAATGTTTCATTGGCGAACTCGGATCTTATTCATTAATTACATACGTTGATCCCAGTCTTTGAACAGTGCTTCCTGCAACCAAAAATGGCTTCTACTGAAAAAAAAATCATCCTCTTTGAAATCTTAACTGGACTACTCATCTACCGAGTTCCATATTAGCAGTAATTTCACTTTAAGCCCTTACTGAATACTATATGATTCGCCTCAATTTTGCAGTTTGCACATGGGGAGTGCCTCCTGCTATCTGCCTACCTTCCAAAAGTTGGAAAATCTAGACTGAGAAGCAGATATATAAAAAGCAACTAGAAAAGTACACGGGATAATGTATTAGCAACTTCTAACTTGTGCATTTATTATACTTCAGAACACTAACCCATGAAAAGCTAACGGTCAGCCACCAAATAAGCGCCTGGGGCTCAATTAAGTTTGGCTAAGGGGTTAAAAATTGTCATTACGATCTGACTCTTGTGTTCTTTGACTCTCCAAGGTTCTATATAACCCACAGCACTTCTAAAATATCCAGAGAATACACTTTTCAGGTCATCCCTATCTTCATTTCCATGATTCTCCATCCCTTTACACTGCTTTACTGTTTGTCTCAGGACTGATGACTACTAAACACGTATATATCATTTATGCATTTATTTAACATCTATCTCTTTTACTAGATGGTGAGCTCTATCTAGATGGCGGAGCTTTGCTTTGTTCACTGCGATAGCCTCAATGCCCGGAACCATATCCAACATATAGGATGTACTCAATAAATATTTGTGATAGAATGAATGTTTGGTGACTGCTGGGTATTAACCATATAACTGATCCACAGATTTTAATCTTCAGGTGCAACTAGTGGATGGGAAAGGTGTCCCCATGCCAAATGAACTCATCTTCATCACAGCAAATGAAGCTAACTATAAATCCAATGCGACCACTGATGAGCATGGCCTGGTACAGTTCTCTATCGACCCCACCAGCGTGATGGGCACCTCTCTCACTGTCAGGGTAAGTTGGAAGAGAAGTCACCAATGACATGAAATAGCCTTGGAAATAAGGTTGCAACCTAGAAGTGATGACATTTCTAAGAGGTGTTTAGTCCTATGGAAATGAAAAAAAAAAGAAATTATAAGTCAATTTTTCAGGTCAACTTTGAAAACATTATTAAAAAGGAGGCAGTATAGTGTTGTGGTTAAAAGCGTGGGTTCCGTTTGTGCGCTGTTGAGAATGCAAAATGGTGTGGCCACTGTGGAAAACAGCACGGCAGTTCCTCCAAAACTTAAAAATAGAACTACCATATGATCCAGTAATCTCATTCTGGATGTATATTCAAAATAATTGAAAGCAGGGTCTCAAAGAGGTATTTGCACACTCATGTTGATAATAACACTACTCACATTAACCAAGAAGGGGAAGCAACTCAAATATCCACCAACAGATGAACGGAAAAACAAAAGGTAGTCTATACATACAGTGGAATGGTATCAGGTTTAAAAAGAAAGGAAATCTGTCACATGCTACAATGTGAATGAACCCTGAAGACATTATGCTACGTGAAATGGCCCATTACCAAACACACACACACACACACACACACACACACACACTGTATGATTCCACTTACATTAGGTACCTGAAATAGTCAAGTCATAGAAACAGAAAGAATAGTGGTTGCCAGGGGCTGCAGAGGAGAAATGAGGAATTGTTGTTTATTGGCTTTGGTTGGACAAAGATGAAAAAACTCTGGAGATCTATTGCACACTACTTAATACCAGCAATCTGTTCACTTACAAATAACTAAGATGGTCATTTTTGGTAGGTGTTTTTCCCACCATTAAGAAGAAAATGTTTACAGAAAGAAGAAAGGAAAAAAGGAAAGGGAAGGGAAGGGAAGGAAAGGAAAGGAAAGGAAAGAAAAGAAAAGAAAAGAAAAGAAAAGAAAAGAAAGAGTAGGTTCCAGAATCAGATAAATTATATTAAAATCCTGGCCTAACTCTATATTAAGAGAAAATAACGAAAAACTTCTATATTTTATTTTCTTATCTGTAAAGCGGGTACAATATTAGTACCTAATTCCTGGGGTTGTTGTGAGAATTAAATAAGATAATACATTTTTTAAATTATTTTTTCTTTTCAACTTTGTACTTAAATTCTAGTTAGTTAACATACAGTGCAGTATTGGTTTCAGGAGTACAATTCAGTGATTCATCACTTCCGTATAACACCCTAGGCTCATCACAACTAGCGCCCTCCTTAATGTCCGTCACCCATTTAGCCCATCCCCCATCCACCTCTCTCCATCACCCCACAGTTTGTTCTCTATCATTAAGAGTCTCTTGGGGCGCCTGGGTGGCGCGGTCGGTTAAGCGTCCGACTTCAGCCAGGTCAGGATCTCGCGGTCCGTGAGTTCGAGCCCCGCGTCAGGCTCTGGGCTGATGGCTCAGAGCCTGGAGCCTGTTTCCGATTCTGTGTCTCCCTCTCTCTCTTCCTCTCCCCCATTCATGCTCTGTCTCTCTCTGTCCCAAAAATAAATAAACGTGGAAAAAAAATTTAAAAAAAAAAAAAGAGTCTCTTATGGTTTGTTTCCCTCTCTCTTTTCTTTTCCTTCCCATATATTTGTTTTGTTTCCTAAATTCCACATATGAGTGAAATCACATGGTATTTTTCTTTCTCTATCTGACTTATTTCACTTGGCATAATACACTCTCACTCCATCCACGTTGCTGCAAATGGCAAGATTTCATTCTTTTCGATGGCTGACTAATATTCCATTGTATTTATATACCACATCTTCTTTATCCATTCATCAGTGGATGGACATTTGGGCTCTTTCCATAATTTGGCTAGTGTTGATAATGCTGCTATAAATCTATAGCATTTAAATATATTGGGGTGCATGTGCCCCATCAAATAAGATACTACATTTTGAAACTAATAAGAATTTAAATAAAAACTTGAAACAAAAAAAAGAGGGGGGGGGGGAGAAACAAGAGGAAAAACCCGGTAACCTAAGTTGAGTCGTCCTGAAATGAAGACAGAGACTGCCAGAAAATGAGAGTAGAGAACATGAGGCTGAGGGTTTTGAGAAAATGTTTGTTACATATAAATTACAGAAAAAGAAAAGGCTGTATTCAGCCAAGCTCTATAGACGAAGAAATAGCAAAAATAACAGAAAATGCTATTGCACAGATTATGATTTACTTCCACTCACAAGGAACCCAGAGTCCAGTAGTATGGAGAAATGGGAGGTAACGAAAACACTGTTGTAACTTTTTTTTTTTTAATTTTTTTTTTTTCAACGCGTATTTATTTTTGGGACAGAGAGAGACAGAGCATGAACGGGGGAGGGGCAGAGAGAGAGGGAGACACAGTATCAGAAACAGGCTCCAGGCTCTGAGCCATCAGCCCAGAGCCCGACGCGGGGCTCGAACTCACGGACCGCGAGATCGTGACCTGGCTGAAGTCGGACGCTTAACCGACTGCGCCACCCAGGCGCCCCAACACTGTTTTAACTTTTGACGCAAAGCCGGCTGGGTACACGTAGCACATGGGAATTTGCAGAATCCACAGAGCTACATTACTGTTCTCCGGGGTAAAGAAGTGAGTTTTGCATTAACATGTTAAGGAAGATAAGGTAGATCTAGAGGTCAGAATCAGAAAGGTGATTGACATTCAAGGAAGAATGTAGATCTTGTTGCATTGAGCAGTGAAGTTAATGAAACAACTATGAAATTTAAAAAGTAAGCCTAGGGGCGCCTGGGTGGCTTAGTCGGTTGGGCGGCCGACTTCGACTCAAGTCATGATCTCGCGGTCTGTAAGTTCGAGCCCCACATCGGGCTCTGTGCTGACAGCTCGGAGCCTGGAGCCTGTTTCAGATTCTGTGTCGCCCTCTCTCTGACCCTCCCCCGTACATGCTCCGTCTCTCTCTGTCTCAAAAATAAATAAATGTTAAAAAATAAATAAATAAAAAATAAAAAGGAAGCCTAGAGACTTTAAGAAAAAAAAAAAAAAACATGAGAAACAAAAATTTAATAAAGGTTTTTTTTTCTTTTATGAAAGAAAGTGCAATCAACCCAAATGGCTTTTCAAATACTAGGCCCCTAAATAGGCAAAGGAGGACATTATTTTGTATGTAATATATTCATGTTTATAGTATTAGACACAGAATCCTCAAGCTACTTTTAGGAATATCTCAATTTAAAAGTAATGTCCTTTAGGGAGCACCTAGGTGGCTCCATCGGGTAAGCGTCTGACTTCAGCTCAGGTCACGATCTCACCATTTATGAGTTCGAGCCCCACATCGGGCTCTGTGCTGACAGCTCAGAGCCTGGAGCCTGCTTCGGATTTTGTGTCCCCCTCTTTCTCTGTCCCTCCCCCACTCATAGTCTGTCTCTCTCACTCTCAAAAATAAATAAACATTAAAAAAATTTTATAAGTAATGTCCTTTAGTTATCAGGGTTTGGGGATTAAATGTGATGTTTAACTTCTTTTTTAAAAGTTAATGTGTTATTTTGAAATGAAAATGGAAAAAATATATACTTATGAAAAAGATAATACATATTAAAGCACTTAGTAAGCCCCCTTTAACTTGAATATGAATATTATTACTGTAAAAGCCCATTTTAACATCACTAGCATTTAAGCTTTTGGGGTGGTTTTATTTTTAGAGGGAGGGGGAGAGAGAAAGAGAGAGTGAGAGCAAGGAGGGAAGAGGCAGAGAGAGGGAGAGATAGAGAATCCCAAGCAGGTCTCCCCCGTGAGCGGAGAGCCCAATGCAGGGCTCAAACCCACAAACCATGAGATCATGACCTGAGTCGAAACCAAGAGCTGGTCGCTTAACTGACTGAGTCCCCCAGGCGCCCCATTAACATGACTAGTAGCATTCCTTTCAAGTGTATACACCCTATAAATTATTGTTCTTGCTTTATTTTCCCACTGCTATTCTAATTTTCTCCAGATTTTTGTTATACCCATATAATTCACTTTATATTAGCAGAGTTCTCTATGCATCAATGGAAATGTAAATATACACATAGAGATATATGGACACTCAAGTAAACATTACATAATAATGATGACAAATAAATGGGATATTTGATTGAACCCACTTTACATGGATGGCATTAAAGCCCGTATCTCCTAATTAGCTAAAAATTGAGTGTTTGCCCATTTATTCAATCAAGAAGTGTCTTGAACGTTTTCCATGCGCCAGGCAATGTGCTCATCCTGAAAATAAAAATATTATTTTTAAATAACTCCTCTGGTAATTATTTATATGTTATCACTGGAGCGTATATTGAAATATAAATAAAGTGTTTTGCTGACACAAGGATTCATTCATGCCACTTGGGAGGTGAGGATGAGGATAGGGGAAGCCTGAAAAGAATATGGAAAGTCTTCTGCATGGAGAAGAGTTAAATGACAACCCCAAAAGGGCTTATGAACCTTGAGAGTCCAGAGGCACAAAAAGCATTAAAAACAATCAGCCTGGGTGGTTCAGTTGGGTAAGAGTCTGACTCTTGATTTCGGCTCAAAGCATGGTCTCAAAGGTTGGTGGGTTCGAGCCCCACTTCAGGCTCTGTGCTGGCAGCTCAGAGCCCGCTTGGGATTCTCTCCTTCCCTCTCCCTCTGCCCCTCCCCTGCTCTTGCCACACAAGCTCTCTCGCTCTCCAAATAAATAAGTAAACATTCGGAAAGCAAAATAAAATAATCAGCCACAGACAGCCCAGGAGTGATAGATAGACTTCAGCTAACTGACCAACTCAACTCTGGAACCCAACGCTATTGACAGGAAGTGTTCTCAGACCCTTAAGGTTGAAACATGACATATTCATAATACCTGGTGGAAATCCATCGTAAATAAGTCTCCGAAGTGTAGTTCTTCAGTTTCTGGAGACTATTTGGTCTCCTCAGTGGGCTTTTAGAATTCCAGCGTCTCTGTCTGCGTAGGTAAAGTGGCCCCCAAAAAAGTGTCGCGCAAACGAAACACAGCAAAAGATGCCTCTGTGTATGCCCTCCAGAAATTTAAATACCAACCCAGGGAGCCTCTGCGGTGCAAAGGCCTGCAATAGAGATAAACACTCTCTCACTTTTTACTGTGGAGTAAAAGATTTCTAGGTGCTAGTTAAGGTAGGACGATGAACCAAGGCAGTTTTGTGAGAACTTTGATTCCCTCTGACATATGATCTATGAAATTAATACTGTGGTTTTTTTTTTTTTAATTCACTAGGTCAAATACAAGGATCAGAGTCCCTGTTATGGCTATCAATGGCTGTCAGCAGAAAACGAAGAAGCTTATCACACTGCGAACCTTGTATTCTCCCTAAGCAAGAGTTTTGTCCACCTAGAGCCCGTGCCTCATGAACTGCCCTGTGGCCAAACTCAGACAGTCCAAGCACATTATATCCTGAATGGACACGCCCTGGAGACGCTGAAGGAGCTCGTGTTCTATTATCTGGTGAGAAGGAAGGCCAGTTGGTTGACTCCCCATAGGCAAGAGCCCTCTGAGGGGCAAAGAACCAGGAAACCGCGTAGATGTCACTACTTTGACTTATTATCCATGTTCCTTTTGAAAGTTTGGCTTCTCTTTGGGCTAATTATTGCCCGCTCGGGCTCAAGAAAGCAAGAATGACGCATGAAGGGCAAGACGTGGGGTGTAAGATTTTTGTCAGGCAAACCAAGTTCCTTTTCCTTGCCTTTTCTGCAGATAATGGCAAAGGGAGGCATTGTCCGAACTGGGACCTATGTGCTGGCTGTGAAGCAGGGAGATAGTGAGTATTTCCATAATTCCACATTTCTGCCCCACTCCGACACAGTCAGCCTTCCGCTGCAGAAATACCAGAAATAGTTTCAAAAAAGAGAGAGGATTTCCATCTAACTCCAATAAATGAGAAGCTGAGAGGGGAAAGAAATAACGGGGTGCTGTTTTTTTCACCCTTTACCGAATATTTCTTTTCTTTTCCTTCAGCACTGTATTCTGTCCAGATCATTTAAAGTGTTGATGTTGTTGTCTTAGAATCTCTGCGTATTCCACGTTTCCAAACCATAGACATTCATGGAGCTTCTTCTCAAATGGCATTTTAAAATTGTTTTAAGGGGGCGCCTGGGTGGCGCAGTCGGTTAGGCGTCCGACTTCAGCCAGGTCATGAGCTCGCGGTCCGTGAGTTCGAGCCCCGCGTCGGGCTCTGGGCTGATGGCTCGGAGCCTGGAGCCTATTTCCGATTCTGTGTCTCCCTCTCTCTCTGCCCCTCCCCCGTTCATGCTCTGTCTCTCTCCGTCCCCAAAATAAATAAAAAACGTTGAAAAAAAAAATCAAAAAAAAATTGTTTTAGGAAATGGAGAGAAAGGTAAAATTTTGGAATGTTTTCCATATGCTCCGTCTTTTGCTGAGTCATTTATATCTTTCTATCATATTCCCTTTTGAAGATAGTTCTGATTTATGAAAGGTTAAATTGGGTACTTCCACCATGGAATGGGACTCTCGCCATGAATAAATACGGACCGATATAAACCTCCGAAGTTTTCAGCTCTTCTAAGGAAGTCTCAGGGACCACTTACAACAAAACTTACCAGTGAACCACTCTTTTGTTGTTTCTTCATAACTTCTGGTTCTATCTCCCTTCTCTAGTGTGAAGTCTAGATCAAATAGTAGCCAAGTGGATGTCTCCATGCCCTCAGATAAAATCAGAACTCTGTGTAGACGAGCTAAAGCTGAAAATTAGCCTGGAACCATTGTAGGATAAGAGAAGAGAGCACTTTGATAAGGTTCTTCCTAAAGCTAGAGTTCTCAGAGGTACAGAATTCTTAGAGGTAAACATTCTCTGTTTACTACTAAGCCTACTAGGTCTGCTGGTTGCTACCCGTTATACCAACCAATAGAAACAGCCGTTAACCAGACCAGGCTCCTAAAACTGGCTTCGTGGGACAGAAAACTTTCATTTCAGCGCTGGGGAGACGTCTAACCCATACTCACAATTCCTCATTCTTTCTGCGCTCCAGTGAAAGGCCACTTTTCGGTGTCAGTCCCTGTGGACACAGACATTGCTCCCATCGCCCGATTGCTCATCTACGCCATTTTACCTGACGGGGAAGTGGTTGGGGATTCTGCAAAATATACGATTGAAAACTGTCTGTCCAACAAGGTGGGTTTTTTTTTTTTTTTTCAGTTGCTATTATTATCAATTATTTTCTGCATGTGAACCACTGGGGCCAAAGGGGTTAAAATGAACCCTCCAGAGATTTTCAGCAAGGGAATGGCAGAGACACACGAGGAATCCATGCCACTTGCCTCCTAGTTTAAAATTCTCGTGCACTGTCGCTTACTATATGATACAGTTCAGAGTATCTTGCTCCCGTCTATGAGAAACATTGGAAACACGAGTTTTTAAGATTACTAGGGAGCCAAAAGAAAAATATGAGAGCATCTAGAACCGTGTGCACTCACCCACACTTAACAAACACCTTACCTTGTAACAAAGGTAAAAAATGGAATCTCAAATTTAATCATTTATGAGAATTAGATGTCATTACAATGGTTCAACTGATTCTTGGGAGTCAGAGTGAAGCGTAGGGGACAAAAAGCCTCAAGGCTCCCATGGTGCCGACCACCGCCAAGTCAAATAAAGTCAGTACGTCCTGAATGCGTGGAACACTCAGGAAATGCTTGTGAACGATCAATTAAATCAGGACATTTGTTTTTCTGACCATTCTCCCCAATTTCATAGGTGGACTTGAGCTTCCGTCCAGCACAAAGTCTCCCGGCCTCACACGTCCACCTGCGAGTCTCAGCTTCTCCTCAGTCCCTCTGCGCCCTCCGTGCCGTGGACCAAAGTGTGCTGCTCATGAGGCCCGAGGCTGAGCTGTCAGCGGCCTCGGTGAGTTCCCGGCAGCCCTGGGGGGTCAGGAAGGGCCGTGCGAGGGGCTCAGGGTGAGGAGAAAGGCCTCTCTGAGTAAGATAGAATCTATCAAAATTCTATTTACCTAGGAGTTAGTAGCTTTGATCTCTTTCATGGGCACTTTTTTGGGTGAGAAATATATTACATTTCAACACATAGATATGTATTTGTTTACCTAATTTATATACGTATACAAACATAAACACGCATATGTACATGTGTGTTTGTTTATATACGTGTATGTCAATAAAATTATGCACCATTCAAAGCCCCTGAAATCCTAGAGCTCTCTAAACTGGTAATAGGTATTTTCAAACTAGTTGTAATGTTTGAAAAAGCCTAACAAAAGTGGTACATTTAGGTGCACGACAACTGATATGAAATATCAAATTTCTGTTTTTGTTAAGAATTGTATCAAACACTATAGGTTCCAAGATGAACCCAATTTCTGAAGGAAGATATACATTGTCTCTGATGAATAAAGATTTGGAGAAATGGAGGCACCTGGGTGGCTCAGTTGGTTAAGCATCTGACTTCAGCTCAGGCCATGGTCTCACCGCTCATGAGTTCGAGCCCCCCAACGCCAGTGTGGAGCCTGCTTGGGATTCTTGGTTTCTCCTCTCTCTCTCTCTCTCTGCTCCTTCCCTGTTTGTGTTTTCTCTCTCTCAGAATATATAAACTTTAAACAAAATTTTTTTTGGAGAAATGAATTACTATATGATAAATGACATTAATAAATTAAATCCTTTAAAATGTCAATAGAAGAAATAGCACAAGTGTATGCTGGAGTAGAACAATGAGAAACAAGTCACCACTTGCTAATAGTCATTTGCTTGTGTCTTCAAATTTTCAATATGAAGCCAATTGAAATAACCTCTTCCGGAAGTTTCTTTTTTACTATCAAAATTTTACAAAGAGAAATTTATATTTTTTACTAAGAAAAAAAGTTATAAGAAACGATTTTTAGTTTTTTAGTCCTTCCAAATGGAATTTAATTGAAAATAATAGAATTCTTCTTTTTTTTTTTTTTTTTTAAATTTTTTTTTTTTTCAACGTTTATTTATTTTTGGGACAGAAGGAGACAAAGCATGAACGGGGGAGGGGCAGAGAGAGAGGGAGACACAGAATCGGAAACAGGCTCCAGGCTCTGAGCCATCAGCCCAGAGCCCGACGCGGGGCTCGAACTCACGGACCGCGAGATCGTGACCTGGCTGAAGTCGGACGCTTAACCGACTGTGCCACCCAGGCGCCCCAATAATAGAATTCTTCTAAAGGAAGTATTGCGTACATTTCAGTAGAGGGAGCAAGGGCATATATGGAAAAATACAATGTTTTATGTTTATAGAATAATTTCCTCCTTCTTGGGGTCTTTTTATTTTTTTTAATTTACTTTAAGGGGGGAAGGGGCAGAGAGACAGGGAGAGAGAATCCCAAGTAGTCTCCATGCTGTTAGCGCCAAGCCAGACATGGGGCTCAATCCCACAAACCATGAGACCATGACCTGAGCCAAAATCAACAGTCAGTCGCTTAACTGAAGAGCCACCTAGGCGCCCCATCTCAGGATCTTTTTAAATTATAGCAACACTGGTGGATAGATAAGGCAGAATATCCTACTAATTTTTAATAAAAAAGTAGAAGCTTTCAGGTATTTAGGAGTAGACCTGGGTTAGAACACTAGTCCCGTCCTCTCGAGCCTTGATAGTATTTTACTAATGAAACACTTTGTCTCCAGTAACATAAGCCATTCATTCAATAGGTATTTAGTTAGTACCTGCTGTGTTGTAGGTGTACCTACTGTTTGTTGGAATGCGGGGATCTATTAGTGAACTCCTTGAACAACAAGAAGCCATGCTCTCGTGGAACTTCTGCTTCCATAGATGAGATAGACAAGAACATATAATATGCTTTCAAGAAAAAAACGAGGGGGGAGATGGAGAATATGCCTAAGAAAATATTATCCTATCCTATATAGAGGATATTTACTTATTCGTATGCCCGTTCAGAACATGTGTTCGTTAATGTTGTTATACACTGAGTCAGTTGCTAACCACAAGGAGAGACATAACTATCATTTCCTTCTATCAGGTGATGTTTTATACCATGTCCCAAATATAGCAGGCATAGATTTATCCCGATAAAGTTTTATTCCATTCTAGTATGGAGTCTAGTGTTTGCCTCTGAACTGTGTAACGAGCTATCGTGATCCTTGTGTACTTCGATGGGGATGTTTGGGGGTATTTTTCCCTAAAATTCTTAAAACAGCTTCATCTCTGTAAATTATTTAAGCAACAGTGGCACTCAAAGAAGACTGGCTGTAATTATGCTTTTCTTTTCTCTTCGCATGTAAGAAGAATAAGCCACAAATAAGTTTGTCCTTTTGTCCTTTGCATTCATACAGGTTTATAACCTGCTACCAGTGAAGGACCTCACTGGTTTCCCTGCGAGTTTGAATCAACAGGAGGAAGATGATGAAGACTGTGTCAATAGCCGTAATGTCTTTGTCAATGGAATCATGTATTCGCCTGTATCAAACACAAATGAAAAAGATATGTATAGCTTCCTACAGGTAAATTCCTTGTATTTTAGATTCTAAAGATGTTTTGAAGATTTTGAATTCTAAAGATTCATGGAATATTATATATGCAAAAAATACATATTTGTTTTAATACCTTCATATCACAGTTGAGGGTAACGGGACACAGAGAGGTCAAGTGACTTCTCCAAGATTATGAATAGTGGCAGATCTGATCATAGCAAAGGGCCAGAGCTAGAACTTTTTGGACTAGTAATCAAGTTTTTTTTTTAATTTTTCCCGAAATTAATTGCCTTGTGTTATTTATAAACGTCACATATATAAAATATTTCTGTTAAAAGAGTTTTACCAACAGAATAAAATTACTTCCGTGAGTATACCAATATCCTTTCTACAGATGTGAGCATTAAAAGTTCAATATTGGGGCACTTGGGTGGCTCAGTCGGTTAAGCATCTAACTCTTGGTCTCAGCTCAGGTCTTGATCTAAGGGTCATGAGTTCAGGCCCTGCTTGAAGTTGGGCTCTACTTAAATTTAAAAAAAAAGAAAAGAAAAAAAAAGTTTAGTATTAAGCTAATTGGAATGTTTGTGAAATTCAATGAAGTATGTGCCTATATATTTCATATTTATGTACTAATTCGGTGATAATTTCCTTCATAGGATATGGGCTTAAAGGTATTCACCAACACAAGGATTCATAAACCCAAAGTATGCTCACCACCTGAACCCTATGCAATGCAGTCATCTCAAAGACTATTCGCTTCTCCAGGTAAAAAAGTAAAAATAAAAGCTAATATACTGAATCAAACAAAAGATGTTTTAAAAATAGAAAATGTGATAAAATGAACAAAAAAGAACTTGTGATTCAGATATATTAAGGTTCTTGCTCAAGATCACATAGCAATACAAACCCAAACATCGATTGTGTCAAGCCCCCACATATGCAATGCTGGAGAGGATACAAGGCAGAATGTAAGAAGTTTCATAAGAGAGGTACAGGAACTGTGTGTCAACTATACTCCCATTTAAAGAGAGAGAGAGACAGAGGTACAGATATACAGAATAAAAGAAAGGATTAATTCTGATTGAGCAATCAGGAAACTCATTCATGAAGGATCCGCTTCTAGGGGTGCCTGGGTGGCTCAGTCAATTGAGTGTCACTCTTTTTTTTTTTAATGTTTTTTTAAATTTATTTATTTTTGAAGGAGAGAGAGAGAGCATGAGCAGGGGAGGGGCAGAGAGAGAGGGGGAGACACAGAATCCGAAGCAGGCTCCAGGCTCTATACCATCAGCACAGAGCCCGATGGGGCTCGAACCCACGAACTGCAAGATCATGACCTGAGCCAAAGTTGGACCTCAACCAACTGAGCCACTCAGGCGCCGTGAGCATCTTGATTTGGGCTCAGGTCAGGATCTCACAGTTCATGGGATCAAGCTCTGCATCGGGCTCTGTGCTGACAGCATGGAGCCTACTTGGGATTCTCTCCCTTCCTCTCTGCCTCTCCCCTACTTGCTCTTTCTCTCTCAAAATAAATAAGATAAACTTTAAAAAGACGAAGAAGAAGAAGAAGAAGAAGAATCCACCTCTAGTAAATGGAGATGTGTGAGGTTGAAAGGAAAGATATAATTTCTAGTCACAGGATCAGCATAAATAGAAACAGAAATGTTCACAAGTTGGGACTACATTCGCACCAGTTAGGTAAGGAAGCTCTAACTTCCCCAAAATATCGGTCAATATTCATGTTGAAATCACATTTATTTGTCAGTGATAAGGGCTACTTTACTGGTGAATCAGACACTAAGTAACCATTTATTTATAGTTTGATATTGTCAAATCCTGGTGGAATATTAGTTGAATACACACTAAAGAATTTGTCAAAAAATCAAGGAAAATATTCAATGAAAATTCATTAGTTATATGGAATTTAAATAAATATTATTATATGTTTTTATTATTTATAAGCTAAAGTCTATAATCCTTTAAAGTAGAATTTATAGTAGGGGCACCTGGGTGGCTCAGTCAGTTAAGCAACTGACTTCAGCTCAGGTCATGATTTCATGGTTCATGGGTTCGAGCCCCACGTCGTCTCTGTGCTGACAGCTCAGAGCCTGGAGCCTGTTTCAGATTCTGTCTACCTCTCTCTCTGCCCCTCCCCCTCCTCTCTCTCTCTCTCTCTCTCTCTCTCTCTCTCTCAAAAGTAAACACTTAAAAAATAATAAAATAATTTTTTTTAAAAAGTGGAATTTATAGCAAACTTATGTACAGGCACAAATGTTTTTTCAGAGAACTGGTTGTTAAATATTTACCAGCACACCATTAACAGAAAGTAAACAGGCAAGAGAACCCCACTGACCTTCTGACACATGTGGAAAGAAAGAACTCGTTTTTAATGTTTATTTTTATTTTTGAGAGAGACAGACAGACAGACCACGAACGGGGAAGGGGCAGAGAAAGAGGGAGACCCAGAATCCAAAGCAGGCTCCAGGCTCTGAGCTGTCAGCCCAGAGCCCAACGCGGGGCTCGAACTCACAGACCGCGAGATCACGACCTGAGCCGAAGTCGGACGCTTCACTGACTGAGCCACCCTCACGCCCTAAAAACGTTTTTATCCTTGATCCTTCACTCCTGTAAACTTTCTCAGAACCACTGTCATAATGTTTGGGGACAGTGGTTCTTTGACCCCACGGAGGAACATACCAAATGGAAACTGACTCCCGCCCTTCTTCCAATCCACGTTACATCACTCTCCTTTCGAGACAATGTGCCCTAAGCACAGAGGACTCTTTTCTGCTACAAAGGCAATCGAGGCTCTTTCTGCCTCTAGATCTCCATGTCCTGTATTTGTGATTCTCTTACCCCCACTCACTTTGGACTTACTCTAGTCCAAACTTAAGCTCTAGAATTCGGCTTACATATCACTTCCTCAAAGAAGTATTCCCTTAACACCAAAGCATCCTCTCCTGGTTCCTGTCTGTTCCATCAGCCTGTTTATTTCTTTTGTGACATGTATTACAAGCTCTCATAAGCTTAATCTTTGTATTTGTTATTTCTGTCTCCTCCCTCGTCCACCATAGCCATATCGCAATTGCAAAGAAGCCAGGAACTTACAGAAATGGCACATGTTTCAGAGGCGTTCACCGAGACTGTGAGAAAGTATTTCCCTGAGACGTGGATCTGGGACTTGGTGGCCGTAGAGTAAGTAACTTTCTTTATATATAAAAGGTAAGAATATAGACTCCTCACGATTTTCCGGGTTTGGCTAATTTTTCAATATCCAAGTATTTCTTTCAGACACGTTATTTTCAGGAGAGGCTGAACATAAGTACTTCTGCTATGAAGTCTCACTCTTCTAATTATATCAGAGCTGAGAAATTTTGCACATATTTAATTCTAAGACTTCCAGAAAATGGGAATAAGGACCAGGTACTGCGTAGACTAACACCTATAAGAGATCTTTCACCGGCCAACAGTCTTGGGTTAAGCACAGAATCAGTCAGACCAACGAGACGCAGTCGTAGTAGAATTAAAAACTGTAAGCCTGCCTTCGCTGGAACAGTATTTTCAAGAGTAAAATTTAAGAGCAATCTCAAATTACAGATTCAATTTGTAACAACATTGTCTATAATAGACAATGCTATAGTTATATGTCTAGAGAAGATTCTGACATAGACTAGAATTGCAAACAGAATTGGAAGGAAAGGACTTCTAATATTTTCCCATTTCAAGCCTTGATTATCCTCTCCTTTATTGATATTTCTACTGAGTGCATTCAGGTCACGACAATAGAATTATTTATAGGAGTTCTCTTCCTGGAAAGAATTTATTTCACTGTTTACTTTCTGTTCTTCACATTTCTATCCTCCCCAGCGCATCAGGTGTGGCTGAAGTGGGAGTAACAGTCCCTGACACCATCACGGAATGGAAGGCAGGGGCCCTCTGTCTGTCCAATGACACTGGGCTTGGTCTCTCGCTTCCCGCCTCCCTCCGCGCCTTCCAGCCCTTCTTTGTGGAGCTCACAATGCCCTACTCTGTGATCCGCGGAGAGACCTTCACGCTCAAGGCCACTGTCCTAAACTACCTTTCCAATTGCATCCGGGTAAGGACCTTTCTTTCCTCAATTGAACGCAAGGTGACGGTCCAATAAATTGAAAACTGTACTCTTTGAAATACTGACATACTCCTTTGTGCCAGATGAGCTTACCAGAGGAGGAATCCTCTCAGAGATATTCATATGTTATAGACGCCATGGTTGCTGGTATTTCCAAACACGTGCAACTTAAAACAAGCTTCTGAGCCTTACCACAACCCCATAAGTTTAGGAAGCTTGTGCAGTATGAAGACTTCTGACAAGGTGGACAAAAATCAGTACGCTTCATTCTCACGTCTTAGATCCCTTAAGGTTTCGACTTCTACCTTCCACGTATTTAATTTTCACATAGCATCATAGACCAATAGACATATCAAACCTCACTTTGAAAGTTATTTGTGAGCATCTGACCTCCCCTGAAACCACAAGCATTTATAAATCTTGCAACACTCTGCTGGGAGAGCTGAAGGAATGGTCAAGATCCCAGGCCAGAGAGGTAGAGTTTCCACAGGCAACATGCCATCATGACTTTTGCACCTCCTGTCCCACCCCACGAATGAGCAGATTATTGAAAAATACTAAGGTTTCCATGTCAGATCATGGAAAGGTAGTTGGTCTGCACTTAGATCATCTCTACTATTAGGCAACCTAAACCAATCCCCAACATGCTTTATTTCAAACCATTATGCTTTTGGTCTCCTTCTCCTTCTGATCTGTCTCTTGGATTTACGTGTGGTTTCAGGTTAATGTGCAGCTAGACGAATCTCCTGCATTCCTAGTCCAGGAGAAGAAACAAGAGTCTCACTGCATCTGTGGGAATGGCCGGCAAACTTTGTCCTGGGCAGTAACACCAAAGGCATTAGGTGAGGGACACTCTCCTAGAGACAATTCTCTACTCAAGGATTGTATATGTCAGCAGGATCCTTACGTCTAATGTTCTTTCCCTGAGGCAAAAACACACCCCCTCCAATGGTAGGATTTTTGCCTGTGTCTTTTACTCTAGAAGGCTATCCCCACTTCCTTTACTTCCACCTCCACCTTGGATTCTCAGTATCATTAGCCTCTGTGTTTCCATTCCTGCTCCTGTGTTTTTATAAAACAAAAAGAGGTTACAAAACATTGAACACTTATGAAACTTGAGGTTTGGAGGCATGGAGAAAGAAGGCGATGGTGCTCATCTGTACTGCCCCTTTTTTAGGAAGTGTGAACTTCACCGTGAGCGCAGAGGCACTGGAGTCTCAAGAGCCATGTGGGACCGAGGTGACTGTGGTCCCTGAATATGGAAAGAAAGACACAATCATCAAGTCTCTGCTGGTTGAAGTAAGTAAGCCAATCCATTTGAGAGGTCACAACGAGTCAATAAAAACAATGGTGAATCCAGTTGAGATTCCAAGTTTTAGTTAAGAAGGGTTAAATAATACATAATCACAGAAGCGTTCACAATATTCTCTCCTCTTCTCTTTCTCCATCTCTCTCTCTCTCTCTGTCTCAATATTTATATCATTTTTCCCTCACTTCCTCCTCATCTATCAACCTGTCTCCTTCATATTGCTTATACTTACAGAATTTATTTATGTAATACATTTGGAAGTCAGTTCTACTACCAACGTACATGTCCATTCTTACCTCTACCTTTTCTTTCTTTCCACCTAAAGCCTGAAGGACTACAGAAGGAAGCAACATTCAACTCCTTGCTCTGTCCACCAGGTAAGAGTCACTCATCATAATTAAGATAGCATTGACCAAAGTTTGTGTAACATTTAAAGTTTGAAGAATTTTGTATATTATTATAAAGCCCAGGAGACAGGTTATATATATCATATATATATATATGATATATATTATATAGATATATATATCATATATTATATGATATTATATCATATAATATATATTATATATATGATATCTATTTATATATATGATATATATTATATGATATATATTATATGATTCATATCATATAATATATGATATATATGATATATATTTATATATAACATATATAACATATATATGATATATATATGTATATGACATTATATATTATTCCTACACTTCCCTACAAGGTAAGTAAGACCCAGAGAACCATCAACCCATTTGAGAAGACACTAAAGAAACTCACAATAGAAGATACGACTTTATCTCGGTGAAGAATTTTCTAGTCTAAACAAAAACACTTACAGAAATTTAGTACACTAAGAAATTTATCGACACAATGTGTTCTCACCTCAAACAACATGGAGTCAACACCATACATGTGTTTCTTGACTTTCTCTGTCTACCTATGAATTGTTGTTTACTGTGTTTATTATACTGTCAAGACTTCAAATATATAAAATGTGTTCTAAAAACGTAATTGCCTGGTTATCTAGCCTTATTTCTACATTTAAGTGAATTTACCACCAAATCCTTTTATCATGGCTTGCCTTCCATTCCTGAGTTCTTTACTTTGATTTATTTCTTATGTGTCTAAAGCTGATCATCAAGCTGTTTTATTAAAATTAATTTTTATTGGGGGCACCTGGGCGGCTCGGTCTGTTAAGCATCTGACTTTGGCTCAGGTCATGATCTCACGGTTCATGGGTTCGAGCCCCATGTTGGGCTCTGTGCTGACAGCTCAGAGCCTGGAGCCGGCCTCAGATTCTGTGTCTCCCTCTCTCTCTGCCCCTCCCCCACTCACACTCTGTCTCTCTCCCCAAAATAAACAGCAAAAAAAATTTCTTAATTAATTTTTATTGTCTGTGTAATACAAAAATACATTCTCCTTTAGAAAACACAACTTCATATTAAAGGCAATATTTTTAATACTTTAATTATCATCCATATATGTTTAAAAATAATATTCATAGATGAATTTATTTATATATGTGATTTATGTAAATGGTATTAAGTTTCATCCTGTAACTTGGATAAGTAACATTTCATGACTTCTTACTCAGCAATCTAGCTTAAAAATCTAACCATGTTAAATTATAGAACCAGGTAATCCCTTTTAGTCCCATTCCTAAAAGGTAATTCCCTTTGATGTAGTTTTAGTAAAGTTCCCTCTATCGATATATCACAGTTCTGATTGGTATTTTAGCTATTCCCCATTTTCTTAACTATTTGCCAGAAGAATAAATATAAATAAATAAATACCTCCTTATGTATAGATGCAAGGTTTTTTTTTTTTAATTTTTTTAATGTTTATTTATTTTTGAGAAAGAGAGAGAGAGACAGAGCATGAGCTGGAAAGGGGCAGAGAGAGAGAGGGAGACACAGAATCAGAGGCAGGGTCCAGGCTCTGAGCTGTCCGCACAGAGCCTGATGCGGGCTGGAACTCACGAACCGTGAGATCGTGGCCTGAGCCAAAGTCGGACACTTAACTGACTGAGCCACCCAGGTGCCCCGCAAGTATTTTTTTTAAGTGTTTATTTATTTTGAAAGAGACATAGAGAGCGAGCGGGTTAGGGACAGAGAGAGAGAGAGGGAGACAGAGAATTCCAGGCAGGCTCTGAGTCAGACGCTTCACCAACTGAGCCACCCAGGCGCCCCCAGATGCAAGTATATTTATTTGTAAAATGTGAAATTCCTAATTAAGAGGTGATATGTATATTCTCCAGTTTTAATAGAACTTTAAAAACCCTTTTGCTAATACCTAAATGTTAATATTCTCACCAAGTTTATATTTCCCTCTGTGATCACCAGCATCTTTTACCATGAAAGTTTTCAATTTTGGTGAAAATTTTAGATGAAAAAATATAATGTTTTATTTGACGTTTATTTATTTTTGAGACATAGACAGAGCATGCACGGGGGAGGGTCAGAGAGAGAGGGAGACACAGAATCCGAAACAGGCTCCAAGCTGTCAGCACAGAGCCGGACGCGGGGCTCGAACTCACGGACCGCGAGATCATGACCTGAGCCGAAGTCGGTCGCCCAAGCGACTGAGCCACCCAGGCGCCCCGAAAAAAAATAATGTTTTAATCTAAATCTCTACAATCACAAGTGACGATGAGCTCGTTTTTACACACTTATGAATGCCTTCATATCCTGTGACCTTTCAGGTCGCAGTGATTTTTTTTTTTTTTTTCTGATTCATCTGTATCTCACTGATTCTTTATTGAATAAGTTGCTTTTTTTTTTTTTTTTTTGGCTTGGTAATTTGTCTTTTACCTTTTTATGGCATCTGTTGTGTGGTTTTTTTTTTAACGTTTATTTAATTATTTTGAGAGAGAGGGGAAGGGGCAGAGAGAGAGAGAGAGAGAATCCACTCAGGCTCCTCTCTGGTATCTGTTTTCTTACAAAAGTTTCTTGGGGGGAAGGTAAGAGAGTTTTTTTTTTTTTTTAACATACAAATAATACAGGGCCCCCGGGTGGCTCAGGTGGTTAAGCATCCAACTCTTTTTTTTTTTTTTTTTTAACGTTATTTATTTTTGAGACAGAGAGAGACAGAGCATGAACGGGGGAGGGTCAGAGAGAGGGAGACACAGAATCCAAAACAGGCTCCAGGCTCCGAGCTGTCAGCACAGAGCCCGACGCCGGGCTCGAATCCACAGACCGCGAGATGGTGACCTGAGCCGAAGTCGGCCGCTCAACCGACTGAGCCACCCAGGTGCCCCAGCATCCAACTCTTGATATCGGGTCAGGTCATGATCTCAGGCTTCATGAGTTCGAGCCCCATGTTGCCTGCTTAGGATTCTCTCTCTCTGCCTCTCCATGCTTGCATGCAAGTGTGCACATGCACTTTCTCTCTATCTCTCAAGAATGCATAAAAAACATTAAAAAAAATTTTTAACATATAAATAATATATAATTATATGTTATATATTATATATTATATAATTATATATTACATATTATATAATTATATATTATATAATTATATATTATATATTACATATTATATAATTGTATATTATATATATAATTGTGTATCTAAAATTAAAATTTAGATACACAACTGTATATAAATGTAATTAACAACATACATAATTAATGTATACAACTTGATGAGTTTGGAAATAAGTATACACCTGTAAGACTGTCACCACAATCTATACTATAAACCTATCCATCACCTCCAGAAGTTTCCTGCCGCTCACTTATTAGCATATTTTTCGTGTGATAGGATCACTTAGTATGAGATCGATCCTATTAGCAAATAAGCATTTAAGTGTTCAGTATGGTATTGTTAATAGCAGGCATTGTTCTATACAATAGATCTCTACAGTGTAATCTTCCTGCATAACTGAAAATGTGTACCCTTTGACCAAAGTTTCAATGTTAATTTCACGAGGAAGGGGGACGCAGCATGAAGATAAATGCTACATTTCTCTTTCATCGTCATGAAATGTACCAATCCTAAAATGGCAGTAAATGTATGCCTAGCAGCAGCAATTATTTTATGTTCAGTGAGTCAGATACTGTTCACCTTCCCCCCCAGTCCCATGTCTCGGGCCCCCATAAAAATACGATCTTCCTATCTGTGAAATTTGAGGGCAGTAAGGACATTGTTGTTGGAATTTGGAAATCCCAGAGATTTTTCCTTTGCTTATGTATACATTAGGGGGGTTTTTCATACAACTGTCGAGTAAGGAGGTTAGGAATAGACGCTAAACTGATCATCTTGTGGTAACCATCTCATGCTAGCCACGGGATGGTCACGACGGAGTCACAACATCATGGGCACTTGTCAATTGGTAGCCTTGTTTGGAATGCACTCTAAATACATGGGGGAAAAGAGGGATGGGGAAGAAGAATTTCTAGAAATCTCAGAATCCCATTTGTACACATTTAAGATTATATATATATATATATATATACACATATATATATGTATGTATTTTTTTTAAGGGAAATACTGAAAGAGGGACAACTTTTCAGAAGTTTAAGTATAAGGCATAGTCTGGCTTCTGTGTTTTGGAGCTCTACAGGAGCATTATTTTCATTATGGCTTGTGTGTTTCTCTAGATACCGGAGTGTCTGAACAATTATCTCTGAAGCTGCCACAGAACGTGGTAGAAGAATCTGCCCGAGCCTCCATCTCGGTATTGGGTGAGCTCCGTCCCTGTGAATCATTCTACTATATGGGCAGTTTTTGCTGTATTTCTTTTCCATAAATACTCCCTCAAAATAACAACTCTAATTTCAACTTCAGTCTTCCCTCTGTCTTTGGGCTTGTTCATTGCTCCCAATCATGCTCCTGTCCCTGGACAACTCACCCTTGCCCCAAATCTTCATTTTTCAACCTTCCTAAAATTATTCCTTTCTTCTTAAGGATTCGGATAGATTATAATCTAGAAGACTTATGATGTCCCATCTCTCCCATTCCCTAGGAGACATCTTGGGCTCTGCCATGCAAAATATACAAAATCTCCTCCAAATGCCCTATGGCTGTGGAGAACAGAATATGGTCCTCTTTGCTCCTAACATCTATGTTCTGAATTATCTAAATAAGACACAACAGCTGACTCCAGAGGTCAAGTCCAAGGCCATTGGCTACCTCAATACCGGTGAGTGATTAAACAAGTAAGTGAAAACTTCACAGAGTCATTTTAACAAGACACTGGATTTCCCAATAGGCTTGAATTACTTATCGGTTCTATGGTATGTTGGCTTCTCATAGTATCATAGTTACTTTGGTACGCATGCTGTGACCGCTAATTTTATGGTAACTATCCAGGGTCCAACTTCCCATTAATGTTTAGAACTCAGACCCTTCTAACATATGACAGCAAAATTTAAGAAGTATCACCAAAGGGACGCCAGATGGTCAGAATCTCGCAGTTCGTGGGTTCAAGCCCCACATCAGGCTCTCTGCTGTCAGTGCAGAGCCCGCCTGGGATCCTCTGTCCCTCTCTCTCTCTCTCTCTCTCTGTCCCACGCCCACTTGTGTGCTCTCTCTCTCAAAAATAAATAAATGCGTTTTTTAAATTTTCTTAAAAGAAAGAACTATCAGCAGAGACCGAGGCATTTTGGTAATTTTTCCGGCCGAAACACATGCCATCTGTCATACTGTTTCATTAACCTTCTATTCCAGGTTACCAGAGACAGCTGACCTATAAGCACCGTGATGGCTCCTATAGCACCTTTGGGGAGAAATATGGCAGGAATGAGGGCAATACCTGGTAAGGAATAGACAGTTTTTCGAGCTCCTATTTCCGTACCAGCTCTCTTACATGTATTATCACAAGTATATTCACAGTAACCTTATCACATATGTATTATTAAACCTGTAGTTGGTTATGCTCAGTACCTATACCAAGACCAGCGAGGTAACCACCAGAAAGGTTGACATTCAAATACATGGATATTAGATCTGTCCCCAACATTCATCCTGTTAATAACACCAAGCATATTCTTTCTAAAATAGCTATTCTGGGGGGGTTCGGGGGGTGCTTGTGTGGCTCAGTCAGTTAAGCACCCGACTCTTGATTTTGGCTCGGGTCATGATCTCATGGTTTGTGAATCTGTGCCCCGAATCAGGCTCTGCGCTGACAGCTCAGAGCCAGCTTGGGATTCCGTCTCCGTGCCTCTCTCTCTGTCCCTCCCTGACTCGTGCGTGCTCTCTCTCTCTCTGTCTCTCTCTCTCTTTCTCAAAATAAATAAATAAACTTCTAAAAAATAAAGTAAAATTTTAAAATAATAATAATAAAATAAAATAGATGTCTTTGGGGGGGCACCTGGGTGGCTGAATCAGTAGAGCATGCAATAGTTGACTTCACGTTAAGTTCAGCCCCATGTTGGGTGTAGAGATTACTTAAAATTAAAATCGGTTAAAAATAGTAATGAAATTGGGGCGCCTGGGTGGCTGTCAGTTAAGCATCCGACTTCTGCTCAGTCATGATCTCACAGTCCATGAGCTCGAGCCCCACGTCAGGCTCTGTGCTGACAGCTGGGAGTCTGGAGCCTGCTTCGGATTCTGTGTCTCCGTCTCTCTCTCTCTCTGCCCCTCCCCCACTCACGCTCTGTCTCTCTCTCCTTCAAAAAATTAATAAACATTTAAAATTAAAAAAAAAATAACAATATGATAACTATTTTTAAATGGCTATTTTTTTCTAAAATCGCTCCCATAACCATGAGTTTTTAAATAATATGGCCAGTGAACGTATCACATAACTTTTAGATAAACCACGTTAACTTCCACTTGTGGTAGCTTTTTAGATCATACTCATCTTGACTGAGAATAAATTCACTCATAGGGAGAACGAAATGAGGGGGACCCAGTGACACGAAACATTGTTTTAAAATCCCTAAGGCAAAGCAAAGCAGTTAGAAGTTACCACAATTTTCCATAGAAGATTCTGCCATCTACAGAAGGAAGTCTCTAAAGAGAAGAAAGATGGAAAACCTTACTCAAATAAGTAAAGATAAGTAACATTAGGAGAACATTAGAACGTTACTCGCTGTAGCAAAGAGAAAATGAGTCAGCAACGAAATTACCAGATTTAGCAGATTAGTCAAGCAGTCTAAAGGAGATGGGAGTTCTAAATACACGTGAATACCGGTCAGGTGACTCACATCAATGTGAATGGTGTCCGATGAAGCCTGTCACCGTGACACAGTTATAAAACTATTGTCACAACATAAACATCACCATCGCCTCCCTCCTGCTCAGGCTTACCGCCTTTGTACTGAAGACTTTTGCCCAGGCTCGAGCCTACATCTTCATTGATGAAGCACACATCACCCAAGCCCTCACCTGGCTCTCCCAAAAGCAGAAGGACAATGGCTGTTTCAGGAGCTCTGGGTCTCTGCTCAACAATGCCATTAAGGTGAGGTGTTCGTGGAGTTAGCTTTTATCTGTCCATTCTGATGTCTACAAGGATAATATAGGAATTCCTTAGGAAAGACAAATAATAGATAGATTGATTGATTGATAGATTGATAGATAGATCCCAGATAGTGCCAAGAAACAGGGGATGGAACATAGGTTGCTTGTGCTAATTTGCCCCCTGGGGATGCAGACGAGTAAGGATACATTCCATGACACCCAGGAGCTGATTAAGAGCATTCTCAGAAGTTCAATTAATCAAGTCTCTCTCTCTACCCCCCCCCCCCCCACACTTACAGGGTGGAGTGGAAGACGAAGTGACCCTTTCTGCCTACATCACCATTGCCCTTCTGGAGATTCCTCTCCCCGCCACTGTAGGTACCACCTCATTCCCCTGCTGAGGCATAGTTTGGACACAAACTGCTGTCCTGCTGTCAGAAATATCACCTTACTAAAAGCCAGGTGTCAGCTTTCCTTCTATGCCATGCCAATGCTTCTCGGATCAATAGGAAATGTGGTCCATCTGTTAAGAAAGATATACACTATCCCAGGGATGCCCCCTAAGCTATTTCTCCCCTCAGACCTCCCACTCTAGCCATATGTACATACAAAATGAGTTCTAAAAATATGGACTGTGCTCCTGCCTTACGAATGTAATAATAACATTGCATTATTAGTATTAAAATAGTATTAATAATAGTATTAATAATAGTATAAATAGCATTATATATATAATAGTATTAATAATAGTATTAAAATACTATTCTCTCTCTCCATAAAAATGACAACAGATGGGGGCGCCTGGGTGGCTCAGTAGGTTAAGCGCCTCACTCTTGATTTCAGCTCAGGTCATGATCTCGCGGTTCACGACATCGAGCCCCAAGTCGGGCTCTGCACCGACAGCATGGAGCCTGCTTGGGATTCTCTGTGTCTCCCTCTCTCTCTGCCCCTCTCTCACCCTCCCGAGTGCTCTCAAAATAAATAAACGTTAAAAAAAAAAAAAGAAAGAAGGAAGGAAGGAAAAGAACGAGAACAGACGGACACATGCATTTGGAAAATGATCCGCGTTTACCTGGGAAAGCCAGTGTCCCTGTTCACATAGCTCGGTTCCCTCCTTGTTTTCCCCCCTCAGCACACTGTTGTGCGCAATGCCCTGTTCTGCTTGGAGTCAGCCTGGAATTCAGCAAAGGAAGGACCCCATGAGAAGCACGTCTACACCAAGGCACTGTTGGCCTATGCTTTTGCCCTGGTAGGCAACCAGGACAGGACCAAGGAGATACTCCACTTACTTAATGAGGAAGCTGTGAAGGAAGGTGAGCAAACATCCTGCCTTCTCTGTATCAAGAACCATACCTCAGCCCCCCCCCCCCCACCTACCTCCTGTGATCACTTTCCCCTCTCTTCTTTTGTCTCTATCACCATAAAATCTGGAACTTCTTAAGCAAGTCACACACCAAAAGATAAGAGGCAGGTGCGCTGTAGTCGTGAGAAGCTCAGCCTCTGGAGACTGGCTCCAGAACAGTTTAACAGTGTGACCTTGGGCAAGTCGCTTAACTCGTCTATGTTTCAGTTCCTTCAGCAGTAAGATGGGGGTAATAATAGTATTTACTCTGCCCCCTCCCCCGCTCAGGTCGAAAAAATAGAAAATAAAATGCAAATGGTAATATTTTATCCAATAAAATATATTCTACCTTTCTGCCTTAACAGTGCCGTTAATTGTTTATTCTTAAAATGTATCGGGAAGGTTTCAGATATACAAAAAGGCATAAAGGATAATCAGCAAACCACTTTACACTTCCCTCCCAGCTTAAGAAATACAAAATTACCAATGCAGGAAAAATTCTGTGTGCCCCTCTCACCCCCAAAGGTGACCATTACCCTGAATTTGTCATTACCATTTCTCTGGATAGCTTTATTTTTACTCCACCTATATTCCTAAACAATATTCAGAATTTTGATGTGTTCTTCATCCTTTAATCAACAGTATCACACTTTTGAGTATTTCTGCATCTTGTTTTCTTGTCTGTCTGTCTGCCTTTTGTTTTTTAAGTTCCACATTGTGCTAACAGGAGATCCCTACTGAGGGCCTAGAGCTCTAATTCATTATTTTCGCCGCCGCATAATATAGCGCAAAATATAGGTAACTCATAACTTATATTAAAGAGTCTCTCGTCATAGGTGTTGTTTCTTATTTGTTGCTATTGCAAACCGTGCTGCAGGGAATACTCACTTATGTGTCTGTCTCCTTGTGCGTGGGTGTGAGTTCCTGGAGGTTCTACTTCGAGAAGTGAATCGCTGATTCGTAGGCGAAACACATCTTCCCCTTTGCTGGATGTTCCCAAATTGCGATTTACTCCGCAGCGTAATTTACTTCCCGCAGCAGTTTAAATCGGTTCCCATTAGGTCACACCCTGGTCAGCCTTTGGTTACCTTAAGGATTACCGTTATTTCGTACTGTTGTTAGGGTACTGTTCGCACCCTAATGAGTGCGAACTCCGTTATCTCATGTCATCTGCGATCCTCACAAGAAATCTCAATAGGAAAATTTATAGAAAATTTCACAAAGCCCAGATAAGGTCTGGATAACATCAGAAACAAGCAACCCCCACACTCAGGGAGCGAACTTGCTCTGCAATTTCTCCCCAACGACCCAACCATAGCCACCGTTTGTCAACTTCGTTGGCTGTGGGCCTACGACTCAGCCACATTTTCCGCCTTAGGCTGGCTGAAACAAACCACGTTCAGGTTTACGCAGAAGGAAAAGCATCTAGATAAGGTCCAAAGGAATATAATTGGAAGGCACCCTTCACTTAAGCTCTGGCTTAAATTAGATATGAATATGTGGTTACTCACAAATCTCTTTTTCTCATCTCCAGACAATTCCGTCCACTGGGAGCGACCTCAGAAACCCAAGGCACCAGTGGGGCATCTTTATCAGCCCCAGGCTCCCTCAGCTGAGGTGGAGATGACGTCCTATGTGCTCCTCGCTCACCTCATGGCCCAGCCCAGCCCGACCTCCGAGGACCTGACTTTGGCCACGGGCATTGTGAGCTGGATCCTAAAGCAACAGAATGCCCACGGGGGCTTCTCGTCCACCCAGGTCTGTGTCTGCCAGAAACTTTTGCTTCGCCTTCAGGGAACAAAAGTTCTGAACAAGATATAAACACATGCAAGAGGGGAAAATGAGGATGCGGATAACTCGAAATGAGGAAAATATGACGAGTATTCAGGGAGAGCGAGAAATAAGGAAAACTCAAAGTCAAAGTGTTATCATCACAGTCCCCTCCTGCCAATAAAAACTCTACCTCCCTAAAGAAGTGAGACCCTATGTGCAATGGCCACAGCAGAATGGCTTTTAAAAACCTACCTTCAGGAATCTTCTGGAAGTTCTAAGAGTCCCTTTCAAACAACAGTTGGAAACAGTTTCAAACAGTTTGAACAGTTTCAAACAGTTCTCAGGAGCGCCACTCAAAACCCAAAAAAGCTCTCCTTGCAAATCTCTGCATTCAAAGGTCCCCTTTAACCGGCTTATTTTGAAGCTGACACATTTTATGCTTCCACTATTCACCCTTTGCTATACAAATATTTGAAGCTGACACATTTTATGCTTCCACTATTCACCCTTTGCTATACAAATATTTGTTCACCAGCAGCATGAAGAACTTGCTTTATGATTGCCAACATCGTAAGACTATCTAAAAAAAAATCCGTCGATAGGTACACAGCAGGAAGTGTTATTTTCGGAGAATTTAGGCTTATTTTTCCATATGAATGGGGAAAACACGGAATACTTTTATGACAACAGTTACTCTTTCTTAAATCTATTGTTTAAAGAATGTCATTCAGGTTCAATGCTGAGAAGATTTGAGAATTGAGAAGATGGCATGCAAGGGTGGGAGGAATCCAGACTTGTGGTAAAAAAAAAAAAAAAAAAGGGAGAGCCAAAAAATGCCGATAAATCAAGAAGATAATTATAATTAAGCATGCCCCTGATCACGGCTGCAAAGGACCTTGGGTTTTCTCAGGGCACTGAACTCAGCAACAGAGCCGAGTTTAATTTGGGGTGAGACGCAGACTGATCTTTGGTTGAGCGATGGCAGACATAACCACAATTATCAAGTAAGACATCTTAGACAAATAGCTAATGCCAATGAATGATTCCCGTTCACATATACTTTCCACAGCCCATATCCCACAAACATTCATCCATAGGAAAAGATCAATTTTCTGAGAAATAAAAGAAGCCTCTAAAGCACCCAGTCCGAGGCAGATATGTGGATGTCATGGTTCTGTTATCTATCTAAGGATTCTAATCAATCTGGAAATTAGAACTCCATTATTTAAGTAGTGAGGGAAGGCAGAAAGAGGATGTCAAGGCCCATCTTGTCAACATGCCTTTGGGCCCTCAAAAAGCTACTGAGCCTACACGGGTTCTCTCACTCGTCTTTTCTAGGACACAGTGGTGGCTCTCCATGCCTTGTCCAAGTATGGGGAAGCCACTTTCACCGGAACTGGGAAGCCTGCACAGGTGACCATCCAATACTCAGGGACGGTTTTCGAAAAATTCCAAGTGGACAGCAACAACCGCCTGTTACTACAACGGACTTCATTGCCAAAGGTGCCTGGAGAATACACCATGACAGTGACAGGAGAAGGATGTGTCTACCTCCAGGTGAGACTCTTGGGGCACATGGGGTCAGAGGGCCCACCGGAACAGTCCTCACTACAAAATTCCTAACTCAATGGGGCGCCTGGGTGGCTCAGTGGGGTTGAGCTTCCGACTTCGGCTCAGGTCACGATCTCACGGTCTACGAGTTCGAGCCTCGCGTCGGGCTCTGTGCTGACAGCTCGGAGCCCGGAGCCTGCTTCAGATTCTGTGTCTCCCTCTCTCTCTGCCCCTCCCCCATCATGCTCTGTCTCTCTCTCTCTCTCTCTCTCTCTCTCTCTCTCAAATAAATAAAACGTTAAAAAAAAATTTTTTTTTAATTCCTAACTCAGCAAATGATAGGGCAACCCAGAGAACGAGTTGAGGAAGCTTGGAGGAGTTCTGGTGACCAGAGGGAACACAGATTTTTGTCTTTGATGTTCCACAGACATCCTTGAAATACAATATTGTGCCAGAAAAGGAAGAGTCCCCGTTTGCTTTGGATGTACAGACTGTGCCCCAAACCTGTGATGGACCCAAAGCCCACACCAGCTTCCAGATCTCACTGAATGTCAGGTAAGACCTGTGACTGGGCCGTCTAATTCTGGGTATAAGAACCAGTCTTCTAGGGGCACCTGGGTGGCTCAGTCGGTTAGGCAGCCGACTTCGGCTCAGGTCATGATCTCGCGATCCGTGAGTTCGAGCCCCCCGTCGGGCTCTGTGCTGACCACTCAGAGCCTGGAGCCTGTTTCGGATTCTGTGTCTCCCTCTCTCTGACCCTCCCCCGTTCATCCTCTGTCTCTCTCGGTCTAAAAATAAATAAACGTTAAAAAAAAAAGAACCAGTCTTCTTACCGGAACTCCCATTAAGCTGAGTGGGGTGGCAATAAATGTTTGCACTACATTTGTTGTAAAAAGCAACGCGTCCTCATGCCGATTCAGAATCGCTTCATGATGGGGTATATGCGTTGTGCCTCCCCTGCCTCCAGGATCTGTGATTGTGAAACCTCATTATTGAAAAGTTAGGTCCCCTCAATAAGAACTAAAAAAAGAGAACATTCACCCTTGCCTCTGACCCGAATTCCTGATTTAATTCTAAATGTAAGTGAATTCATCCTGTTGTAATGAAATTCTGTATCGTTCTTGCTCTCTCCGATTGCCAAAATGTCTGAATAGAAGGACATAGTGAGTCTGTAGTTAGAATTCCTACCGACAATAAGTAAACCTCAGATTACACACAAAATAATCGATTTGCATACATGCACAGCAACATTCAAATAGCTCCAGGGCTTACCAAAAAACGTTTCTGCCCACAGGAATGTTCTACCCTGGCTGGGGATACCGTTCAGGACAAAAGTTAAAAGTATACGTAACAAATAACACGCAGAGGTTAGCGGTCGCAGGCCCAGCTATGCGTCACTCACAGAGAGCTTCCTTAAACTCCAGAACCTCGAGTCCGCACACGTAAAATCCTGATTCATCAGGTCTAGGGTAAAGCCCGGTCTCTGTGGCTTTAACAAGCTCCCTATCACTTGGGTGGGATATTTAGGAAGGCTTTCATGTACTATTGAGGGCTGTGATGGATGGCTTACTGTGGACATGGGGGAAAAGGATATTTAATAACACGGAAAGCCCTAATTTCCTTTCTCCCCCAAATCTTCAGTTACACTGGGAGCCGTCCCACCACCAACATGGTGATTACTGATGTGAAGATGCTATCTGGCTTCATTCCCCTGAAACCAACAGTGAAAATGGTAGGTCTATTATACGTCCAGGAGGCTCTAGTTTATTTGATGTTTTATGTATCTCCAGGCTAAGAAAATCTTAAAATATTTTAAGTCAACTTCTACCAAAGGCTAGTACTTTCTCCAAATCAGAAATACAATTTAGCCTGCTTGTATATGGGTTTTTTGACGTGTGGTGTTTTTTTTTTTTTTTCTTTTTTCCTCATGGAACTCTGTTTTCATGCGTCTCAAAATTCTGTGAACAGGTTTTTGATCACGTGGTTCCCATTCAAAAGTATTTATTTTAAAAAGCTAATAACTTAAAACACCCACACACACAAACGAATGGTCCACAAAACATTCTCCCTTCCTTCTGAAGGTTTTACGAGGCATTATTATCATTAACCAGTCTTACTTTTAAACTCAAGTGGCCAACGGAGACAAACAGTGCTGAGACCATCCTTCCACCACTGATTAAGACTAGGGTGGCAGGTATTAGGGATAATACTCATTTAGTCCCCTGAGCCTTCCGGGCAGACATGGTGACCTTGCCAGATGCAGCAGACTTTTCATCCACTGCTTTGATGACCCCCGGAGGGACTGTGTGTCTCATTTCGCAAACAGCTCTCTTCTAGAAGCCACAACGTACTAGAAGAATATCAGCAGATTCCTGGAGCTTAGACTCTTAAGATAAAGCTTATGCACCAGTGGAAAAAAATCTATGAAAAATAACCGACAGGCACAAACTAGAAGTATTACAGAAGTTCAGAGGAAAATGAGATTGCTATAAATTAGAGCAGGCAAAAAATTAAAAAAAAAAACAAACAGTTAAAAAAGGAAACCTCTTTCATGAAGGAATAGAATGTAACTTGAACATTGAAATACGGAAAATTCTCAAGTTTAGGACATTTATTTCACATTTCTGCAGATATATCAACTTTACACATAGGCATGTGCCATACTACTATTAAATGCTGCCTTTCATTTTTACTTTAAAAACATTATCATCGGGGCGCCTGGGTGGCTCAGTCGGTTAAGCGTCCGACTTCAGCTCAGGTCACGATCTCGCTGTCCGTGAGTTCGAGCCCCGCGTCGGGCTCTGGGCTGATGGCTCAGAGCCTGGAGCCTGTTTCCGATTCTGTGTCTCCCTCTCTCTCTGCCCCTCCCCCGTTCATGCTCTGTCTCTCTCTGTCCCCAAAATAAATAAACGTTAAAAAAATTTAAAAAAAATAAAAATAAAAACATTATCATCTTTACTTACAAAAATGATTCGAAGCAGCTTTACCCTCAGGCTTAATTTGGTAGTCCAAATTCTCCTTTTCTCTGGTTTCCCCAGAGGCTTCATCTGTTTATTAACATTTGTGGTGTATTACTTTTCTCCAGCTTGAAAGATCTAACCACGTGAGCCGAACAGAAGTCAGCAACAACCATGTTTTGATTTATCTGGATAAGGTGAGAGCCCTGCCACTCTAGTTGTGAAAACAATATAGATAATACTTCTTCTAAAATTTTTTTTAATGTTTATTTATTTTTGAAGGAGAGAGAGACAGAGTGTGAGTGGGGGAGGGGCAGAGAGAGAGGGAGATACAGAATCGGAAACAGGCTCCGGGCTCCGAGCTGTCAGCACAGAGCCCGACGCGGGGCCCGAACTCCAGACCGCGAGATCATGACCTGAGCCAAAGTCGGATACTCGACCGACTGAGCCACCCAGGCGCCCCATATTGTCATTCATTTAAAGCGAATAACTGAGCCGAAGTCGGACGCTTAACTGACTGAGCCACCCAGGCACCCCGATAATCCTCCTTCTAAAGGAGTTATAATAATCCTATTCTAAAGGAAGTGAATGAAGACATTTTGGAGACATCACCTCATGGCAAAACTTTGAGCATTCTAGGGGTGCCTGGGTGGGCTAAGTGTCCAGCTCTTGATTTTGAGTCAGGTCATGATCTCACAGTCCATGAGTTCGAGCGCCGTGTCAGGTTCTGTGCTGAGCAGAGGGATTCACTCTCTCTGCCCCTCCCCTGCTTGTGCTGTCTCTCTCAAAATAATTAAACATTTTTTTTAAATGAGCGTTCTAATACTAATTCCAGTAAACATTCTCCTCTCCTTTATTCACATTTCATGTGAGACAATGGGAAGAAATGGCTTATTATAATATTGGGATATGAATATTTCTAGGCTTCATAAGCAAGAAATTCTCAATACAATGTGTTTTTTATGTCCATAATCTATTTTGAAAATATTGAATAATGTAAGGAAGAAACCCAGTGGTAAACCCAATGGTTTCTTCTTTACATAATTATATCAACATCAATTTTTTTTTTTTTAATTTTTTTTTTCAACGTTTATTTATTTTTGGGACAGAGAGAGACACAGCATGAACGGGGGAGGGGCAGAGAGAGAGGGAGACACAGAATCGGAAACAGGCTCCAGGCTCTGAGCCATCAGCCCAGAGCCCGATGCAGGGCTCGAACCCACGGACCGCGAGATCGTGACCTGGCTGAAGTCGGACGCTTAACCGACTGCGCCACCCAGGCGCCCCTCAACATCAATTCTTATGTTGATGCTGCTATATCAATTATATATTATATCTCAAATATATCAATTATATAATGGACACCTCAATTACTATATCAACAGCACATCGACAATATAAAAGGGGAAAATACTGTCCATCTCAGCAAGGATGTACCAAAAAATGATAAGATCAGTCCACCCATAAACTAATCTCACTTTATAGGTGTGTAATCTAACATAATTTATGCATTCATATATTAGTGGATGTTATAGTTTATAAGTTGTATGAAATTTTAACAAGGCTGTAATGATCAATTTTTTATATTCCTTTTTGAGTTGACACAGTATTTCTACAAGATAGGGAAGTGAAACTATACCAAATCTCTGGATATGTAAAAATGGACATGGCCATTCAATCAATAAAATCATATATCATTCACCCCTTATAAACAGAGCCCATGGACTAGCATTTATTTATAGGACTATATGAATTGATCGGATTATTGAAGGCAAATTTTGGAATTTTTCATTCACTCTGGGAACTTTCTGCAATTTAAGGACGCTGTTAGTTGATTAAAAAAAAAAAAAAAAAAAAAAGGTTCTTTTCCCCCAAGAAAGTAGATGAATAAACTCCTTCGAAGAAGACAGAAGAAAACTTTTACTTCCCTTTTGCTTTCTAGGTGACCAATGAGACACTGAGCTTGTCCTTCATGGTTCTGCAAGATATCCCAGTGAGAGATCTGAAGCCAGCCATAGTGAAAGTCTACGATTACTATGAGACAGGTAAGTGTGAACAACTTCCACATAGAAATTAATTTTTTTTTTTAACTTTTAGAGAGAGCAAGAAAACCAGGGAGAGGGGCAGAGGGAGAGAAAGGGGGAGAACCCAAGCAGACTCCACGCTCAGTGCAGAGCCCGAGGCGGGGCTCGATCCCACGACCGTGAGATCGTGACCTGAGCCAATATCAAGAGTTGGTCACTCAAGTGACTGAGCCACCCATGCGCCCCTAGAAATTCAATTTCCGATCACAGAAATTTCGATTTGAGAACTGTATTGGGGCCCCTTATAACACTAACTCTTCTTATTTACTTCATTTTGTCTCCATCAAGTCTGATTCTTCTCTGTCTTCTATACGTACGTTGTAGAAACTCCCAGTTGTATAAATATGTCAATTACTAATACAAACCACCTGTAGGACATTTAGCTCCCTTTTCTTCAGATAAGTCAACGATAAGACACCATGAGATTTAAAGAAGTATAACATGTGAACTGTCCTTCAGAAGCGTAGGGTAAAGAGAAACACAACACACTGTATTTGAAGAGTTGGCAACAGAAGACCGCAAGCAACGCATCAAATGGATGATGCGGAAGTTTCTGACCCAAGTCTTCCCATAAGGAAAGATTTTCTAAGGGACCTGTCTCCCCCAGGTGTTTGCTATCCCTCTCACTTCACCTAATGGTTTTTGTTTTCATTCAGATGAGTTTGCAATTGCTGAGTACAGTGCCCCTTGCAGCAAAGGTAAGCAATGCACACGCTTTCCAAATGCAGTCACACCCCCTTTGGCTTGTCCCTCCCATCACATGAAATTCTGGCTAAATGGTTTTCATAGATACCCTCTTGCTCATAGTTCAACTTATTACTGAAAACTTCATTTGTTGGGAAAAGGTCACTGATGGCCAAACTTTAAAGAGTCCATAGGGTTACTTTTTGAATAATTATAAGTAATAAATCTCACTTCCCACTATATTAATCAGGTTTACTTAGGCACCGTGCTACCCAGATCTAAAAGACAGAATATTCATTGCTCAGGAGACCCATGTCCCTCTTGATTTTCTCTTCTTTCCACTCTCACAGATCATGGAAATGCTTGAAGACCACTTCAGTGAAAACTGCTTTGCTGGAATATCTGTTCCACAGACTCAGGTCTCTGTGGAAGAAAAGAATTTTTGTATGTCTGAAGATTTGAGGAATAAACCTTTTTTTCTGGCCAATCTTTATCACTGGTTCCTCATTCATTCAATAAACATTTATAACCTTTCCATATAATTCCCAGTAGGATCTTAAGATTAAACATTGATAGCAATCAAGGGTTGAGGGACTTCAGAAAATTAAAAATGTTACCGGGTATTGGTCTGAGTAGGTTTCACTTGGGGCTTCAGGAGAAGGATTATGTACTAGGAGAGTGGGAAGGGTGTTTGGTTACAGGAATACCCTAAGAAAAAGCCAGAGTGCATTTTAGGAGAGAATAAGACTGTCTCGACTAGAAAAGACTTCCCACGTTAAAGGGAAATAATGAAATACAATGTTGGATAAGTTACACTGGGAGGCAGTATAACTAGTTAGAACTTCACCTGAACTGGGATCACGTGGCCTCAGAACCAAATCTGCCATTGATTGATACAAGTGGTCAGTTTCAATAAAGGATGTCAGATTGAAAAAAGTTGAAGGGGTGACACATCAGAAACGAGTCCTTCTAAAATAAAAAATCTATAGAACTCAGCAGCCCAAATAGGAGTGTTGTATTGGAGCATTTTTCCCCCCAGAACTTTGAGCCAGGATCAAAGCGTAGGTGTAAACTCAAGAAGCAATTCAGAGGCAGAAATCAGCATCCCCACAATATCCAATCTCTACATTGTCTTTGTGGGAAGTATTGAAATCATTTATTGTGTGGCTAGTGGAGCAGAAACTTCAAGAGCTTGTAGAGATCTCTAGAATAATCCTAGGAGTCCTCATCTTCATTTGGGTTGGTTTGACAGAAGCTTGGATGGTATCAGCTAAGAGCTTTAAAGGACTTTGAAGTTCAAGCATTCTGAGCTCTAACTCTGGACTGGGCAAAAGTAAAAGAAAAAAGCTATCACTGAACTCCATACATTCCAGCCTCCCCCTCTCGACCCTACATGAATTCCAAACCACTTGCAAAGCTGCAATATCACTGCGGAGGCCCCTCACCGAAAACCTCACAGGGCTGAGGGAGCACAAAATGTATTCAGCACAAATTCGATACCCAGGACCAATCTAAATTCCTTCCAAAAACACAGGGAAGACATGATTATCCTAACGGTGAAGTGGCCAGGGTTTCCCTCTTTGGAGAATCACCTCCCTTCCATATTTTATATAATTTTCAGCGTGGAATGGTGGGAAAAGCATGTGTTTCCAAAGATGTGGAAAGCGGGATGGTCTCAACATCCAACTCTGGCATTTAGCACCTATGTAATCTTACCCAGCACTTACTGCCTCTCACAACTCAGTTTTCTGATCTGTATAAAAGGAGAATATTATCAGCCTCCACAAGCGTGTGTGAGGATGAAAAGCCAAAGGTCCTCCACATAACGGACCTCACTGGGCACCGCGGTGCCGACCGGAACCAGCAGTCACTTCCGGTTCATCTGCGAAACGGGCCGAGAAACAGCGACTACCTCACGAGACAGCTGCGAGCAGTGTGCTTAATCTCGTTCTCGACACACAAAAACGTTCAAAACCTAAATGGTAGCTCTTTATTGAAACGATCTTTTAAAGGCTGTCAATAATCCCATGACTTCTTCAAGGGAAATCTATGCAAAACTGGAGACGCTCAAGGTCGTTTCTGAGTAAGGGTAACAATACACCCGGAGAGCAGTTAACCACAAGAAAGCAAAGCTGAGAGGTGCCTGGGTAGCAGCTCAGTCAGTTAAGCGACCAACTCTTGATTTCGGATCAGGTCATGATCTCATGGCGGTGAGATGGAGCCCCATGTTAAGCTCTGCACTGAGTGTGGAGTCTGCTTAAGATTCTCTCTCTCCCTCTCCCTCTGCCCTGCCCGTCCTCTACTCACGCCCTCTCTCAAAAAAAAAAAAAAAAAAAAAAGCAAATCTGAAATTACTTGCTTTACAAATTACAATTAGGAATCCAATCGTTTTCTCCAATTTCCTGAGTAGTGTTGACAGAAAGCTGAGACTTTAAAAATATATTGGAAAATGCAGGTAATTGGGTTAATGCCCTTACATTTGTTCTGCCAACAGGGCAGGGGGAGGAGGGCAATAGGTCTGAGGCTTGGGGGCTGTGGGCCAACTCCTCCCAGGATCCCCTGGGCCTTGCGCTGTAGGACTCTGACACCCAGCCAGCACTGAGCAGCTGATGGGTCGGGATCCGAAATGATCCCGTTCCAAACTCTAATTGTGCAGGTTCCCTCCTATAAAAGGTTCACAGCCTCCCTCCCATCCTCATGGCCTTCAACCTCGCCTAGGCTGCCTTCACCTCCCTTAAGAGCTGCTGTGCCCTCCAGAGCATTCGTGTCTCCAAACCACTCACCAAATTGCAGCCAAAGTCTTCTTCAGAAAATTCACATATTTTTAAGTGTGTTTATTTTGAGAGAGAGAGAGCCCAAGCAGGGGAGAGGCAGAGAGAGGGAGAGAGAATCCCAAACAGGCTCCACCCTGACAGCACAGGGCTCGAGGTGGGGCTCAAATTCACGAATGGTGAGATCATGACCTGAGCTGAAACCAAGAGTCAGACGCTCACCCAACTGAGCCACCCAGGCGCCCGGAAAATTCACATTTGGTTGTAACTCTTCTTTGTCTAAAGCCCTTTGGCGGCTTCCCATTACATTAGTCCAATGGTTCTTTCTGGCTTGTCAGGTCCCGCATGTTCCCCCTACCTTTTCAGGTTCCTCTGTCCCATCAGCTCCTGAGATGTACAGGACACTGTGCTAGGTACTCAGGGTGCACAGGGGAAGAAATCGGAGGAAGTCCTGCTACAGCCCAGCAGGAGAGACAGATGTCTACCTGGTGACATAATTACCTAATTAAAATATAACAGGGGGCACCTGGGTGGCCCAGTCAGTTGAGCATCTGACTTCAGCTCAGGTCTCGATCTCACGGTTCACGAGTTGGAACCCCACATTGGGCTCTGTGCTGATAGTGCTCTCGCGTTCTCTCTCTCAAAAATAAGCACTAAAAAATTAAACCTCAAAACAAATCAATAAAATGGCAGTGAATGACACCCAAGGAAGCCAGGGTGCTGGAGACTTCCTGGGGAGGACGAGCCAGGTGGCTCACAGAGACTTTAACTCTCCACTCCTCCCCCAAATACTTCAGCACTGAGTACGATATGTACGTGCATCCATGCAATGGCCGAGGAAAAGCAATGCTGTTTCTTTAAGAATTTAAAACTATGGTTAAAAATGAAAATATATTTTTAGGGGCGCCTGGGTGGCGCAGTGGGTTAAGCGTCCGACTTCAGCCAGGTCACGATCTCGCGGTCCGTGAGTTCGAGCCCCGCGTCAGGCTCTGGGCTGATGGCTCAGAGCCTGGAGCCTGTTTCTGATTCTGTGTCTCCCTCTCTCTCTGCCCCTCCCCCGTTCATGCTCTGTCTCTCTCTGTCCCAAAAATAAATAAACGTTGAAAAAAAAAATTAAAAAAAAAAAAAAAAGAAAATATATTTAAAAATTTTTTTTCAACGTTTATTTATTTTTGGGACAGAGAGAGACAGAGCATGAACGGGGGAGGGGCAGAGAGAGAGGGAGACACAGAATCAGAAACAGGCTCCAGGCTCTGAGCCATCAGCCCAGAGCCTGACGCGGGGCTCGAACTCACGGACCGCGAGATCGTGACCTGGCTGAAGTCGGACGCTTAACCCACTGCGCCACCCAGGCGCCCCGAAAATATATTTTTTAAATGACAAAGCAATTTATAGGCAGATTCACCGAAACCCCTATCGAGGTTTCAATCGTGTTTTGTGCAAAAATGGAAAACCCATCCTAAAATTCATATGGGATTTCAAGGGACCCTAAAGTCAAAACACTCTTTAAAAAGAACATATTTAGGAGTGCCTGGGTGGCTCAGTCGGTTAAGCGTCCGACTTCTGGGGCGCCTGGGTGGCGCAGTCGGTTAAGCGTCCGACTTCAGCCAGGTCACGATCTCGCGGTCCGTGAGTTCGAGCCCCGCATCAGGCTCTGGGCTGATGGCTCAGAGCCTGGAGCCTGTTTCCGATTCTGTGTGTCCCTCTCTCTGCCCCTCCCCTGTTCATGCTCTGTCTCTCTCTGTCCCAAAAATAAATAAACGTTGAAAAAAAAAAAAAAAAAAAAAAAGAACCTGGAGCCTGTTTCAGATTCTGTGTCTCCCTGTCTCTCTGACCCTCCCCCGTTCATGCTCTGTCTCTCTCTGTCTCAAAAATAAACGTTAAAAAAATTTTTTAAAAGAAAATCCAAGGGGCGCCTGGGTGGCGCAGTCGGTTAAGCGTCCGACTTCAGCCAGGTCACGATCTCGCAGTCCGTGAGTTCGAGCCCCGTGTCGGGCTCTGGGCTGATGGCTCAAAGCCTGGAGCCTGTTTCCGATTCTGTGTCTCCCTCTCTCTCTGCCCCTCCCCCGTTCATGCTCTGTCTCTCTCTGTCCCAAAAATAAATAAACGTTGAAAAAAAAATTTTTTTTTAAATAAAAAAAAAAAAAAAAGAAAATCCAATGGCTCCCAGGCGAAAAGAAAAAAATAATTCACAATTTGGCCCATCGTCAAAAGACAAATAAGCTAAATGTATTTTATAAAAGTGAGTTACATTAATTAAGCAAAAATACATTCAAGAAGCTCTGGGGAATATAAATAAGATAGGTATCTTACCTAAAGGAATCTATAGTCTAGTTGTGAAGGTCATTTGCACATAAGAAAAAGATAATCATTAACCTAAAATGTGTACGTTTCAAGGCAGTAGTAGATACCAGAGATTCTAAAATCGAGTTATCCTCTTTTGTAAAATTTATTTAAAAATTGATATTGCCAGGTTCCCCCCTCAGAGATTTAATTCGGTATTTCTGGAGCTGTGCCCAGGCATCTATATTTTCATGAGTTCTGCAGCTGATTCTGTTATATAGTCAGTTTTCAGAACCACTCATGCCGTCTATAAAAATACATTGACTATATATTTCTAAGGATGGAAATATCACTGAGGACAAGGCAGCAGTTAGGAAAGCTACATAGAGAAAGCTACTTAAAAAGCTACTTGACAAAAGGCTTGTGGTGGACCTTAAAGGAGAGCAGGATTCAACACATCGGGAGGCCTGGTTCTTCTCTTTCTTGGGTCTACAGCTAGACAGGAAGCCACGCGGCCTCCAACAAGGCGATCGCCGCTGTAAAATGGTGTGTGATTTCATTCCCCTGAAACCAACAGTGAATATGGTAAATGGATGGTAGGTGTTTGAATTTTCTGTCTCCCTAGCATAAGGCTATTCCAACCACATTCTCACCATGTCAACGTGCACCAGGGCAACATTGGGCCTAATCTAAGGAAACTGAATCTATCTGGGACCAAGCGTATCGTTAGCGTTGTGTTAGGTTCCAATACAAGAATTGTAAGAAAGATGTTGGGATCAATTGAGCCTACATTCTAGTTAAGAATACTAAAAGAAAAAAAAAATTTTTTTAAAAACAATAACTGAAGCTATCGAGTAACATATAAGGGCAAGATATAATTAAGCACCAAAATTGTTGGTATAGTTTTTAAATACCGCAAGAATTCAGAGAAAGCTGAGATCAATGTTAGACTAGAGAAAGATACCTTCATAGATAATCTCAAATGAATCGCTATCCAACTTGAGGATACTTCTCCCTTTATCCTTTGGTTAAAGGATACCTTTATTTATTTTTTTTTTATTTTTTTTTTAACGTTTATTTATTTTTGAGACAGAGAGAGACAGAGAATGAACAGGGGAGGGGCAGAGAGAGAGGGAGACACAGAATCCAAAACAGGCTCCAGGCTCTGAGCGGTCAGCACAGAGCCGGACGCGGGGCTCGAACTCACGGACCGTGAGATCGTGACCTGAGCCAAAGTCGGGCACTTAACCGACCAAGCCACCCAGGCGCCCCTAAAGGATACCTTTAAACAAAAGCCAGGGATACCTATTTCTTAGTCATAGGAATATTTACCTTTGTGTCTAAGTACCAGCATTCACAATTTCCTGTATATGTTCCCATTCTACTGGACAAATATCATCACACTCATTTAAAGACATTTAATCTCAGCTTTTTTAATAGACTTCAGTCCCACGGGCTACGTGTCTCTTAGCACTGAAGGGCTTCGGTTAACATTGGGGATTTCTCTCATTTTCCTCATCTTAAACGATCTAGCCATGTTGGCAGGAGAAAGCGAGGAACAACAATGTGTTGATTTATGTGGAACAGGTAAGGGCCCTGCAGCCTTGCTTAGCACATCCAAGTGGAAAGTCCTTTTCGGTGGGTCTCTTCACCTGGGAAGTACATGATATGGGAAGAGCAATCAGAAGGAAAGCCTTTTGAGAAAGCACGTCTTCTCTGTTCCATAAGATAATGTTGTGAATTCTCTTTCCCCACTGCAGGCTTCCCTGGAACTTGGGAGTGTCAGGAGCAAGGGGGCTTGGGGAGGCCAGTGGGCATGGATTTGTTCATACTAGTATGGCAATATGAGCATTTCCATTTACTTCAGGGAAACACTCTTTTCCGCAAACAGGCCTGATCATTTAGAAGCCTTGTCGAAAGTTACGACGAAGGATAGGAAGTGTTGGGGCACCTGGGTGGCCCAGTCGGTTAAGCGTCTGAGTTCGGCATTAATGATCTCATGGTTCATGAGTTCGAGCCCCACATTGGGTTCTCTGCTGTCAGAGCAGAGCTCACTTCAGATCTTCGGTATCTGTCTCTTTCTGCTCCTCCCCCACTCATGCTGGCTCACACTCTCTCTCGGTCTCTCTCGCAAAAATAAACATAAAAAAAAAGGATAGGAAGCATTCCCAAGAGTTGATCAGTGATACCAATCTCATTTAACATGCACGGATACAAAAAATTAGATGATAGATACATGGTTAGTTGATTGGTTGATTGATAGATAGATAAATGGTAGATAAAGATGATCAGTCTAGATGTATTAATCATAGTCCATTTTATAAAGTAATGTTATTTATTTCATTAGCAACACAAGAACACCACTCTGATTTCATACATGTATGTTTACGCTTTGAAAAATGTTTTTCAGATATTTGAAAACATTAACGTGGGGGCCGCTGGGTGGCTCATTCGGTTAAACATCTGACTTCGGCTCAGGTCATGATCTCACAGTCGTGAGTTCAAGACCCATATCACACTCCTCACCGACAGTGCAGAACCTGCTTGGATTCTCTCTCTCCCTCTCCTCTCTCTCTCAAAATAAATAAATACGCTTTAGAAAAAGAAAATATTAATATGGATAGAGTCTGCCAGTAAAAAGAATTTATCTCTCCCTATGAGCAGAGCCATGTATTAGACATTACGAGGAAATAGTAATTGTTTTAATGGGTTAAAAAAAAAACTGGTATACTTTTTATTCAACAAAAACCCCATTCTCTAGTTGCTCAGGTTCCTACTGGAAAATCCATATCACCATTCATGCACGTGAGCTGTTAGAAAGCACAATTGGCTTGAGATCGAATGCTATCAGCCAACTAAGAACTCTTCCTTGGGGCGCCTGGGTGGCGCAGTCGGTGAAGCGTCCGACTTCAGCTCAGATCACGATCTCACGGTCTGTGAGTTCGAGCCCCGCGTCGGGCTCTGTGCTGACAGCTCAGAGCCTGGGGCCTGCTTCGGATTCTGTGTCTTCCTCTCTCTCTGACCCTCCTCTGCTTGCGCTCTGTCTGTCTGTCCGTCCACCTCTATGTCAAAAATAAACAAACATTAGAAAAAAAATTTTTTAATAAAAAAAATCCTTTGTTCCTCAAAGGATGAATACTGAATCACACTAAAGAAAGAGAAACGAGGCCTCTCCGGTTCTGGATTATTCTTGCTTTCCTTTTTCAGGTTACCGATCAGACCTTGAGCTTTTCCTTCATACTTCAACAAGCCATCCCCGTAAGAGACCTGAAACCTGCTGTCGTGAAAGTCTACGATTATGACGAGGCAGGTGAGTAAAGAGGACTAAGAACCCTAAATAAATGCAATCCATAACAAAGAAATTAGATTGTGATGGACAATGGTACATAGGTCCTGCTTTCAACTTATTCTGTCACCCATAACTTATTCCTGCCACCTCGCCTTACAAAACCACCACAAATACAACCCACAACATAAGCCGACCCATCATGCAAAATTTTGCAAGGTACTAAGAGTTTTACAATGAAGGGTTTACAGGCGAAGAGACATATAAATCTCCTTCACATGATAACGTAACAATGCAAAGCCTATATAAAAGCCTAGAGACTTACACAAATAATTATAGTAGGAAATCGGAGATGGGGAGAGAACTATAGCCTGAGCGGTCACGGAAAAGCAAACAAAGAAAGTAAAATTTGAGTTGAAAAACGAAGTGTGTGGATCATGCTGATTAGCGGAGACTTCCCGAGTATTTCAGACCAGGAGGAAAGTATAAGAAAATACCATGAAGGAAAAAAGAAGCCAATATCGAAAGAAAACCCAAAGCATGCAAAACTACAACTACCCCCCCTGTACTTTTCTTGAATCACTCTAGTAGAAACAGGCTTTTATTTTTTTCCCCCAGAAAATGGGATTATGTCCCTGTTATCAAGAATGGAAATTCCTGGACCATTTTTGTCTATTGCCCCCGATAGCTATTTCCACAATGATGCAGTTCCCGATTCAGTCAAGTCTGCAGTCCTAACACCTTCAAAACCTCCCCATGACACCCTATCCCACTGAAGCTCCCTTTCTCGTGCCTTTCTCCTGTTGTGTCTTTCAGAGGAGGCAGTTTTTGTTGAATGCAGCGTCCCCTGCAACACAGGGAAGCAGTTCACATTCCACGTCTCCAGGCTTCATTTTGCTCTCAAAGCCAGTCCTCCTTAAATACAAAAAACTTTTTTTTTTTTTTTTGGCTGATCTCAGATTCTTCAAACTAAATGATAACACAGAAATATACACCTTAGGAGAGGAGCACAAGCTCTCTGGAAAACTCCTCTAATTCCTTCACCAGCAGAGCAGATGTTTATTACAGGGTGCGTATCTGATGAATCTCATTCTTAGCCGTAGCCAGGTTTGTTTCCTTTACTAAGCCCTATTGTTCATAACCAACTAGAATTATACTCAAGGGGCACCTGGGCGGCTCAGTCAGTTAAGCAACCAGCTCTTGATCTTGGCTCAGGTCACGATTTCATGGTTTGTGGATTCGAGCCCGAAGTAGGACTCCGCACCTTGGAGCCTGCTTAGGATCCTCTCTCTCTCTCTCTCTCTCTCTCTCACTCTCTCTCTCTCTTCCTCTCTCTGCCCCTTCCATGCACTCTCTCTCAAAATAAATAAACTTATAAAAAAATTAAAAAGAATTATATTCAAGAAGAGGCACTAACGCTTCTTTAAATGTTCACAGAATTCGCCGGTGAAGCCATCTGGTCCTGGATCGTTGTTTTTTGGAGAGTTTTTAAATTACTGATTCAGTTTCATTGCTTGTAACTGGTCTAATAAGATTTTGTGTTTCTTCATGATTCAGTCTTGAAAGATTGCACATTGCTAGGAATTGATCCATAGCATCGAATTCCTGCTGGAATTCCATGGAAATCAAATTCCAGGGAAAAGATCCATATCTTTTAGCTTTTCCAATTCATTGGCATATAGTTGCTTGTAATAGTCTCTCATAATCCTTTGTATTTCTGTGGTGTCAGCTGTAACTTCTCTTTCATTTCTGATTTTATTTCCTTGGGCCCTCTCTCTTTTTTTTCTTGATAAGTCTTGCTAGTGGCTTAGGAATTTTGTTTATCTTTTCAAAGAACCAGCTTTTAGTTTCATTGATCTTTTCTATTTTTTTTTTTTATTCTCTATTTAATTTCTTTCTATGTGATCTTACTATTTCCTTCCTTCGACTAACTCTGGGCTTTGTTTGTTCTTCTTTTACCAGTTCCTTCAGGTGTAAAGGTAGATTGCTTATTTGGAATTTTTCCTGTTTCTTGAGGTAGGCCTTTATAGCTATTAACTTCCCTCTTAGAACTATTTTTGTTGTGTCTCATAGATTCTGGAAAGTTGTGTTTCCATTTTCATTTGCCTCAAGGTATACCCTCATATCAAAATCAGACAAAGACACTGAAAGAAGGGAAGAAAGAAAGAAAGAAAGAAAGAGGAAAGAAAGAAAGAAAGAAGGAAAGAAAAAAGAAAGAAAGAAAGAAAGAAAGAAAGAAAGAAAGAAAGAAAGAAAGAAAATTACAGGCCAATATCCCTAATGAATATAAATGCAAAAATCCTCAACAAAATATTAGCATACCAGATTTTATAATACATTAAAAGGATCATCTACCATGGTCAGGTGGGATTTACTCCAGATATACATGGATGGTTGAATATGCACAAATCAATCAGTGAACAAAACAAAGGATAAAAATTGTATGATCATCTCAAAAGATGCAGAAAAAAAAATTTTGGCAAAATTCAGCATCCATTTATTATAACAACTTTCAGCAAAGCAGGTGTAAACAGAACATATCCCTACATAACAAAGGCCGTAGGTGACGAACCCACAGCTAACATCATACTAAATAGTGAAAAGTTGAAAGCTTTTCCTCTAAGATCAGGAGCAAGACAAGTATGCCCACTCTTGCCACTTTTGTTATACATAGTACTGTAAGCTCTGGCCCTAGTCAGACAAGAAGAAGAAATAAAAGGCATCCGAAGTAGTAAGGAAGAAGTAAAAGTGTCAATATTTGCAGATGACATGATACTACATATAAAAACCCTAAAGATTCCATGGGAAAAAAAGCCTATGAGAACTAATAAATAAATTCAGTAAAGTTGAAAGACACAAGGTTAACACACAGAAATTGGTTGCCTTTCTATACACTAATACCAAGCTATCAGAAAGAGAAATTAAGAAAAACAATCCCACTTACAGCTACGTCTGGGTGGCGCAGTCGGTTAAGCGTCCGACTTCAGCTCAGGTCACGATCTCGCGGTCCGTGAGTTCGAGCCCCGCGTCAGGCTCTGCGCTGATGGCTCAGAGCATGGAGCCTGTTTCTGATTCTGTGTCTCCCTCTCTCTCTCTGCCCCTCCCCCGTTCATGCTCTGTCTCTCTCTGTCCCAAAAATAAATAAACGTTAAAAAAAAAGAAAAATTAAAAAAAATAAAATAAAATCTGAACACTACTAAAAAAATAAATAAAAATAAATAAAAAAAAAGGAATAAAATACCTAGGAATAAATTCAACCAAGGAGAAGAAAGAACAGCACACTGAAAACTATTAAGACATTGATGAAAGACACTGAAGAGGACACAAAGAAATGGGAAGGTATATTGTGCTCACAGATTGGAAGAATCAATATTGTTAAAATATCTATACTACCCAAAGTCATTTACAGATTCAGTGCCCTCCCCATCAAAATACCAATGGCATTTTTCACGGGACCCAAACAAAGAATTCTCAAATTTGTATTGAGCCATATGATGAGGATGAGGAGTGGGAACCACTGAAATAAGGTTGGACTCTAACAAGATTTTAAAGGACAAACACTTACACATAAGAGACACCGATAGCATGTACTAGATTCATGACTAAGATCCTGAGCATTATGGTAAAAGACCATGTTGGAGGGGCGCCTGGGTGGCGCAGTCGGTTAAGCGTCCGACTTCGCTCAGGTCACGATCCCACCGCCCGTGAGTTCCAGCCCCGCATCAGGCTCTGTGCTGACAGCTCAGAGCCTGGAGCCTGCTTCAGATTCTGTGTCTCCCTCTCTCTCTGGCCCTCCCCCCGTTCATGCTCTGTCTCTCTCTGTCTCAAAAATAAATAAATGTTAAAAAAAAAAAATTAAAAAAAAAAAAAAGACCATGTTGGATGTTCTGCAATTTTTTTTTTAACGTCCTTCCTGTACCTTTGTCCCTCTTCTGATGGCCTAGCAGAAGTGTGGGGATGCCCTCTCTTCATGTACAGTAATGAAAATTAGCCACAGGGTGGCAGCAAAGTTTATAAAGTAAGTACTGTTTCCTTATTAATTATAAAAAACATGTAAAACAAAAATTAAGTTAGGCAAAGGGAAGAGGAAAAAAGAGAAATAAAATGATTATGGAAACTTAAAACAAGAAGACAACAAAATAAGGTGCCTAGAACAAATTGTCCTTCTCCGTGGGCAGAATTACATTCACAAACTATAGAAATGATCCCTGAAAGTATAGTCTTCAGAATTACATTCACAATGCTGGATATGGCTGATTTGGGACGGGGACAGGGGGTGTTTCTTAGAATCAGTGTATTCTATGAGAAATATTACATTTCTTTGTTTTCTAATAAATGAAATGTGACTCTACACCTCATCCCCATTGGACTACAAGAAATTCATCTCAGATATTTTGGACTACAAGAAATGTATCTCAGACATCGTGGGGAACTAATGCAGGATGAAGGTATTGCACCCTACTGCAATCATCTGTCTGTAGTCTACGTTTTAGATCGACCACTCTGTGGCCTCCTTGTCATTCATAGGGATAGGAATATTTGACAAAGAACAAGTGGCTGGGCCTGGCATCAGCCTTCCAGGTGTTCCATGGAAACCTTCCCTCTAAAACCTGCAAAAATCCACATACCTCTTTCTGCCCAGCCTGGAGGAATTGTTTTTGTCTGGGATATGTTTTTGCTGTTAAAACGTTCAGTCATTTCAGTCATAAACTTTAGTTTCTTAATTGGTTTCCTTCCTTCTCAAATTTATTTGCCTAATTTTTTTTTAATCAAAACCCAGAAAACCCTGACCAAACTTCCCTTAAGGTTCTATTCTTCCAGATTTTCTATATAGACAATCACGTAATCTGTGAACAAAGATAGTCTTATTTCTTCCTTACCAATCTGTATACCTTTATTTCCTTTTCTTGTCTTATTGCATTAGCTAGGATTAACAGGACAAGGTTGAACAGGAATAATTAGAGGGGACATCTTTCTCTCATTCTGAATTTTAGGGGAAAGCATCTAGTCTGTCACCATCAGTATAATGATAGCTTGTAGGTTTTTTGTAGATATTCTTTACCAAGTTGAAGAAGTTCCCTGTATTTCTAGTTTGGTGGGAGCTTTTCTCATGAATGGGTGTTGGATTTTGTTAAATGTCTCTTCTGCATGTATTGTTATGATCGTATGATTTTTCTTCTTTAGCCTGTTAACATGAAGAACTACATTAATTGATTTTCAAATGTTGGACTAGACTCACATATCTGGAATAAATCCCATTTTTCATGGTGTAGAATTATTTTTACACATTGTTGGATTTGATTTGCTAATATTTTGTGGAGGACTTTTGCATTTTTGTTCATGACAGAGTATTTAGTTTTCCTTTCCTGTAATGTCTTTCTCAGGTTTTGGTATTAGGGTAATTCTGGCCTCATAGAATGGGTTAGGAAGTGTTCCCTCTATTTTCTGGAAGAGAGTACAGAGAATTTGTATCATTTCTTCTTTAAACGTTTGGTAGAATTCACCAGTGGAAACAGTTTGATCCTAGTGCTTTCTGTTTTGGAAGGTTATTAATTTCTAATGCAAATTCTTTAATAGATATGGACCTAGTCAGATTATCGATTTCTTCATATAAGAGATTTGGTAGATTGTATCTATCAAAGAATTGGTCCATTTCATATGTTATTAAATTTATGGGCATGAAGTTATTAATACTATTCCTTGATTATCGTTTTAGTTCCCATAGAATCTGTTATAATGTTGCCTCTTTCATTTCTGATAGTAATTTGTGTCTACTTTCTTTTTCTTGATTAGCCTGATTAGAAATTTATCAATTTTATTGATCTTTTCATTGTTTTTTTCTACTGACTTCTTGTTTTTAATTTCATTTGCTTCTGTTTGAATATTTATTATTTCTTTTCTTCTACTTACTCTGGAGTTAATTTGCTTTTCTTTTGCAAGTTTCCTATGGTGGAAGCATACATTATTGATTTTAGAGGTTTCCTTTTTTTTCTAATGAACATATTCAATGCTATATAGTTCCCGCTAAGCATTGCAACCACAGGAAAGGTCTGGGGAGTTAGCATTGTGTCTGTGACTCTGTGATGATTTTGTGTCACATAGTGAAATTATGCATATGGAATTATGAACCATTCTAAACGATAACAAGATTTAGCACTTTACCCCACTTCTCCTCTTTCTCCTGCTTTATCTAAAGTTTAATTTCCCATAACCAGGGGCACCTGGGTGGCTCAGTCGGCTAAGCTTCTGACTTCAGCTCAAGTCATGATCTCACGGCTCGTGGGTTCAAGCCTCACATCGGGCTCTGTGCTGATAGCCTGGAGCCTGGAGTCAGCTTCTGATTCTGTGTCTGCCCCTCTCCTGCTCATGTTCTGTCTGTCTCTCTCTCTTTCTCTCCCCCCCCCCCTCTTTCTCTCTCAAAAATAAATAAACATTAAAAAAAATAAAGTTTAACTTCCTATAATCAAATGTCACCTTTTATTAAGAACATGATGTGTCTGTGTTACCCTCTTTTGTTCCCTTTTTTATTAAGGAACCTCCTACTACTGATATTTCCAGTTTCCTCGCTACTGAATGTTATCATTCTTTTCTTCCTTACTCACTCTATCATTTTAAGGCTAGTTCACATGTCTGGCAGTAACCTGAATACAGGGTACAGGCAACCTTGCTAATCAAATGATCCTAGGTCTCTATCTTGAAAATGTACAATGACAAAGGGAATGACTGGTCACAAATAAACTATTTGCATCCAAGTCAGGTAAAAATAATGCATGAATATTCCTAGAATTGAGGTAATAAGAAGATGTTCTTTCCGTTAGTGATTGAAAATATTCTACCCTTGACTGGCCACTAAAAACATCTTTCATTCAGTAACCTCGAAATCGGCCTTGGGCTGACTTGTCACTGGTACCGATGTCATCATTCTGTGTAGAAGTTACCCATGATGGTCGTTTGATGTGTCAGCTTGCCTAGGCAACAGTCCTCAGTTATTCAATCAAAACACCAATCTAGATGTTGCTATGAGGGTATGTTAGGTAATTAAAGTCTATAACCATGGGCGCCTGGAGTGGCTCAGTCCATGAAGCGTCCGACTCTTGATTTCAGCTCAGGTCATGATCTCACAGTTGGTGAATTTCAGCCCCGCACTGGGGGCTGCCAGCATGGAGCCTGCTTGGCATTCTTTCTCTCTCCTTTTCTCTCTGCCCCTCCCCTGCTTGCACGCCCTCTCTCTCTCTCTCTCTCAAAATAAATAAACATTTAAAAAACTGTAAAGTCTATAACCAGTTGACTTTAAGTAAGAGAGATTATCAAGGATCATCCGAGCGGGCTTGATTCAGTCAGTTGAAAGGCCTTACGAGCAGGGTTGAAGCTTCCCTGCTGAAGAAATTGCACCTGTGGACAGCAGCTTCAGCCCTGCTGGGGTGTTCTAGCCCACCCCTCCTGACAGCCTGCCCTATGGATTTTGGACTTGCCAGTTAGCTCCACGATTGGGTAAACCAACTCCTTGCAATAAATCTCTTGATGCGTATCTCCTGCCGGCTCTGCTTCTCTTGTTGAACCCTGACACAGTGCCCAAAGACAAGTTATCCCTCATGGGACACTTCCGTGGGTTTCAGCAGATCCTGTGCACAGAGAGCTATGCCCCTGAGGAATTTCTGCACTGCATCATTCCCCGATCCAGGTGCCATGCTCTCTGGAAGGACTCTTATGCCTTTACCTTAACTCTCAAGTTACGGTGAACCATTCTACAGGGCTTCTTTCTCCTGGGGTCTGAGCCTGGCAGGAAGTCCTCCTGGATAAAGCCCTTTGTAGGTAACTCAGATCCCGTGACCTTCTGCTTCCTCTGGGCTCAAGGGAGCTCATACACCAACTCAACAAACACTGAGTTTGCAGTGAGCTTTCATCCACTGCAGCTGCACCTCCTTCCCTCATCTTCTGGGGCAATTTCTACAAGCTTCCCACCATCAGACCTCTCTAATCAATATTCAGGGAAGAGCTTCTACACCCTCCCTAATGGGGAACTTGGGTCAAGTTCTTCCAAGCACTCTCTTGCTCCCCAGGGAGCCACAAACCCACACATTTCCATTGGTGAGCAACATAGCACCAGGAAGTCAGCCTCTGCTCCCACCTCCGACAAGCAGCACCCAATTTCTCCTGGGTGCCTCTGGTTCCCCCTCTCACTTGGCTTGCAGTGGAGTGGGAGGTGAAATACCCCAGCGATCTGCTCATCTACACACTGCCTCAAAGAACTTGCCCGTAATCAGTCTTCAATTTTCCCTGATGAGCTGTTGGTAATTGCCCCTAAGCCAGTTTGGAAAGTCCTACGGGGTGTGTCTAAGGCCCCCCTTTAGAATACAGGACTTCTCGTCCCCCACCATTCTCAGCTTTAGCTTTTGGGTCAAGTTTCAAGACCACAGAAAGAAGTCTTTCTCTAAGATTCTACTACTCTCATTAGTGAGTAAGCTTCTGTACTCACAAAAATCAACTATTCCAAAAAAATCAATTATTCGTAGGTAAACTTCTATCCAGAATTTTGTATCTTTAAAGGGCATCCCCAGGGGCGCCCGGGTGGCTCAGACGGTTGAGCGTCCAACTTTGGCTCAGGTCATGATCTTATGGTTTGTGAGTCCGAGCCCTGCATCGGGCTCACTGCTTCATATCTTCTGTCTCCCCTCCCTCTCTCTCTGCCCCTCCCCCACTGACGCTCTCTATCTAAAAAATAAATAAACATTATAAAATATATATATATATTGAAAGGACATCCCCAGGCTGTCCTAGTCTCTCCACAATGTTTTCCACTCGTGGCTCTGTTTCTGAGTCTAGGGATATTTGATGCGTTCATGAGTCAGTGAACATCTGTCCCCCTGGACAGTGGTTCTTAAAGCCTCCTGGGTGAGCGTTCAAACATGTAATCACTGCATTCTCCAACGTTTCACGTACAGGTGCACCAATCTTTCCATCCTTCTTGCCATAACAAGGCTGATGCCAGTTTGTTCCTGATGCTTCCATAACTATGCGTTCCTCTAGAAGTCAGCTGTCTTGTACTCTTCTTTACCCAATTTAATCTTAAAATGTAGAATGAAAGATTTCAAATGCTAGAAATGCTAGAATTCATTTTAAAAAAAGGAGGATATGTGATATACAAAATCCCAAATTTCGGCGTGCCTGGGTGGCTCCGTCAGTTAAGCATCTGACTCTCAATTTCCGCTCGGGTCACCATCTCACGGTCTGTGAGTTCAAGCTGACAGCAGGGAGCCTGCTTGGGATCCTCTCTCTGTATACCTCCTCCACTCATACTCTCTCTCCCTTTAAATAAATAAATAAAATCCCAAATTTTTAACAAGGAAAAAAAAATCCCATCACATACAAGAGAAAAATGATGAACTAAGACAAAATAGTTTTAGCTTGTATCACACTCAAATAGCTAATTCTTTCAGCGTGTAAAGAACTTTTTTCTCACAATTATTGAGGAAAAGATCAATCATCCAATTTTTTTTTTAATTTTTTTTTTAACGTTTATTTATTTTTGAGACAGAGAGAGAGACAGAGCATGAACCGGGGAGGAGCAGAGAATCGGAAGCAGGCTCCAGGCTCTGAGCCATCAGCCCAGAGCCGGAGGCGGGGTTCGAACTCACAGACCGTGAGATCGCGAGATTGCGAGATCGCGAGATCGCGACCTGAGCTGAAGTCGGACGCTTAACCGACTGAGCCACCCAGGCGCCCCCCAAATTTTTTTTTAAAGGACAAAGGCTATGAATGGTCAGTTCACAAGAAAGGAAACGCAAATGCCCCTTCAGCAGGTGCAAAGACGCTCTCTGTAGCTCTTAACAAGAGAAATACAAATTAAAACCACAAGAGGGAAATATTTTTCCCTTCTCTAATTAGCAAAGATCAAAATATTTTATTGAAAAAACTACACTGGTGAAGAGTAATGAGAAAATGAGACTAGCATATATTGCTGGTGGGAATATTAATCCGCAGACTTACATAGAGCTATTTGACATGTCTACAAACACTCAAAGACACAAAACTATGCCTGTGGACCACCCAGTTCACTTATTTTTTAAAATTTTTTAGAGAGAGAGAGAGGAAGAGAGCACAAGCAGGGGTGAGGGGCAGAGGGAGAGAGAGATTGAATCTCAAGCAGGCTTCATGCTCCGTGCAGCCCCCAACACGGGGCTCGATCCCACGACCTGCGCCAAAATCAAGAGTCCGACACTTAACCAACGGAGCCACCCAGGCACCCGGATGCCTGTAGATAAACAGTCATTGCGGCATTGTTGGTAAAGTCAAAAAAGAGGGGTGCCTGGGTGGGGCAGTCGGTTAAGCGTCCGACTTCAGCCAGGTCACGATCTTGCGGTCCGGGAGTTCAAGCCCCGCGTCGGGCTCTGGGCGGATGGCTCAGAGCCTGGAGCCTGTTTCCGATTCTGTGTCTCCCTCTCTCTCTGCCCCTCCCCCGTTCATGCTCTGTCTCTCTCTGTCCCAAAAATAAAATAAAAAACGTTGAAAATAAAATAAAATAAAATAAAAAAAGAGGAAGCGATCTAAACTTCCACTAATAGAAGACTTGCTAAATTGTTAGAGCCGTAAAACAGAAGTCTATCCAATCATGGGAGGCAGTTCTTATGAGTATGAACATAAAAAGATTCGAGATATATTGTTAATCGGCGGGGAGAGTGAAGTTCAGAACAGTGTGTATACTATTCTACAACTTGAGAGGTGTGTGTGTGTGTGTGTGTGTGTGTGAGCACGTACATGTGTTCGTGTATGGAAAGATTACATCTGGAAAGGAACACGAGAAGGAATAGAACTGAGTGATGTGGCAATCAGAGGTGGGGCCAGCCTTGTTTTCACAGATACGATCCCTTCGTAACTTTTGCATTTTACACTGTGAGCGTGCACATCTGCAAAACATAGTAAATAATAATTTCAAAGAAGTAACGCGTAAAGGGAAGCGCAGACGGTGACAAGAGTTTGGAAGGAACTCAACAAGTGGATGTCAGCACAGTAGACAGCAAGGAGACTGGCTACTTTAGATGGAATGATCGTATGGGATGGGCAAACCCAGGCTCAGAGAAGTTAAGCGTTTTGCCTGAAGTCACACAGCCATTATCCTAAAAAGGATTTGAATAGAGGTCTGTCTTACTAACTCCAGCATTGGCGTTCCTCCCAGTATGTTCCCACAGTTCTCAGGTGGAGACAAGGCACAATCTAAAAATATACATAACCTCTGGCATAGAAAGAGCCAGCATAACTGACAGGTTTCAGGAAAGTGTTTGAGCACTGTATACCCATCACAGTGAGCGGCAGTGAGATGTTACAAGTCACACAAGGACTTGCACTAAGGAAAAATTAGCTAAGCAAAAAACCAGAAAGAACTAAGCGGGGGGGGGGGGGGGGGGGAGAGATAAAAAATAAAAATAAAAACAAACAAACAAACAAAAACCGTCTCCTAGTTCCTCCCGGGGATCTACAGAGAACATTCCAGCCAGTTTGTGGAGATAGATCACGTAAATAACAGCTGGTTTGGGGGCCAAACTGGTAAGGGCAGCCCGGTCCACAACAGCTGTGTTAGCCGAGATAGGCCAACACGTTAGTGCTGGCATCCGTTACAAAATTTGGAATGTGTGCAGTAAGGCTTCCTAACTCTATAGCCATGTGACCAAAGATGTAGCCTTTTCGAAAAGACAGAGAGGACCTGTGTTTAGGGGCAAAAGAAGAAAATGCAACTTTCGAGAATAGATTTTTAAAGGGGGGAGAAAGGAGAAGGCACAGTAAGCAATCCAAAGCACAAAGAAGCAATCCGGCTGCGGTCTAAATTTGCATTCCCACGACAGCCCAACCAGACTAATCCTCTGATGGGGATGGGCTCTGCCGAAGGCCCAAGTCCAAGGGAACAGCAGCACTGTGGAGCCCGAGTAATTCCTCCCTGAGGTTCTAGCTTGACGATTTTGTTGGCAGATCATGACTGGCTTCTCCTGGTCTATTAGTATGGCTGTTCTCTAGTTATCCAGGCAAAAAACAAAAAACATTCTCTTTTTTTTAATGTTTTATTATTTTTTTTTAATTATTTTTTTTTCCAACATTTATTTATTTTTGGGACAGAGAGAGACAGAGCATGAACGGGGGAGGGGCAGAGAGAGAGGGAGACACAGAATCGGAAACAAGCTCCAGGCTCTGAGCCATCAGCCCAGAGCCTGACGCGGGGCTCGAACTCACGGACCGCGAGATCGTGACCTGGCTGAAGTCGGACGCTTAACCGACTGCGCCACCCAGGCGCCCCAAATGTTTTATTATTTTTGAGAGAGACAGAGACAGCAAGCAGGGAAGGGGCAGAGAGAGAGGGAGACACAGAATTGGAAGCAGGCTCCAGGCTCTGGGCTGTCAGCCCAGAGCCTGACGTGGGGCTTGAACTCACAGACCGTGAGATCATGACCTGAGCTGTGGTCGGCCGCCCAACCAACTGAGCCACCCAGGCGCCCCCACAACATTCTCATTTTAAAAGATCTGGTCTACCGAAAGAAAGCAAGAGGTAACAGGATTTATTTAATCATTTCAATACTGATAGACATTTGAATCATTGCTGATTCTTCCTATTGTAGAAGTGTAATAAAGTTCTCTGTACCTAAATCTCTGTGCAGTTGTATAAACATTCCTTTAGAATCTTACTGCTGGCAGGAACAGCATACTGACCAGGCCAAAAACAGGAAGAGTGATCCGGTAGGAGACACCATCGGTGTCCGGTCTGACACCGGATCATCGGTACCTGTGCCCACTCGTGCCCCCGTCCTGACCTGGGTCTCCACAATCCGACCATCCTCTCGCTGACCCTGCTGGTAAATCCTATCTGGAGCGCTGGCTGAAATCCCGGTCACCCTGGAAACAGGTTACCTTCTATTACTCGCCCAGAGGCACCACGTTCCCACCCTTCTTTATCTTAGCTGCCCAACAACTGTTTTTAGAAAAACCGATGTCCTCTCAAAATGAGGCTGCTCCGCGTCCTGCAAAGTTGGGGGGGAGGCAGGAAGTGGTGAGGAGAGGAAAGCCTGCATTGTTGCTGCTGCTCCCCTGGCTGATTCCGGACCACGATTTCCTCATCCTATAAAAATGGAGCCTTGAAGAGATTCACAACATTGCGAATGCAATTAGGCTACTGAACTCTACACCTGAAAATAGCATGGGAAATTTTATGTTATGTGTATTTCACAACAATAAAAAAAACAACAACAATTGCTCCTTTTCGTCTGTTCCTCCTTGTCACTATCACCCTCAGACCTGTTTCTGAGACCCTCACAATGATCCAGGATTTTGGCCCAGAATTCAGTCTGCTCTGAGACCCAAAACAGCAAAAATGAATTAATCATTAAAAGGTAGGGGCGCCGTGGTGGCTCAATTGGTTAAGTGTGTGACGGGATTTCGGCTCACGTCATGATCCCACGATTCGAGGGGTTTGAGCCCCAGCGGGGCTCCAGGTTCAACGCTAACAGTGTGGAGCCTGCTTGGGATTCCTCCCTCTCCCTCTCTCTCTGCCCCTCCCCTGCTCGCAGTTTGTCTGTCTGTCTGTCTCTCTCTCTCTCTCCCCTTCTCTCACAGTAAAATAAACTTAAAATAAAATAAAAAATAAAATAAAATAAAATAAAATAAAATAAAATGTAAAAACATAATAAAACGTAAAAAATGTAAAATGTAAAACCAGAAGCACCCGGCTGGCTCAGGCAGAAGAGCTCAGAGTGGTGGGTTTGGGCCCCCCATTGGAGGTAGAGATTGCTTAAATGAATAAATACTTAAATAAAAACTTAAAAATAAAATGTAAAACAAAATAACAACAATAATATAAATTTATTAGGAAAAAATTATGTATAATCCCATGTAAGAGATTCTAAGTAGAAAACCAGAATCCACAACTGGAGGGAAAAAATGAAGATTTGACTTTACTAAAACTTAAAATGCATGAATAGAAAAAAAAAAATCCCCATGACATTTAAAAAAAAAAAAAAAAACCACAACAGGGGCGCCTGGGTGGCGCAGTCGGTTAAGCGTCCGACTTCAGCCAGGTCACGATCTCGCGGTCCGTGAGTTCGAGGCCCGCGTCAGGCTCTGAGCTGATGGCTCAGAGCCTGGAGCCTGTTTCTGACTCTGTGTCTCCCTCTCTCTGACCCTCCCCCGTTCATGCTCTGTCTCTCTCTGTCCCAAAAATAAATAAACGTTGAAAAAAAAAAATAATTAAAAAAAAAAAAAAAAACAGTAGAAAGAAAACATTTGCAACACATGTGACTAACAAAAAGGTCATTCTGAGTATACACAGTGCCTACGGATGGAAAAGACAAAATAATAATAATAATAACAATAATAATAATAAATATTGTAATAATAATAATGACAATTTGCCAAAATCTAAAATTTTGAGAACACGTGCAGCTGAGAAGAAGGGAGGACCAGTATTCTCATCCCTTGCTAGTGGGAGTAAAACTAGTTCGGTCTTATAAACTAACCTGGTATCATCTATTAAAATTTTAAACTTGGCCTACGTTTTGGCCCATGACTTTCACTTTTCGGAATCTCTTCTAGGGAAATAGGAGACGCGTACAACAATGTGCACTGCAGTAGTTATCTCATCTCCTGTACTATTACTCCCACATCTTTTCCCACCCAGCACGTCCCTCACTTCAGGGTTTCTTATGTAATTCTGGCTACTTCTATTTCCTGACACCATTTTTCTCCCCTGAAACCACCCTGTAAAATTGCCACGCTTCATCGTCCCTACCATTTGGCTTCTCTGTTATTGCAACTAGTCCGATATGGGCTGCTCTCAATAATCAGGCGACAATGCGGGCTGGAATCACTAAAAATGTGTGGCCTCCTGCCTCCCTCGGTGTTGACCGGCAATGTTGCGTCTGTAGGGAGATGTGTCTCTTCCCTGTGTAGAAATTCCAAAATTCTGCCTTTTGTAGATCCCAAACCTATCACTTTCTCCTTCATACTTAGCATATAACCTTGTCCTTTATTTCACCGAGAAAATGGAGTTCACCAGTACCTTTCCTTTACTGTCGCTCACACAAACATTGGAATTTTCCTCCATCGTTCCACCTTCCGTAGGAAAGGGGATACTCTTTCTACCCAAAATTATTTCTTCCGTTTGTGCATCGGCTCACAGAGTCATTCACTGCCTCAAGGATCCTGGTGTTGCATGCATTTTTAATCTCTTTTCTCTTTCAACTAAGTTGGAAGTCATAAACACGAGTTACTCTTTCTTATCTATATGTAAAAATATATCGGCACAACCTACAGGTCTTTATATAGATGCTATCTTTTTCCTTCCGTCCGTAACAAAACTTCTTAAAAGAAATACCTAAACTCATGGTTTCCACTTCCTTACCTCCTGTCTGTCAGCTCACTGCAATTTCGTATCTTTCACCAGCACACTAATAAAGAATGATGGACAGTGACCTCCACATTGCCAATTTCGTGGAACGCTCTTCTGTCGTTGTGCTACGTTACATCTCTTTAGCACAAAATGCCAACCAAACCACTGATGAATGCTCCCTCCACCTTGAAAATCACTCCTTCCTTAGTGTTTATCACATTCTGTTCACACTTTGCCCTGTGTGCCAGGAGTGTTCTCCCCTCGCCTTCATTTCCTTCCCCATCTCATTACGCATACGGGAACAAAGACTTTACGATCATCAAGGTTTTGCTATGAGAGATCATTACTATCAAAGGTCATTCCTAGCTTTGTCTTACAGATGCTCCAATCTGAAGAACCTGGAAGACCTTCTCCTAAGTAAAAACTCACAGGACGATAGAGCCAGGAGTGAAAAGTCATGATCATAAGGAGCCTGTGGTTCCCTTTACCCTTGCCTGATGATGATATAGAGAAATAGTCACTTTACTTCATACACCGCACGAGAGTTTAAATTAGCAGGCCCTCGTGAGGTGCCTGGGTGGCTCAGTCGGTTAAGCGTCTGACTTCGGCTCAGGTCATGATCTCGCAGTTCGTGGGTTTGAGCCCCGTGTCAGGCTCTGTGCTGACAGCTCAGAGCCGGGAGCCTGCTTTGGATTCTGTCCCTCCCCTGTTCACGCTCTGTCTCTCTCTCCTTCAAACATAAATAACATTAAATTTCTTTTTAAAAAAATTAGCAGGCCCGTGTGAACAAAGTATCCACTGGACCCACAATTCAACCTGATATATTCAAACGTGTACAAAATAACATAGGAAGAGAATATTTATCCAAGATCTACAAGAAAAAAAATCACAGGACCTAGAACAACTCAAACAATTTTGAAGAAGAAAAACAGAGCTGGAGGTTTACACTACTTGATTGCGAGACTTACTATCAAATTACAGTGAGGTAGAAACGAAAGGATAAGCATACAAATAAATGGCACAAAAGACAAAATGCAAAAGTAGGCCAATATAATCATTGCATTGATTTTCCACAAAGGTATCAAAGGAACTTAATGACAAAAGAATAGTTATCTCAATAAATGGGGCTGGAACAATTAGGCTTTTATAACAAGGAAAAAAAAAAAGACCTCAGCCCACACTTCATATCATCTATAAAAGTCGGGTCAAAATAGATGACAGACCTAAATGCAAAAGCTAAAACTATGAAATTTCTGGAAGGAAACCTAAGGCAATCTTTACGAACTTGTACTAGACAAAAGTTTCTTAAATAACATACAAACAATACGAACTGTAATACAACGATTGGTAAAATAGACTTCATAAAAATGAAAACCTTCTGTTCTTTGAAACACCTTCTTGAGAGACTGGAAAGACAAACCACAAACTGGGAGACGATATTTGCAAAGTGTTTGTGTAGTAAGAACTTGGATCCAGAATACAAAGAACGCTGAAAACTCAACAACAAGAACGCAAAGAAATAGGCAAAATATCTGAACAGATACTTCCCCAAAGAAAGATATATGGGTGGCAAATAAACACATGAAGAGAGGCTCAGCACCGTTGACCTTTAAGGAAATGGCAAGTAAAACCACAAGATACCACGGAGTACCTACTAGAATGGCTAAAATTAAAAGGACTTGACTGTACCAAATATCACGGAGGAGGTGAAGAAAATAGAACTGTCGTACACTGCTGACTGGAAAACGAAACGGTACAAACACTTTGGAAAAGAGGTTGGCCGTTACTTAAAAAGTTAAGCATATACCTACCATGTGATCTGGTCATTCCACCTCCTAAGTATTTCCTCAAGAGAAAAGAAAGCCTGTGTCCCTACTAAGATCGGTTCCCAAATCTTCATAACAACTTTATTTTTACTTTTTTTAAGTTTCTGTACTTACTTTGAGAGAGAGAGGGTGTATGTGTGCACGAGCATGGGAGGGGCAGAGAGACAGAGAGAGAGAGAATCCCAAGCAGGTTCCACACTGTCGGTGCAGAGCCCACGGCAGGGCTCAATCCCACAAACCGTGAGATCACAACCCGAGCAGAAATCAAGAGTCGGTCACTTAACCAACGGAGCCACCCAGGCACCCATAACAGCTTTTTTAAAACAGCCCCAAACTGAAACAACCAAAATGTCAATCAATAAGTGAATGAATAAACAAATGATGGCACACCCATATAGTGGAATATAAGCAATAAAGAAGGGTAAACCATTGATACATACGACACCACGAATGAATCTCAAAATAATTATTCTGAGTGAAAAAAGACAGGGGAAAAAAAAAAAGCACATACTTAATGACTCTATAAAACTCTATGTACTGTAGGGGCGCCTGGGTGGCGCAGTCGGTTGGGCGTCCGACTTCAGCCAGGTCACGATCTCGCGGTCCGTGAGTTCGAGCCCCGCGTCGGGCTCTGGGCTGATGGCTCAGAGCCTGGAGCCTGTTTCCAATTCTGTGTCTCCGTCTCTCTCTCTGCCCCTCCCCTGTTCATGCTCTGTCTCTCTCTGTCCCAAATAAATAAATAAACGTTGAAAAAAAAAATTTTTTTTTAATTAAAAAAAAAACTCTATGTACTGTAAAACGCTAGATGTAATCTCATCTATAGTGACATAAAGTATACCAGAGTTTCCTGAAGATGGGGGAGTGTTGGGTGACAGGGAGGAGAGAAAAGGAGGAATTACAGAAAGGCCTGAGGAACCTTTTCAGGATAATTGCTATTTCACTATCTTGATTATGGTGACATTATTTTCATGGGCATATTACATATGTCGAAACTGATCAAATTTTACTCTTTAACATGGGGCTCAAACTCCCAACCCCAAGATCAAGAGTTGCATGCTCCTCCAACCGAGACAGCCAGGTGCCCCTCAATAAAACTCTTTTTAAAGGGGCTAGGAACAAAAGAAGCTGTCACGGTCGTCTCATGAACAATGACAGAGGCTGGGACTGGAGTTAAAAGTGGAGATGGAAAGAAGAGATTAGATTTAGAATATACTTTGCTGGTGGAGGTGATAAATTTGTTGGAGGTCAAAAAATAAATAAATCAGAAAACTCTTCAGTTTGAGAAAGAAAGAAAGAAAAGAAAGAGGGAGGGAATGAAGGAGGGAGGGAGAAAGAAAGAAAGAAAAAGAAAGAAAGAAAGAAAGAAAGAAAGAGAGGGAGGGAAGGAAGTGAGAAAGAAAGAAAGAAAGAAAGAAAGAAAAGAAAGAGAGGGAGGGAGGGAAGGAAGGAGGGAGGAAGAAAAAAACAAAGAAAAAGAAAGAAAGAAAGACAGAAAGAAAGAAAGAAAAGAAAGAGAGGGAGGGAGGAAGTGAGAAAGAGAGAAAGAAAGAAAGAAAGAAAGAAAGAAAGAAAGAGAACAGGAGACAAGACAAGACAAGAAAGGAAGGAAGGGAGGGAGGTGGAAAGGAAGGGAGGAAGGAAGGGGGAAGGCAAGTTCTTCAGGTTGGAACCTGAACAACAGAATGGAGGCAGGGCCATTTCCTAAGATGGGGAAGACTTTGGAGGAGGGATATAGAAGAGAATATCTATCCCATCACTGTGATAGTGGGGAAACAAAGGCAAACCGGGTGTCCATCATTAAAAGAATGGATATATAAAATGGGGTTCATGTGCCACCTAAAAGGATGCACTACATGTGCATAGTGCAACATGAATAGATCTCAAAAATATAATGCTCATGGAAAAAGCAAAACAACGAAATATATAAAAATAATTATTTAAATATGAAACAAAGAACACTACATAGCTTGTACGGGTATGTATAAAACAAGCTGAAGGAATATACCAAACATCAACGTATGTTCCTGTGGAGGAAAGATAAATGAAAGTAGGGATGCAGGACAAAGGGCTGCAAGAGAGGCAAATATGGACTAATGAAGATGATGACCTGTGAACCGAGGAGTCTGAGGGACTCTAATCACTGTCCTCTAAACTACAAGACACTGATGAAAGAAATTGAAGACGACACAAACAAATGGAAAGATATTCCATGAATTGGAAGAATAACTATTGGGAGCACCTGGCTGGCTCAGTCAGTAGAGCATGTGACCATTGACCTCAGGGTTGTAAGTTCGAGCCCCACCTTGAGTGTAGAGATTACTTAAAAATAATAAATAATCCAAAAAAAAAAAAGAACAAATATTCTTAAAATGTCCATGCTACCCTACAAATCTACAAAGCAATCTACAAATTCAGTGCAATGCCTATCCAAATACCAACAGCATTTTCAAAGAACTAGAACAATCCGAAAATCTGTATAGAACCACAAAAGACCCTAAGTAGCCAGAGCAATCTTAAAAAAGGAAAACAAAACTGGAGATATCACAACCCCAGATTTCAAGATATACTACAAAGCTGTAGTAATCCAACAGTATGGTATTGGCACAAAAACAGACACATGGATCAATGAAACAGAAGAGAAACCCCGGAAATAAACCCACAATTATTTTGTCAATTAATGTTCAACAAAGGAGGCAAGAATATTCAACGGGGAAAAACATCTCTTCGATAAATGGTGTTGGAGCTAGCGCTAAGTGGTAATTTCTTTTGAGGATGTTTTTAGTTCTTAAATTTTATGCTTGTATTTGATTATAGATATTAGTGACATTTCATGGATTCAAAAGTCCTTGCTGCTCTGAGAAGTATAGATTCTAGTGAAAATTACACAGTCATAAGAGAAATGTGTTCTGTTTTTGTTTCCTTTTCTATTTTTAAAATCTTTTTTAAGTTTATTTATTTATTTTGAGAGAGAGAGAGAGAGAGAGAGAGAGGGATAGAGACAGAATCCCAACAGGCTTCACACTGTCAGCACAGAGCCTGACACAGGGCTTGAACTTACGGAACTGTGAAATCATGACCTGAGTCTAAACCAAGAGTCAGACGCTTAATTGACTGAGCCACGCAGGTGCCCCTTGTTTCCATTAAAAAAAAAAAAAAAATTAATGTTTATTTATTTTTGAAAGAGAGCACAGCAGGGGAGGGGCAGAGAGAGAGGGAGACACAGAATCCGAAGCAGGCTCCAGGTTCCAAGCTGTCAGCACAGAGCGTGACGCCCGGCTCGAACCCACCAACCCGTGAGATCATGCCCTAGGCCAAAGTTGGACACTTAACTGACTGAACCACCCAGGGGCCCCCCGCCTTGTTTTCTTTTTTAAAGGTTCTATTATTGGGGGGTTGGGGGGGGAGAATTTTTTTTCAAACTTTTATTTAAATTCTAGTTAATTAACATATGGTGTAATATTGGTTTCAAGAGTGTAATTTAAGTGATTTATCACTACAACACCCAGTGCTCATCACAAGTGCCCTCCTTAAAGCCCATCACGCATTTAGCCATGCTCCCCCCACCTCCCTCCATCAACCCTCAGTAGTCCTCTATCATTAAGAGTCTTACAGTTTGCTTCTCTCTCTTTTTTTTCTCCCTTTCCATATGTTCACACATTTTGTTTCCTAAATTCCACATATGAGCGAAATCATATGGTACCTGTCTTTCTGTGACTGACTTATGTTGCTCAGCATAATACATTCTAGCTCCACCATTGCAAATGGCAAGATTTCATTCTTTTTGGCTCTTTGTTCTATGTTCCCTGGAATATTACTCCTTTGTCAAAGTCCAGACTGAACACAGTACCCTCCTTGTACCTAGTACATTTATAGACCTGGATCTCTCACTACTTAGTATGTTTGAATTAGTTAAGACAGAAATTTGATAGCTTGGTTAGAGGGGAGGGGAAACCTGTGGCTTGATATGTCTGAACTAAGTGCCATATTCGTCCGGGTAAGAGCTGTGAAACAATCTCTGTGCATAAAAAAAAAAATAGCTGAACATCACACAGACAACAGTTAAATCATAAGAAACAATTGATATGTGGAGAAAGATCTTTTGTACAGATCGAAAAAAATTTTTCATGGCGATATCTATATGATCAAGAGAGTTAATTTTTTGTTTTTGTTTTACTACTGCCAGAAACTTGACACTGGTAACTTATTCATCCCATTTAAGGTAACTCTATAGTTTCCTTTCCTAGGTCTTATTGTTAAATACCAAAAGACATTTTTGAACCGTACATTTGATCAGATTGTTAGCTTTTCCTGCTTTATTTATCTTGAACACCTTTGAAGAAAAAAACATCTGAATGTTTTTAACAGTGCTGGGAAAACTGGACAGCTACATGCAAAAGAATGAAAGTGGACAATTTTCTTACACCATATCCAAAAGTAAACCCAAAATGGATCACAGACCTTAAAGTGAGACCTGAAACCATAAAAATCCTAAAAGAGAGCACAGACAATAATTTCTTTGACATTGACCACAGCAACACCTTTCTAGATAGGTCTCTTGAGGCAAAAGAAACAAAAGCAAAATGAACTATTGGGACTTCATCAAGATAAAAAGCTTCTGCACAGCGAAGGAAACCATCAACAAAACTAAAATACAACCTACTGAATAGGAGAAGATATCGTGACATATATGATAAAGGGGTTAGTATCCAAAATACGTAAAGAGCTGATACAACTCAACACCCAAAAAACAAATAATCCAATTTAAAAATGAACAGGAGACATGAACGGACATTTATTTCTCCAGTTAAGACATACTGATGGCCAACGCCAATCATCACCAGGGAAATACAAATCAAAACCACAATGAGATGGGTACTGAGGAGGGCACCTGCTGGGATGAGCACTGGGTGTTGTATGGAAACCAATTTGACAATAAATTTCATATTAAAAAAAAAACCACAATGAGATATCACCTCACACCTGTCAGAATAGCTAACATCAAAAACACAAGAAACAAGTGTTGGCAAGGCTGTGGAGAAAAAGGAACCCTGTTGGTGGAAATTCAAACTGATGAAGTCACTGTAGAAAACAGTATGGAGTTTCCCCAAAAAGTTTAAAATAGAACTACCCTGGGGCGCCTGGGTGGCGCAGTCGGTTAAGCGTCCGACTTCAGCCAGGTCACGATCTCGCGGTCCACGGGTTCGAGCCCCGCGTCGGGCTCTGGGCTGATGGCTCAGAGCCTGGAGCCTGTTTCCGATTCTGTGTCTCCCTCTCTCTCTGCCCCTCCCCTGTTCATGCTGTGTCTCTCTCTGTCCCAAAAATAAAATAAACGTTGAAAAAAAAAATTAAAAAAAAAATAAAAATAAAATAGAACTACCCTATGATCTAGCAATTGCACTACTGGGTTTTACGCCAAAAATACAAAAATATTATTCAAAGGGATACATGCACCCCAATGTTTATAGCAGAATTATTTACAATAGCCAAACTATGGAAGCCGCCCAAGAATCCGTCAACTGAGAGATGGTATGTATATACACGATGGAATATTATTCAGCCATAAAAAGAATGAAATCTTGCCATTTGTAACAACATGGATGGAGCTAGAGAGTATAATGTTAAGTGAAATAAGTCAGCCAGAGAAAGACAAATACCGTATGATTTCACCCATATGTGAAATTTTCACTCATATGTGGAATTTAACAAACAGATGAGCAAAAGAAACAGAAAAGAGGGGTGCCTGGGTGGGTCAGTTGGTTGAGTATCCGACTTCAGCTCAGGTCATGATTGCACAGTTCGTGGGTTCGAGCCCCATGTCAGGCTGATAGCTCAGAGCCTGGAGACTGCTTTGGATTCCTTGTCTCCCCCCTCTCTCTGCCCCTCCCCTACTCATACACGTGCTCTCTCTCTCAAAAATAAAAAATAAAATAAAAAAATGGGGGCGCCTGGGTGGCTCAGTCTGTTAAGCATCCAACTCTCCATTTTGGCTCAGGTCATGATTTCACGGGATTCACGGGTTCAAGCCCCATGTCGGGTTCCATGATGACACCACAGAGCCTGCTGGGGATTCTCTCTGTCTCCCTCTCTCTCTGCCTTTCCCCCACTTGTGCTATCTCTGTCTCTCTCAAAACAAGTAAATAAGCTTAAAAAAAATAAATTAAAAAAATAAAAAATAAAATAAATATGTATTTTTTTAATTTTAAAAAGAGGGGCTCTTGGGTGGCTCAGTTGGTTAAGTGTCCAACTTCAGCTCAGGTCATGATCTCACGTTCATGGGTTCAAGCCCTGCATCTGGCTCTGTGCTGACCGCTCAGAGCCTGGAGCCTGCTTCGGGTTCTGTGTCTCCCTCTCTCTCTGCCCCACCCCTGCTTGCACTCTGTCTCTCTCTGCCTCTCAAAAATGAATAAACGTGGGGCGCCTGGGTGGCGCAGTCGGTTAAGCGTCCGACTTCAGCCAGGTCACGATCTCGCGGTCCGGGAGTTCGAGCCCCGCATCAGGCTCTGGGCTGATGGCTCGGAGCCTGGAGCCTGTTTCCGATTCTGTGTCTCCCTCTCTCTCTGCCCCTCCCCCGTTCAAGCTCTGTCTCTCTCTGTCCCAAAAATAAATAAACGTTGAAAAAAAAATTAAAAAAAAAAAAAATGAATAAACGTTAAAAAAAAATGTTTTTTTGTTTTAAATTAAAAAAAGAAAAATGTTAGTTTCTAATAGTTTTACCAAACTTTATTTCACAAGGCAAGGTAGAGGGATTGCGTTAATAACTGCCCCATGGCCCCTCATGAGTAAGATTAGGGAATAAATAAGTAAGTTATTTCTAATGTAACATCCTAAAGGGAGAAAGAGCAGTGAACTAGATCCAATTCTGATGAGAGGTGGTGAGAAATCTTTGCAAGAACACTGAACCCTTGTCACGGAGAAGAGTTGCCCACATGCTTCCTGCTCAGGGGAGAATTCAGGAGTGCACCGGCCTCCTTGGTTTGTCCTTGAATAAGTAAATGAGATTGTGCGCCCCTTAGGAGCCAAGCCATGGGGGCCCAAGTGGAATCATTATCATTACATCCTTAGCCAAGTGGGATCACTACCATCACATTCATAATCAAGAGACACCCCCCTCCAACCCAGAGCCAAAGGTAAGAGATCATAAGGAGATGGGAGTTTGTTTCCACCACTTCCTTCTGTGAACAGTATATCTAGATGAACCTGACTCTTTGCCCTTTTCGAGTCAGTTACCGAATGCACACCTGGGGGGGCGTTAGGGAAGGATTAGAAACTACCCTGTTTCTTGCCCTTAATTCTTCTAATTAACTCATGGGCTAACACAAACTACCAGAATAAGAATATCTTAATTTTTATTTTTTATTTGTCCATTTATTTATTTAATATTCACTGATACAAGCACTATTTTAGGTGTGTGGGATACAATGGTGGATGAGATACAGTCCATTGCCCCCCCCCCCAAAAAAGACTATGAAAAAGAAAGACAAGAGATTACAACTCAGTGTCATTGACAGTACAGACTGATGGTCCCCTTTAGTATTCCCTCCTACATCTTTTTTTTATTATTAAATATAATTTATTGTCAAATTGGTTTCCATACAACACCCAGTGCTCATCCCAACGGGTGCCCTCCTCAATGCCCATCACCCACCTTCCCCTCTCCCCCCACACCCTCCGTCAACCCTCAGTTTGTTCTCAGTACTTAAGCGTCTCTTATGGTTTGCCTCCCTCCCTCTCTGTAACTTTCCCCCCTCCCCGCCCCCCGGCCCCTCTCCCATGGTTCTCTGTTAAGTTTCTCAGGATCCACATATGAGTGAAAACATATGGTATCTGTCTTTCTCTCTATGACTTATTTCACTTAGCATCACATTCTCCAGTTCCATCCACGTTGCTACAAATGGCAAGATTTCATTCTTTCTCACGGCCAAGTAGTATTCCACCGTGTATATAAACCACATCTTCTTTATCCATTCGTCAGCTGATGGACATTTAGGCTCTTTCCATAATTTGGCTATTGTTGAGAGTGCTGCTATAAACACTGGGGTACAAGTGCCCCTATGCATCAGCCCTCCTGTACCCCTTGGGTAAATTCCTGCATCTTTAAACAGCACCTTCTCTCCTCATCTATGTCCAAACCATACTTAAGAGAAATAATAAAGTTTTTCTTTATTTTTGAGGCATTCGTGCCTAATTTGGGAATCAAGCACATAAACTGCTTCTGTAAATTTTCCTCTATCCGACTGACCATGATTGTGAAATTAGCATGCAGATCATGCACTCACAATATGGAAAAATATGCTCATACATTGGTTTATTCATCCACGCTTACGCATACTCAGAACAATGAAATTCAGCCAAGGCCAAGTCTCTAAGTGGTAGAGAGCTGAGAAGCAGAAAGCATCATCCTGTTTTTATCCACTTTCTACGTGTCACTATTGGCAGTATTCTTTAGAATAAAGCTTTATTTGCAAAGGGCCATTGTTAGGAGAAAAACATATTATCAGGGATAAGTAACATGCCAGCCTATTAGCACACATCAAAACTCTGTAATACATTAGCAATAGTATATATTTGCATGGATATCGTCGGACCAGTTCAGACCACAACACAGAAAAGGTACATTTTTGACAGAGATGGTGGGAATGGGGGTGAAGAAGGCAGCATCAGTCACTACTGTGAGAAGTACTAAAACAATATTTTCTTTCACAAATTTTCCTAGATCTGATCTTTAAATTGTTACTATCTAACTGTTCTCAAAGAGAGTCCGGCAATAAACCATCAGTCCCAGGGAAATCGCATTAATCTTACATCTAATGCCATGTTCTAGAAGGTTCGGCTTTCACTAAATATACACTCATGACTATCCCAGCACCCAGAGGCTGGCTCCCCCTTTTTAGGGAGCCATATGACAGATCCACCCATCAAAGTCTGACCTTCTTACAGACCCACCGTAAAAGAGCCTCACAGCTAGAGCCTAGGAAACCACTTTTGCTGAAGGTACCACACTTCTGTATCAAGCTGTTTGAAATAATCCTGTAAGAAATCAGAAAAGCCAATCAATTAAGGTAACATGAGAGTAAAGGACTAGCAAGACATGAGGGATGAAAACTGAGCAAGTTCTTTCTCCCTATTCAGTTCCCACTTTTCTCGACTCCCAAAACAGCAGAATAAAAATTGTTCACTAGCCTCCCTTTAAACTATCATCTCTGATACGCGCCTGGGTGACTCAGTCGGTTAAGTGCCCAACTTCAGCTCAGGTCATGATCTCGCCATTGGTGGGTTCGAGCCCCGCGCCGGGCTCTGGGCTGACGGCTCAGAGCCTGGAGCCTGCTTCAGATTCTGGGTCTGCCCCTCTCTCTGCCCCTCCCCTGCTCGCGCCCTGTCTCTCTCTCTCTCTCTCAAAAATAATAAACATTAAACAAAAATGTTTTAATAAAAAAATTAAAAAATAAATAAAATGTCAACCTTTTTTTTTTTTTGCTCTTATCCACTGTTCATTTCCTTCCTTGTTCCCTATTTCCTTTCCTTACCCTTTCCTCTCCTCTTCCTCTCTTATCCTTGATCTATTTCCCTAGTCACATAATTTTTCTTCCCCTTTTCTCTTTTTCTTTCATTGTCTTGAACCCCCTTACCTTGAAAAGTTTAGGGCTGACCCATCTTCCCATCTCCAGCCAGAATTGTTCCTCAGACCAATCCAATAAAAGTCCTCTTTGAGGAGAGGTTGAAGCAGGCTCTGAGAGAGAGATTCAAGGTGATGGAAAAAGATAAGAAAACGCAGAACACCAAAGAGGAGATTCAGTGTCATGATCAATTATTCCTTACACACCCTCTCATTACCATTATTATGGACTGAATGCTTATTGCTCTCAAAACCCGTATGTCGAAGCTCTAACCTCCAACATGATGGCACCTGGGGGTGGGGTCTTTGGAAGGTAATTAGGTTCAGATGAGGTCACGGGGCCCTCACTACTGATGCAATTAGCGTCCTTGTAAGAAGAGGCCAGAGTTCAGTCTCTCTCCACGAGGAGAGGACACAATGAGAGGGCGGTTGTCTGCATGTCAGAAAGAAGGTTCTCACCAGAAACCAAACCCATCAACACCTTGATCTTGGACTTCCCAGCCTCCAGAACTGTGAGACATAAATGTCTGTGGTTTAAACCACCCAGTGATACTCTGGTTAGCAGTTCAAGCTGCTTAAGACCACCACCTACTCCAAACAACTAATCTCTCTTTTTTTTTTTTTTGAATTTTTTTTCTACATTTTTATTTATTTTTGGGACAGAGAGAGACAGAGCATGAATGGGGGAGGGGCAGAGAGAGAGGGAGACACAGAATCGGAAACAGGCTCCAGGCTCTGAGCCATCAGCCCAGAGCCTGACGCGGGGCTCGAACTCAGGGACCCTGAGATCGTGACCCGGCTGCAGTCGGACGCTTAACCGACTGCGCCACCCAGGCGCCCCAACTAATCTCTCTTTTAAATTCTAATTCTAGGGGCACCTGGGTGGCCGTCAGTTAAACGTCCAGCTCTTGATTTCAGCTCAGGTGTGATCTCACGGTTCATGGGATCGAGCCCCGCATCAGGCTCTGCACTCAGTGCACAGTCCTTCTCCCTGTTTCTGTGCCCCTCCCCTGCTTGTGCCCTCTCTCTTTCTCTCTCAAATAAATAAATATATAAATATTTTAAAAATTTGATAAGCCCTTAATTCTAGAGATGCGTCGCAGAGTGGAGCACTTCCTAGAATTAAACTTTATGTCTGTACTTGCATTCTTTTTTTTTTTTTTTTTTTAATTTTTTTTTTTTCAACGTTTATTTATTTTTGGGACAGAGAGAGACAGAGCATGAACGGGGGAGGGGCAGAGAGAGAGGGAGACACAGAATCGGAAACAGGCTCCAGGCTCTGAGCCGTCAGCCCAGAGCCCGACGCGGGGCTCGAACTCACGGACCGCGAGATCGTGACCTGGCTGAAGTCGGACGCTTAACCGACTGCGCCACCCAGGCGCCCCTGTACTTGCAATTCTTATAACATGAAAGATGAGGTAAATATTACACATCTCTGCCTTCCATTATAACTTGATTAGGTGGAGTACCTAATAGAAGAAAAGCTAAATGCCACTATGGAAGCAGTCATCTTTCTCATTCTCATTTAACACATAAATCATTACTAAGCCTGTAGCAACATACTTGTCTTTTTCCACACTACACTCGCATTTTCCAAGACCTCATCAATTTTCCATATGACAAGAAACATAAAAACGGCTCATAAGAAAACAAGCGTCAGGTAAAGTTTAAGTTGGCTCCACCCGTATGTCCCATGCAACCACTAGAACGGAGATAAAACATTCTTTGTTCTGTAGAGTCTGACATTCAAACGAAGGAGCTTACACTCTAAGGTAATAGGCCTCTTCAAGTGGAATAAAATGAAGGACAAACTCCAGAACATTAACTCTGGTGTAGGATTTGGTATTAGTGTAATGAATATACTTTACAATAACTAAACAACACCTCGGCTTTGCAAACTGCTCTTGTTACAGAGGTTTGTCTTGTGATGCTGAATTTTCAACGTGACGTTAATGTTGACAAGTATTATGTTTCTTCAGGAGCAGGAAGGACAAAAGTGCAAGTCTGACCAACGTAGCTGTAAGACCAACCTACTGACGGGAAAGTTACCTATAAAATAAGAAGCTCAAGAGTTGTGTATGTTTCAGAGTACGAATGAATATGCAAAGGTATTCATATGTGTCTTAACAGATACCAAAGCGTCTGGGTTACAAGCGGTGGGCAAGTATAAATGTGTGCAGTAGCATCTGGGGACATCGATAACTGATATCTCTGTGTGTCCAGAAAATATTGCATGTATAGTGAGATGATTACCTGGCATCCTCTCTATACTTCTTTTTTTTTTTTAAACATTGATTTATTTATCTAGGGGAGACTGGCGCAGAGAGAAAGGGGGAGACAAAGAATCTGAAGCAGGCTCTGAGCTGTCAGCACACAGCCAGATGCGGGGCCTGAACCCACAAACCATGAGATCATGACCTGAGCCAAAGTCAGACACCCAACTGACCGAGCCACCCAGGTGCCCCTCTATACTCTACTTCTTATTCTTAATCCTTGAGGTCACTACAAATCCTCGGTGAAAGAAAATGCAAAACTAATAAGAAGGCTTCAGATGAGACCTCCCTTCTATTTTGTTCCCAGGAATCTTGTGTTTTAGTGGTTTTGTTGGGTTACTTGGTTGGTTTGGTTTTTCTGAGTTAGAGTTTGACCTGATAGATGTTAAAGAAAAAGGCCATATAACTTGTTCCCGTGATCACGTATTTCCTGACTGATCATTTGTCTCAAGCCTCCTTCCTACAGCCTCCTTCCTCCTTCCTATTGTAGGAAGGTTTGAGATAACCTGCCATCGGCAGCCCATCAACAGATCACATCATATTCTCAAATTCAGTGGACGTGCTTTGATCCCTCACCTCACTCTGTAAACCTCTCCCCTTTGGAAGTACAGAAACTCAAAACATGAGCAGTGACAGATGTTATTCCACAGTAATTTAGTGCTAGGATTTGGACCAGAACCCAAGGTCTTGCCCTGGTACCCAAGGCCTTGGCATGACCTCTACTAAGATAATCCATCTCTCTGCAACTCATGTCTCTCTTTAAACTGTGCTTTCTCAGGGCACCTGGGTGGCTCAGTTGCTTAAACAGCCAACTCCTATTTCGGCTCAGCTCATGATCTCACGGTGCATGGGATCAAGCCCTGCATCAGGCTCCACGTTGATAGCACAGAACCTGCTTCACATTCTCTCTCTCTCTCTCTCTCTCTCTCTCTCTCTCCCTCTCTCTCTCACTGCCCCTCCCCTGCTCACACACATGCACTCTCTCTCTCCAAATAAATAAATAAACTTAACATAACATAAACTGTGCTTGGCTGGCTCAGTTGGTAGAGCATGCGACTCTTGACCTCAGGGTTGTAAATTTGAGCTCCGTGTTGGGTTTAGAAATTACTTTTAAAAAAATAAATAAATAAATAAAATGTGCTTTCTCTAGCCCTGAAAAAACCATGAGACTCCTAGGATGTGCCAAGAAACATGTACATTCAGCATGCTAGGCAACTGGACATTCTCTTTGATAAAATAGGCCAAGAAGACCGCTTAAGCTTATATTATAACATTAGATTCCAGTATGATTTACTTTCTTGGGATCCCAATGTTGTACAGAACGAGCTGATATATGAATAAGAATGTTTATTAAAGCTAATATATCATGTTTGTTTCTCATGATACATAAAGGCAGATATCCTAACACCTGGGCTTATTTATATTTTTTTTTTTCAACGTTTATTTACTTTTGGGACAGAGAGAGACAGAGCATGAATGGGGGAGGGGCAGAGAGAGAGGGAGACACAGAATCGGAAACAGGCTCCAGGCTCTGAGCCATCAGCCCAGAGCCTGACGCGGGGCTCGAACTCAGGGACCCCGAGATCGTGACCTGGCTGAAGTCGCACGCTTAACCAACTGCGCCACCCAGGCGCCCCCACCTGGGCTTATTTATAAGCCCATCTTGGGGAAGACCCAAGATGGCAGAGTACTCCTGGATTTCCTTCAGGCAATCTGAAAAACCTCCTCTAGATATCTTTGAAACGAAATCAAAGAAAATTACATTCTGCTTCAGGTTTCAGGAAAAAAAACAAAAACACATTTTTAAACGTCTTAATTTTCCTCCAAATTAGATATATAAATTTGTTTCATTTAAATGTATCAATAATTTCTAATCACAGCTGAATTCGATGAATGCTTTTTAAAGAAAATATGCGTTCTTTATCCAACAACTATGAAGACACCAGTTTCTACTAAGAAATTTCAACTCTGTGATTCTTTTTTTTCTTTCAACTTTTTTTTTTTTTTTTTTTGGGACAGAGAGAGACAGAGCATGAACGGGGGAGGGGCAGAGAGAGAGGAAGACACAGAATCGGAAACAGGCTCCAGGCTCTGAGCCATCAGCCCAGAGCCCGACGCGGGGCTCGAACCCATGGACCGCGAGATCGTGACCTGGCTGAAGTCGGACGCTTAACCGACTGCGCCACCCAGGCGCCCCTCAACTCTGTGATTCTTACTATACTGCTAGATGTCCCATTTTGATGTCCTTGTTTTTATTGGAAGATGGTTGCTAAGGAGTAAGAATTCAAGGACTCTGCTCTTAACTGGGTCTGGATTAGCCCCCTCTACTTACTTGGAGACTATCACTGGCACAAATAAAGAGTTTCTCTTCTAAAAGCAAAGAGAAGCATAAGGTTTCTTTGCATTCCCAGTAAAAACATTAAAAGAGATGGTCTATAACAAATCACTATAGACTGGGTGGCTTAACCAATGGGCATTTAATTCCCACAACTCTGGAGGCTGGGAAGTCCAAGATCAAGGTGTTGGCAAATCTGGCATCTGGTGAGGGCCTGCTTCCTGATTTGCAGATGGGCATCCTCTAGTTGTAGGCTCACATGGCAGAGAGCAGAGAGACAAGATCTCTCAATGTTCCTTCTACAAGGGCACTTATCCCATCATGAGGGCCCTACCGTCGTGATCTAATTGTCTCCCAAAGGCTACATCTTCAAATATCTCCACGTTGAAGATTAGTATTTCAATGTATGAATTTTTGAGAGACACAAACATGCCGTCCATAACAGACAGAACAAGGCCTTTGTGCTACTTCCCGCTTCCGAATAACTTCTATTTTCTCTTCACTGAATTTCAATCTTAGTTTCCACTGAAGAAACATGGTGGTGGGAGTCGCTTCTAGATGAAGCGCTTGAAAAATCTGTAAAAGTTGTTTCTCAACACTTCCTTCCCAAATAAGCCATCTCCTGTGATAACTTTTTTCTCTCGGGGCAGAGTATCCTGAAGACAATTATGTCCTATATTCATACGGTACTTTAAGGTTTACAAAATACCTCTGCATTCATTCCTAATTCGCTTGAAAGGTTCAACATGCAGTGCGGCATTTAGGAAAACAAAACAAAAACAATACACTACCGCTAGCTTTGTCCCTGCTCTCTGAAGATGAAAACTTTGCTTAATCTGGCTGAGTTGGAGTTTCCTTGAGAGGATTTAGTTCAGGTATTCGCAAGGATGTTTTCCAGTTATAAAATAAAGCCCCGAAAGATACACCAGAATTATCCTGTTCTTCTATCTAGAAGGGTAAAAAAGTTCACATGGGTGAACGGGCTGACCCAACGCTCCTTACCGAATACGCTTCCAAGTTTTCTCTCCTAGTGCTAAACTTTCGCGTTATAGGAGGCACTCCCCTTCTAGTAATAAATAAGATCACATTGTGTCCCTGATTCATGCTCTCTGATGATTTCCTCTTTCACATAGAATAAAATCTAAAATCTTTACTATGTATTACAAGGTTTTACACGATCTAGATCCTGCCAAGCATTTATTCAATTACTAGCTTCCAGTCGCCTGAAGCTTTTTTCTATTCTTTTAACGTGCCAAGGTCATTTTTACTTTAGGGTCTTTAGGTAGCTTTTCCCTCTGCCTGGAATACCCTTTCCTTAGATTTTTACATGGCTGTCATTCAGGCCTAGGTCTCAGCTCAAATGCTACCTCCTTGGGGAGGCCTTCCTTAGTTGGCCAATCTAAAGTAGTACCTACATTCACTATTACACGGTTTCATTTTCTTCAAGGCATATATCACCAAATTTATTTATTCACTTGTTTGTTGTCTGTCTTTCCTCCAAAAGTAAGCACTACAATAGCAAGAATTTTTATTGATTACTACTCTATCCCTGCTACAACATTCAAAAGATATTGGAACTGCCCATTGGCAGAGGAATGAATTAACAAAACGTGGTATATCCATTTCATTGAACACCATGACACCATTTGGCCAGAAAACGAATGAAATTCTGCCACATGCCACAGCCGGAAAGGACCTTGAAAGCATGCTAAGTGAAATAAGCCAGATATGAAAGGACATAATGGGCAAAGAACAAAAAGAACAGTGGTTCCCAGCGGTTGGGGGGTGGGGGATGGGGGGAGAGGGAACGGGGAGTTATTGTTTAATGGGCACAGAGTTTTAGTTTGGGACGATGAAAAAGTTCTGGAGATGCACAGTGGTGACGGTTGCACAACAATGTGAAGGTACTTAATGCCACTTAATCGTACATTTGAAAATGGTTAAAATGGTTAATTTTACGTTAAGCATATTTTACCACAATTTTGTAAAATGTTAAAAAAAAAAAAACAAAGATAGCGAGAGATATCTTAACTGTCTACCACACCTACACTTTTGGTGTGAAGGTCACAACTGCTGCTCAATCTGTTTATGAAGGAAGGGTGACAAAAAAACACAGACATTACGAGACTATCGGCATCTCCAGAGCAAAACAGTTCTCCTACCATCGACCCTGTGTTTCCAGCCATTTCTTTGAGTCTTCAAACATATTTCATATCTCCTGGTAAGGAACATATTGAATTCAACAAGTCACAACTTACTTTGTGATAGATATTTGTTGAAATTTCATGTCTTGGGAGGCAGAAGAGAAAAATAAAAGTTACTGTGATGCTGAGCTTTATTTTGAGTGACAAGGAGAATTCGTTAAAGAATTGGAAAAGAAAAAAAAAACCTAAAATTAAGTGATTCCTACTACGGTAAAGGAACTTCCACACAGATTTTCTCATTTAATATCGTAACAGTTCTGGAACGTTTTTCCTCTTTGTCCCTGAGGCAACTGAGAGTCAAAGAGGTTAAGGAAACTTCACACAGCTAGCAAGCAATGTAGTAAAAACGAACTCAAGACTGTCTGAAAAAAAAACTATTAAAAAAACTATAAAAAAAAAAAACTTTCCGGGGGCGCCTGGGTGGCTCAGTCGGTAAGCGTCCAACTTCAGCTCAGGTCATGATCTCACGGTTCGTGAGTTCTAGCCTCACATCGGGCTCTGTGCTGACAGCTCGGAGCCTGGAGCCTGCTTCGGATTCTGTGTCTCCCTCTCTCTCTGCTCCTCCCCCACTCACACTCTGTCTCTCTCTCAAAAATAAATAAACATTAAAAAAAAATTTTTTTTTAACTTTCTGTTACCTGATTCTACTTTAAAATAGGAGGGAGAGTGCCCATGATATCATAGTGTTTGTACCGCAGTATCCAAAGAAGGAAATCTTGAGAATATTTAGATGCAAACCCTAAACATAAGAAAAGCTAGTGTTAAAAGTTCGGGAGGAAGACAGACAATCTCAAAGTCACAAACCCTGAGAGGGCAGATGGTTAAAGCTGAATGAGAGGTTGTTAAAAGAATAGAGTCTGATGATATAATCCCAAATGATGGTAATGAGGGAGAAAGGTATTACAGGGTGAGGGGCGTCAGGATAGATTTAAAGAAACCAAAGTATTCCCACCGGGTACGCTCTAGTCAAAATATATTTTAAAATAACACACCAACAACCATAAGAAACAAATGCTGACATCCTAAAAACGGAGCCTAATGAAAAAAATCAAGAATTTGGATGTATCTAAAGATCTAAAGAGCAATTCAAAGAGCAAGAAAAAGAACAAAGAGGAAGTGTCATAATGTAAACGGAAAACCGAATTAACAGAGCAATTCCATCTCCATTTTGTTATTACTTTCTCAAAAATAAAATGTTTAAGTGCAAGATAGAAAAAAGAGATAATAAGTGAGCATCTCACTACTTTAAATATATTTAAGGGCCCCTGGGTGGCTCAGTTGGTTAAGTGGCCGACTTCAGCTCAGGTCATGCATGACTCATGGGTCATGAGTTCAAGCCCTGCATTGGGCTCTCTGCTATCAGCCCAGGGCCCGCTTCAGATCCTCTGTCCGCCCCCCCCCACCTCTGCCCCTCCCCTGCTTATGCTCACTCTCTCTCTCTCTCAAAAATAAACATTAAAAATGTTTTAAATAAAAAAATAATAAAAATTTAAAAAATATATCTCAATCCTAAGAGTCATGTAACATACGTTCCGGATTTCAAATTCAAATACTTTTCTGAACGTGAATAGAAAAGGCACAGAATGGGGCACCTGGGTGGCTCAGTCGGTTACACATCTGACTTCGACACAGATCACGATCGCACGGTTTGTGGGTTGGAGCCCCGCGTCCAGCTCTGTGCTGACAGCTCAGAGCCTGGAGCCTGTTTCAGATTCTGTGTCTCCCTCTCTCTCTCTGCCCCTCCCCTGCTCCTGCTCTCTCTCTCTCAAAACTAAATAAACATTTAAAAAGAAAAAGAAAAAGAAAAGGCACAGAAGACAATAGGAAGAGTCATCTCATTCTTCACACACAGGATGGATCCGGAAGCCGTCCAATACAATAATCCCGTAAGTGACTTCAAAAGGTTGGCTGACGTGGAGTTTAAAATCCGACTCTGAAAAAAACCGTGTAGTTCTGCCAGATTTGTAGCCTTCTACTTGTTCACTAACTGTTATTCATCAAGTACGCACTCGTCAGTAAATGGAGATGTTGAACTTGACTATGTAGGATGGGCTATGAAGATTGAGAATAATATACACAAAATATCTGGCACTTGGCAAAGCCTCAGTATATGTTAGTTTCTTCTTCTCCTTCTTCTTCTTCTTCTTCTTCTTCTTCTTATTATTATTATTATTCACTTTGCTGTAACTGATCTAAGACAGAAGGGCAAGCCAGATTCTGGTTCTATAGAATCTGACAACAGCTGGGGGCAAGAAAAAGAGACCCGAGAATCAAGCAAGGTTCCACAGGAATGTCAGAAGCGAAACTTCCCGGTGATTGCTACTAAATCTGCTAGGGGCCTTCTACCCTCTGTAGTGAGGACCTGAAACAAGGGGCCTTAAGAGAAAATAAGGCAGTTTTGGAAAGGTAGCCCATCTAACTCTGCTCAGCTCACTCAACAGCAGAGGCAGGATTCAAGGAAAGTAAAGACAGACAAAAATCCCTCTCATACCCCCTCTATGCCTTCGGGGGAGCACAGAGAAATAGAAATATCCCGAAGCCCCAGATATTCTGTGCCTTCTCCCTTTTCCTCCTCAGCTCTCATTACCACAATATCTCGTTTATAATAGCTGCCATATCACACTTCTCGGTGACAGGGTCTCGCATTATGACTCACTACTCTATTTACCAGTCTCTGCCCTGCAGTGTTGCAAGCTCTCTGCTCACTTCTGCTATTGACTTTAGTCAGCTCGAGTCCTCCGCTGCAGCTGTATCACGGTCAGAACAGCGGTTGCTGCAAAAGGCCCAGAGAGCAAGGCTATTATTATCAGATGCCATAAAATCTCCTGTATCTCACGAATAGACCCGGGTGCATTCTGCCACGTGGTTTGGCAAAGGCATACGAGAAAGGGAAGTCACAGAGCGGGACTGATTTGGAGTTAGAGTCCACGCAGAATTTCAGAGGAATGACAGCATTCCTCACTTGACGGGAAACAAGGAATCTAGATGCTTCCGTCTTTTCTCAAAATAGGAAAGTAGAAAAATGTAGGGACTATATGTTGTCTTCGACAGCGTCAGAATGATTACCTCCCTGAATTTCCCGAAAGCATGTTTTTGTTTTTGTTTTTTAACTTGAAGTATAGTTGACACCCGATGTGACATTAGCTTCAGATGTCCAACATGGTGACCGGACAGCTCTGCGTGGTACGCAATGCTACCAAAGTAGTTAGCGTGTGTCACCACACAACGTTATTTCCACAGGTATAGCTCAATTCTGAACAAACTGTTGTCTGGGACTTGATTCTACCCAAAAGAGAATACGTAAAACAATTATCACCACACAAAAATCAGGGGCGCCGGGGTGGCTCAGTCGGTTAAGCAGCCGACTTCGGCCCAGGTCACGACCTCGTGGTACGCGGCTTCGAGTCCTGCGTCAGGCTTTCAAGTTACCTCAGGATGTCAACTCCTTCTATTACCTGGAGCTGCTCTAGGATTGACAACGAGCTCTCCTCCCGGAGACTGCTGGGTGGACAGAAAGGATCTGAGAGTCCAGTAGGAAGTGGAGGTTAGCCCAGCTTAGCCCTGCAAGGAGGTTAAGATCTCCACGCCCCCGCCCCTTTCTTCTTTCCCAGCTTTCTGGAACTGCTTCCTCCCCATGCCCTCCCCATCATTCCCAACCGTCTCCTAGCCTGGAACTTACTGGATTCCAATGAATGAAGGGAAATTCATGAAAAAGGCATGTGAGCCCTTGCCACTGTCTCTTTGTCCCCCATCATCTCTCTCCCCCACTCCCTTCGAAATTCCACCAGCTCCTGCATAGGACTCTGATGCCTCCTGGGTGCTGGACCCATCTGTTTCTGGATCTAATGCGTTCTTTTCCTTCGACCTGTATTTCAGGCCTAATTCCTGTCTGTAATACTCACCATCCTTCCTCCTCCAACACACACACCTACACACACACCTGAGTCTGCAAACATCTAGGTGTCCACACCTGAGGGTTGCTGGGTCAGGGAGAGAAAGGGTAAGGAATACGAAGGAAAAGGAGGGAGGCAGGGGGAGAGGAGGAGGAAGGAAGGAATAGAAAGAGGAGAGGGCAGGAGAGAGAAAGAGAAGAATGTTCCTTCTGTTCCTCAAAGGAGGAGACATGATACACTGGAGCAGCACTCATCAACAACAACAACAAAAAAACCCTACGTTTGCTAAGTGTTTTCATTTACCATTTCCTGGTTGCCTGTAAGCATAAGGAGATGGGAGTCTTCAGCTAAGCAGAAGTCCAGACTAGAATCCCAGTTGTTTTTCTCCACTGAGAAGTAGTAACAGTGGTCGCCATACCTCACCCAGAAGTCTGGGCAACTAGGACAACTGGCACGAGTGGAACCTGGAAAGGAAGAGGACCTGGTTCACATCTGTATAGACCACTTGGCCCCGGGGGTGAAATGGGAGATAAATAGAATATGGCGGCCCCACTGTCTACCCTGCCCCACCGTCTTTCAGACTAAGGTTTAGAAAAACACACAACAGTGCATGGCCTCAAACTAAAAACCTCGCAATGCCCAACTCCATCACTACTCCTGTCCATTCCACGACAGAGGCATGGGACTATGGCTAAAGAAGCAGGTAGGGAAACACATACAACCTGGCTGAGGACCGTGGACGGAGTACCTTACTTGCGCTAGAGGTCTTTATGCCCTCATGCCATACACACACCGTATAAAATAACGATGCATCCACATTATCTGTACCAGTGCCTGTCTACGTAGGTTCAGTGCACACATGGTGTAGCTGCATAATATACATGGCTGAAATCAGGCAGACTCTTCCAGAATGCCCAACCTCAACCTGATACCCCAGGTCGAGTCAAAAGAAAAGGACAGAAGCTAGAAAAGGCAAGCTTACCTAGAGTGAAAGATAGAGGTTTTCTCTTTTAGCACCAACGCAAATATTTGGCACAAGTATCCAGTGATCTATCGTCACTGGATATCAGACAAAAGACTTCTACTTCAGCAAAATAATTTATCAAAAAAAATGTTTCCAATAGAGATGGATGTCAAGATGCGAAAGTGAAAAGTGAATGGAATTCTCTTCACAGGACTCTTAAAAATTGTTTTGATTTTTTTAATGTGTATTTATTCTTGAGAGAGAGCAGGGGGGGAGGAGAGAGAGAGCCCAGAGAGAGAGCGAGAGACAGAAGCTGAAGCAGGCTCCGGGCTCTGTGTTCGAACCGTGAGATCGTGACCTGAGCCGAAGTCAGATGCTTAACCAGACTGAGCGACCCAGGCGCCCCTCACAGGACTCTTTTAAATACAGAACACTCTCACCCCTTTAAAATGGTTCGACTACAGGTCTGTGAAAATGAAAGGGAACTGAGCAAGCTTTCAAGGTAATTTCAGCCAAGATTCCATAATTCTATGGATTTTCTACTTCCACGTAAGGCATTTGTATAAACTCTGCAGAGGCACAATTCCACAGTAGGCAAGTATGAGCCATTATGTCAAATGAGCACATGTGTGGATATATAATTACTTAATAGGTTACATATCGAGTGTAGATTTGGGGAGTTAAAAGTAGGGAAGACAGTACTTTTCAATGTCAACATTAGACAACTTTTCTGTGGCTTAGCATGGGACCCATGTGGGGTTCTGGGGATCAAGCTATAAAGTTGGCACCTTATAGACTTGTGCTTTTTCTGCACAACTGTGGCATTTCCCAGCCTGAATGAGAAAATTCCCAACTTCCCTTGGAGTCTCTTTCTGTCAAAAGACTTGGGTCTGAGGTAGAGCTCCTAGGGATGAACGCTTAGAGTCCTAATGAATAAAGTCTGTATATAACAATCATCTGTCACTAACGACCATCTCGATAACATAACCTAAGTCAAAACTCTGCACTGTGAAACAGTAAACCCAGGGCTTTCTGGATCAGCACAGTTAATGACCTAGAAGAATTAAATCTAGAAAATTTCATTTTAGAAAACGTGAAAGCACTCTAATTGGAAAAAAAAAATCAGAATATATTTAATTAAATTTTGATGGATATATTCTGTGAAAAGTCAAGCACAATTAATACAAAATTAATACCCAAATGATATAATTATAATTTGATTATCATAAATATGGCAGTAGGTAGGAAAGTGTTTATGATATAATATAAAATTAAGAAAGCAATACACGAAATTACAAGCATATAATGATCAGAACTACACCCAGACTTACTTTTTTTTTGTTTTTTCAACGTTTATTTATTTTTGGGACAGAGAGAGACAGAGCATGAACGGGGGAGGGGCAGAGAGAGAGGGAGACACAGAATCGGAAACAGGCTCCAGGCTCTGAGCCATCAGCCCAGAGCCCGACGCGGGGCTCGAACTCACGGACCGCGAGATCGTGACCTGGCTGAAGTCGGACGCTTAACCGACTGCGCCACCCAGGCGCCCCCAGACTTACTTTAAAAAAAGAAAAAAGGTGGGGAAGATTTTAGAGGACTTGACAGAAGTTCTGTTAAAAGAATAAACATTTACATAAATGCTTGTAGTCAAAGACTAGGGGACTGTACCCAGGAAATGTTGTTTATACAAGTGGCGATTTATTTTGTCGGCATTACTTTTCATTTTTCAAAATTTCCGTTATGTTATGTTGCTTTTATAACACAAAATAAGTCAAATAGGGGGACCTGGCTGGTTCAACTTGAAGAGCATGGAGACCCCTGACGTCAGGATCGTTGAGTTCAAGCCCCGTGTCGAGTGTAGCGATAACTTAAATCAATAAACTTTTTAAGCAGTAGGTAAAATAAAAGATGTTCACTTAAAGTTAGTACTCACCTTGGCACAGAATCCACGGGACAAGCAGCAAACACATAAGAAGGGCGTTCAGAAGTCCCAAAGCTATCGCCACATGGCGCGAGAGAGGGGACCTGGGAGAAGACACTGCAAGCACAGAACCCAAAACAAAATCCTGAGTTACAATAAAGGTTGAAGGAAAAGAAAAGGCCAAGGGAGGATATCTGAAGTCTTGAACAAATCTGGCCTAGTTTCTTTGCTGGATATCAGGGACTTGCTCTAAAGTCTAGAGTAACAACCCACATCTTTATCAAACAACATACTACATTTGTTAAGTTAAGAATACTTTCTTCTTGGGGCGCCTGGGTGGCTCAGTCGGTTAAGCATCCAACTTTGGCCAAGGTCATGATCTTACAGTCTGAGTTCAAGCCCCGCATCAGGCTCTGTGCTGACAGCTCAAAGCCTGGAGCCTGCTTAGGATTCTGTCTCCCTCTCTCTCCATCCCTCCCCTGTTCATGCTCTCTGTCTCTGTCTCTCTCTGTCTCTCTCTCTCAAAATGAATAAACATTAAAAAAAAAAAAAAAAAAGAATACTTTCTTCTTGGGCGCCTGGGTGGCTCAGTTGGTTGAGCGTCCAACTCTTGATTTCAGCTCAGGTCACGATCTCACCGTTCTTGGGTTCAAGCCCCCAGTTGGGCTCTGCGCTGACAGCAAAGAGCCTACATAGGATTCTCTCTCTCTCCCTCTCTCTCTCTCTCTGCCCCTCCCCTCTCTTCTCTCTCAGAATAAATAACTAAACTTAAAAAAACAGAATTTTTTTTCTTTTGAAATTGTGGCTTATACAGTCTCATGCTTTAGCAGTGAAAATATTAATTGGGGGGCACCTGGGTGGCGCAGTCGGTTAAGCGTCCGACTTCAGCCAGGTCACGATCTCGCGGTCCGGGAGTTCGAGCCTGAGCCCCGCGTCGGGCTCTGGGCTGATGGTTCGGAGCCCGGAGCCTGTTTCCGATTCTGTGTCTCCCTCTCTCTCTGCCCCTCCCCCATTCGTGCTCTGTCTCTCTCTGTCCCAAAAATAAATAAACGTTGAAAAAAAAAATTAAAAAAAAAAAAAGAAAATATTAATTGGTACAACCACTTTGAAGGGCAATTTGGCAATGTCTACAAAAATTGCAAAGGCATTTATCCGTTGGTCCAGCAAATTCTCTTGGAGGATATTTTCCCACAGATCCTCACCCATGTGCAAAATGTCGTATTTATAAGGCAGTTCATGGCAATAGTATTTGCAGAAGAAAACAACTAAATTCAATCCAAAGGGCTACCAATAAAAGACCGGTCAAATACATTTTCTTTTTTAAAATACATTTTGATATATCCATAAAACGAATATTCTAAAAAAGGAATAAAGACATGCTTTTTTTACAGGTACGGAGTGATTTTCAAGATATATAGGTAAGGGAAAGAAATATTTTACAGAACAACGTATGCTCGTATTTCTGAAAGTACACACAAGAATCGGATGACGTTGTTTGTCTCTAGGGAGGGGAATTAGGTCGCTGAGGATAGAAATAGGAGGGAGGCGTTTTTACCTTGTTCTCTTTTGCACCTTCTGAACTTGGAACCATGTGGGGTATTACCCAGTCAAAATTTAAGTAGCTACAATTTAAATGAAAATAAAATAAAGCACATCTCAGAAGTGCTTTGTAAACTGTCGTTTCTGAGAGAACAATGGGGTGTGCTCGCTTCAGCAGCACGTATACTGAAAGAACAATGAGTTTAGGTTGATATGTTTAAGAATAGGGCACCACTCCATATTAACTAGGTTACGTATAACCTATGTCTAAGAATGGTACTTTCCTCCCTTTGGAAAATGCACATTTTTCTTAACCCAGACTTTTATCTCAAAATCGCAGCGGTTTCCTAGTCTGACAGTGTATGGGTTAGTGTAAAGAACAAAAATGTCTCAAGTTAGGAATTTAAGTGCTACGTTTGATCCCTTTATTTGGTCGTCTTTAACTTGGAAATGTGGAAATTAACTCTATTTGGGGTCTCACTTTACCGCTTAAATTTTAGACAAATTATCCTGTAGACACGTGTGTATATCCATGAAGCATTCCGAACTTCTTAAAAGAAAGAAATTTCATGGTGAGAGATATCTTTAAAAGGAGAGGGTTCAGGGGTACCTGGGTGGCTCGGTCGGTTAAGCACCCGACTCTCGATTTTGGCTCAGGTCACGATCTCACAGTTTGTGAGTTTGAGCCCCTCATCAGTCTCTGCGCTGACAGTGTGGAGCCTGCTTGGGATTCTCTCTTTCTCCCTCTCTCTCTCCACCCCTTTTCTGCTCTCTCTCGCTCTCAAAATAAATAAATAAATACCAAAAAAAAAAAAAAAAAAGAAATTTAAATAAAGAAATAAAAATGAAATGAGAGAGTTCTGCACGATAAATATTTGGACGGACACACCCAAAAACACGAAAAAATACACTTGCACTATGGTAAAATACTTAATAAAATAAATGTTGATTTTAGATGTTATGCAAAATGAAAAATGGTACCAAAACACGGTTGTATTTGTGTAACCACAACCCAGTTCAAGAAATTAAGCGGAATTTAAAATGTGTTTTAATTTACTTTAAAAACAGACCTATTAAAAGCCTCTTAGTAGAGGACATAGAGTAGGCTCAGTATAGACAGGCAAAAATAGATCAAAATAGTCATCGTAACTGTCGCCATGATGTGAAATTATTAGTGATGATTTTTATTTTCTGGTATCTGCTTTCATTTTTCCCCTATTTTCTATAATAAACATGTAATAATTTTGTACAGAGATTTTTAACGTCATTTGAAAGCTCCTAATCTATTATCCTATGCCCAAGGAGAGCACCCTGGAAAGCTGGGGTGGTAAGGAATACAGTGACAGTAAATAAGAATGTGCAATATGTACTGTTTATGAATAAAAAACCACTTGCCTAGAAATCAAGATAATTATATTCAGGTTTCAGCTTACCACTGTGTGACCTTGTACTCACACATTAGTATATAGATTCCTTTGCCTTAACATTTCTATTCCTTAGAAATCGGTACACATATAACCCAGAAGACAGAATTATATATATAAATGCAAAGGTTCAATGCCATATAATTTATAGTATGAGAAATAAACCTAAATGTCCAAGTATCCTAGAATCGTTTAGCAAATTACAGCAATGCTTTCAAAGAACCACACTAAAAATTGTAATAATAAGAGAGAAAGTTTACTAAGCTCTACTAAAAAATCTACTTTGTGGGAATTTATTGCCTAAGATATAAAGTCAAATACTAATTTTGGTTCTTACACTATTATCTGCCTGTCTCAGTGCAGGGCTCCACGTACAAATGTCTTTTTCATCCTCAAATCCCCAAAGAGTCACTGAATATTTATCGGTAGTATTCTCGATACCTTTTTCCTACCCCTGTCACCACTCGGGTGCATTACTGGGGGGGATGGGGATCTAGACATGTGAGTCAGTTTCTTTCCTAACAAACTCTTACTACTATCCATTAGCAACATTATCGGTGTCTTTCGCCTGATTTCGTAGTCAGGAAACAAAACAGAGATGCTTAGAATTTAAACAGCTGGTCCAAGGTTACTCCAAACATTACTAAAGAGATAAACTTCTCCCAAAGAAGTCCTTGCTTTAGTTCAGGAGCAATAAAGAGTAACAGAATTGCCTTAGCTTGGGTTTCACAGATGTTTCACAAAAGTGAACAGTTGGGGAAAAAAAAAAAAATGTACCTGAGACCTAGCTAAGATCAGATCCTTGACCATAGAACAGATTTTCATATTTCAAGTCTGTACTTCCAACTGAACCAAAAGTACCCTTCAAATTGCCCTCGATTTTTCTGCATCCTCAACTCTAAACCTACTCTGCATCCCATTCATTCCTTAGTCTAAGGTCACTTCCATGGTTTTGCACACTAACTTGATTAACTCACCTTTTTCCTCTGGTCTGTAGTCATTCTGGGCTGGAGGTTCAGTAGACAACTGTAATACAGAATAAATATCATTGTCAATCATCTTTATCTAATGTCATTCACATTCAGCTGAGAGAGTAAAATTATACACTTGATCTTGGCCAAAAGGCTGAGAAGCGAACGAGAGAGTACAATTATAGAAGTACGAAGAGGTACATGTCAATAAGGAAACAGCCCAATGTCTTAACTGCTAGCAGGAAATTTGGAGGTTTTCAAGTTGTTGTTTTTTTTTTTCAAGAAAAAAAAATGGTCCAGCATGACATAAGCACAAGTAATTTTTCAGGAAATGATTCAAAATCTGGAGCTGCCTACAAAATTAATATTCTAAACTCGGTTGTTCTTTTTTTTTTTTTTTTTTTTTTTTTGCCTTACCATACGCTCTAGATACTCATTAAATACATATTAAATTGATTCCCATCTCACATAATTCTACAACAAGGAAAAGTTGCTCTGAAGTCCAGCAATTTCAGTGATGGAAACAAATGAAAACGAGAGTGGTTCTTAGGTGCAGATGTTGTATTTGCTTTATTTCCTTTTGAGAAAATGGATGCATGCCAAATGGGACCAATTTCATTGTTTCTTGGACTCTTTGGTTAGTGACATATGACAAGAGAAATGGACTGCTGGGTGTATGTGCCTAGCATCATGGGGAAAATGAACTACTTCCCAGATACATGTTTTGTGAAAATGCTGTACCCACCCCCCACGTGCCCCCAAACATCTTCCCACTTGTGCTTCAATCTTTATGCGTCACAGGGTCAGAAATTCCATTAAATTTTCTCTCCTTGTTCTCGTATTTTTATATTCAAAAACAACTACAAAGGGGGCATGAATTACATAAATACATAGGAAAGTGTGAATAACGTATTTCTAATGGGTGAAACGTCAATAAAAAGTCAAAGTAGGGAAAACAGAAATGGAATTGAAACTCTACGTAAGAGTATGCCAAAACATAACGTATACAGAGAGAAGAGAGGAAAGAGAAGAGAAGCAGGGAGAGGATATTAATAAAAACTAGTATAGCTGTGGGGCACTTGGCTAGCTCGGTTGGTAGGGCATGCGACTCATGATCTCGGGGTCATGAGTTTGAGCCCCACGTTGAGCACAGAGATTACTTAAAAAAAGAAAAACGGGGCGCCTGGGTGGCTCAGTCGGTTAAGCGACCGACTTCAGCTCAGGTCACGATCTCGCGGTCCGTGAGTTCGAGCCCCGCGTCGGGCTCTGTGCTGACCGCTCAGAGCCTGGAGCCTGTTTTGGATTCTGTGTCTCCCTCTCCCTCTGACCCTCCCCCATTCATGCTCTGTCTCTCTCTGTCTCAAAAATAAATAAACGTTAAAAAAAATTTAAAAAAAAAAGAAAAACGTTTAAAAATCTAAAAAAAAAAAAAAAAAACCTAACATAGCTCTGCTTCCCACAAGGGTAAGACTGGACTTGCTCTTCGGCCAAAAAACTATATATAACAAACTACACGAGGCAACTGTTTTCAGGCACAGGAGTACGGGCAGCACCGCGATCCCGGAGAGAACGGAATATACAAAGGCGAGCACTGGGGCCACCGGCATTCTACCCAGGGCCACCTTCTGGCACAAAGCAGGACAACGAATTCTAAACAGAGCAGCAGTTTAAGTGGAGGAGGCAGAGAGGCACAGTTTTGAGCTGTGTGTGTGGCTGGGGCGTGCAGGGCAGGGTAACTGGCAAGAGAGGGCTACAGAGAGAGGTGCCCCCAAAACCACATGGGAATTCACCATGGTCAAGGTGGACCGCACAAACAGAGGAGGAGACCCTGCAAGCCGCTGCTGAGGGGCGGTGTGGTGCTGACCCAGAATCAAAAAGATCTAGCAGTAATTTAGCTGCCTGTGAGAACAAATTCGGACGCCCTGACGTAGGGGGTCCATACATAAAATGGGATATAATTCAATCATAAAAAGGAAGCAGACCCTATCACACTCTACAGCATGGATGGACCTCGAAGACATTATGATGCGTGAAATATGCCCATCACACACACACACACACACACACACACACACACACAAAGACAAATACTCTATGATTTTACTTATATGAGGTCTCTACAGTAGTCAATTCATCGAAACAGAAAATAGAATGGTGATGGCTGGAGCGACTGGGGGAGGGAGAAGTGGGGGACTGTTTAATGGTTCTAGAGTTTCAGTGCTGCAAGATGAAAAACGTCTGGAGATCTGTCTTACAACAGTGTGAACAGGCTTGTGTTAGTCTGCCTAGGCTCTCATAACAAAAGACGCCAGACAGCGTAGCTTAAACGACAGAAATTTATTTGCTCACAGTTCCGGACACAGGAAGTCCAAGATTATGGTGCCTGCAGAGTTGGTGAGAACTCCCCCCGGGGGGGCAGCAGTGTCCTTCTTACCCTGGTCTCACATGGCCTTTCCTCAGTGCACGTGTGCAAGAGAGCTAGCAGGTAAGCTTTCTGGTGGCTCTTCTCATAAGGATGCCAATTTTCTCGGATCAGGGCCCCACCATGATGACCACATTTCACTTTAATTACTTCCTTAAAGACCCCATCGCGAAAGAAAGAATAAAGCCACGCTGGAGATTAAGGTTTCAGCATAGGACTCTGGGGAGTGGAAGGGGACACAAATACTAAGTCCGTAACATTGAACATTTTGACACTCCTGAACCGCACCCTTAAAAATGGTTAAGATGGTTGGGGCGCCTGGGTGGCTCAGTCGGTTAAGCGCCCGACTTCGGCTCAGGTCATGATCTCACAGTCCGTGGGTTCGAGCCCCGCGTCGGGCTCTGTGCTGACAGCTCAGAGCCTGGAGCCTGTTTCAGATTCTGTGTCTCCCTCTTTCTCTGACCCTCCCTGTTCATGCTCGCTCTCTCTCTCTCTCTCTGTCTCACAAATAAATAAATGTTAAAAAAAAAAATTTTTTTTTAAATGGTAAGATGGTTGAAGACGAAGAAGAAAGAGGAGGAGAAGGTGGCCGTGGCAGCAACATAAGAACAGGGCTTCTTGAGGAAATGACTCATTCTAGGGTCAGGGCACAGAAAATCCAAGATAAGCCTGGAGCATCTTTTAGTGCTGGAAAAGGAGGAGGTACTCAAAAACTAAAACCAAAAAAAAGAAAAAAAAAAAAAAAGGCAAGACGAGGTCATGTCAGAAGGACACGGGAACCAACCTGACAATGCTCCCGATGGCCAAAAATGAAACAATTAGGGCAAGAAAACGAATAAACCGTATGGGATTATAACTCAGAGAAAGAAAACACAGCTATGAATTCATACTCACGGATTTTTAATCTGCATGTATCTTTAATTAAAATTGTATATACTTAAAGCATATATATGTGGAACTTTTGATATAAACATTGTGAAATGATTGCCGCAAACGAATTTACACATCCAACACTTCCAATAGTTACCATTCGTGTGGGAGGGCGGGGGGTGGTGAGAACACTTGAAATCTACTCTCTCAGCAAATTTCAAGTACACATTTTTTTATTTCATTTCATTTTATTACTTTTTGTGAGTAGGCTCCACCCTGTACATGGGGCTTGAACTCACGGCCCCCAGATCAAGAGTCACATGCTCTGCTGACTGAGCCAGCCAGGCATCCCCCGAGTATATGTTTTTATTTTTATTCATTAATTTTTTTAATAATTCTTTTCATGCTTATTTTTTTATTTTGCGAGAGAGACACACAGCAAGAGCAGGGGAGGGGCAAACAGGGAGGCAGAGAGAATTCCAAGCAGGCTCCCTACTGCCAGCATAGAGCCCAATGCGGGGCTAGAACCCACGAACTGTGAGATCATGTCCTGAGCTGAAATTAGGAGTCAGACACTTACCTGACTGAGCCACCCAGGCACCCCTATGTTATTTTCTTAATAGCTTATATTTTTTTAATTTTTTAAATTTTTTAATGTTTATTTATTTTTGAGAGACAGAGAAACAGAGGGGGAGGGGCAGAGAGAGAGGGAGACACAGAATCTGATCCAGGCTCCAGGTTCCGAGCAGTCAGCAGAGAGCCTGACTCGGGGCTCGAACTCACAGACTGTAAGATCGTGACCTGAGCCGAAGTTGGACACTTAACCGACTGAGCCACCCAGGTGTCCCTGTTTTTTAAATTTTTTTAATGTTCATTTACTTATTTTGAGAAGGAGAGGGAGAGGAAGGGCAGAGAAAGAGGGAAAAAGAATCCAAAGCAGGCTCCACACCGTCAGCTCGAAGCCCGATGAAGGGCTCCATCTCACGGTTCGTGAGATCGTGGCCTGAGCGGAAATTAAGAGTCAGAGGCTTAACCAACTGAACCGCCCAGGTGCCCCTTTAATAGCTTTATTGATGTATAAATAACATACATGCATGCACCAGTGAAAACATCACCACCACCTAGGAAATAAACATATTCATCACCCCCAAAAGTTTACTTGTGCACTCTGTACTACTCCTCTGCCCCTCCCATTCACCTTCCTCTAGGCGTCCACTGATCTGCCTTTTTTATAAAAACAGAAGTTTATTTATTTATTTTGAGAAAGAGAGAGAGAGAGAAAGAGATTCCCAAGCAGGCTCTACACCATCAGCACAAAGCCCAATACAGGGCTCGAACTCACAAACCGTAAGATCATGACCTGAACTGAAATCCGGAGTCGGGTGTTTAACTGACTGCACCACCCAGGCACCTACTAATCTGCCTTTTACCACTGTAGATTAGTTTGCATCTTTCCCAAGTTGTGAATGAAAGGAGACTTATCCCTGTTGTAGTATATATCAATAATTCATTGCTTTTTATTGCTGAATATATTCCACTATACAGACCAGTTTATCCATTCTCTTAATACATTAGTGTTAACCATAGTCACCGAGCTATATGTGCAATAGGTCTCCAGAACTTAATCATCTTATAACTGAAAATTCATACCCTTTGATCAATAATGTCTCCCCTTTTCCCGCATTCACTAGCCTCTGCTAATGACCATTCTGCTCTGTTACGATGAACTCGACATTTTTTTTTTTTTAGATTCCACAATAGTGATATCATGAGAAATTTCTTTCTGGTCTGGCTTATTTCACATAGATAATGTCCTCTAGTTTCATCTGTGTTGTTGTAAATGGCAGGATTTCTTTTTTTAAGGCTGAATAATTTTGTATATCATACACACACACACACACACACACACACACACACGTTTGTAAAACTTTGGTTTGTGAGGATAATTCGTTCCAGAAATATGCTTGTAATCCAAAGCACTTGTATATCAAAGAGAATTTCCCCATAAGAAATCATGGAAACTCAGATGATTCCATTCCACAACCCAAAAAATATTCATATAAAAATGATTACAATCCTCTAATAGAATACAAAATAATAAAGAACATACAAAATATAAAGAAAAATAAACAAATTAACCTGAACTTACCTTTGAAAACCTTCGTGGCTGGTGAGGAGACAAGAGAGTGGAGGGTTATTGTGTAGGACAACTTTAACTACCACTAATGGAATCACTGCTATCTATTGGCTCAATGGAATCTTTCTTTTTGTGCCTCTTTAACAAGGAATCTATCCAATGACACTTGCTTTTGCCTCCTTTTGAGGATTTCGGGGAAATGTGATGCTGCATTGTCGTTAAACAGACACATCGCTCGCACTGCTCCAGCTTTATTTGGGTGGTGCTTTTCCACAAAATTTTGCACTGTTTCCCACATTTGACACATCTCCCTAATGTCATTTGAAGTGAGGGATTCCTTCCGCCTTTTCCTCCTCCTCCTCTGCTGACAAGATGCAGACATAGACTTCTTTACAAAATCTTCCAATTCTTGGGGCGCCTGGGTGGCGCAGTCGGTTAAGCGTCGGACTTCAGCCAGGTCACGATCTCGCGGTCCGTGAGTTCGAGCCCCGCGTCAGGCTCTGGGCCTGGAGCCTGTTTCCGATTCTGTGTCTCCCTCTCTCTCTGCCCCTCCCCCATTCATGCTCTGTCTCTCTCTGTCACAAAAATAAATAAACGTTGGAGAAAAAAAAAAAAATCTTCCAATTCTGGCCCTCACGTACCTCGTTCATACTTCCCGATAATTCCCTTAACTTCCACCGTAATCATCTCCTTTTTCTTACCGCCTTTATTTCCAACCTTTTTCTGCATGGGGGCCACTGTATATGCTTGCATGGGTGTTGACTACAGGGCAGTATTAATAAACTCTTGCCATATACTGTATTTCATGTAACTGACAATAAGGCAGCAGAGGAAAGGGTCTATATGTGCAGGCAGCCTGACCTAGAAAAAGCAAAGCATTCCTAAACTTACTCTTGGTATGGAAAAGTAAAGGACTGTCCATAGGTGCTTTGAAGGGACAAAAAATACACTAGTGTTCAGGTATGGGCACCTTCCACGTGCTGAAAAATCACTGAAAAACACCTCGGCCTGAAACTGAGCATCTGAGCACGGGACACCATCACCCATGATCCCACAGCAAGAGAGAGAGAGAAGAACCATTGGCTCAGTTGTAATCATATGACATTGCCCGTTCATCAAGTTAAAATTTATCAGAAATGTTTGCTCATCTTGCAGAACACTTGCAGAATAAGTGACTCACAATCCAAGGTTATACTGTATATCATATTTTCTCTATCCACAGATACTAAGGTTGTTCCGTATTATGATTACTATGAGAGTGCACTGTGACGGTGCAGATACCTCTTTAAAACAGTGATTTTACTTCCTTTGGATATATACTCGGAAGTGGGATTGCTGGATCATTTGGTAGTTCCATTTTTAATGTTTTGAGGGGTCTCCATACTGTTTTTGGTAGTGGCTGTACCAATTTATATCCTCATTCATTTTGTTGACTGTGTCCTCTGCTGGGCAAAAATGACCTAATCTGATCTAGCCTCCCTTGTCTATTTTTGCTTTTGTTGCCTGGGCTTTTAGTGCACATTCCAAAAAAACATTGTCGAGGCCAACATCAAGGACCTTTTCCCTGACGTTTTCTACCAGGAGTTTTACAGTTTCAGGTCTCCCTTTCAAATTTTGTTTTAATATTTATTTTTGAGAGAGAGACAGAACCAGAGAGCGAGGCGGGTAGGGGCAGAGAGAGAGGGAGACACAGAATCCGAAGCAGGCTCCAGGCTCCGAGCTGTCAGCACAGAGCCCGACGCGGGGCTCGAATTCACGAACCGTGCGATCATGACCTGAGCTGAAGTCTGAAGCTTCACTGACTGAGCCACTCAGGCACCCCTTTCAGGTCTTACTTTTTAAGTCTTCAATTTATTTCAGTTGCTTTTATATATGGTATTAAAAAAGGGTACAATGTCATTCTTTGGCATGTGGATATAGTTTTCCCAACATCACTTATTTAAGGGCCCATCCTTTCCCAATTGTTTATTCTTGATGCCTTTGTCAGAAATTAGTTGACTGTATATATGTGGGTGATGGAACTGTTCTTCCTACCTTCTTTGTGTGGTTATTCTCAAGTGTTTTTGCCCCACTGTGTTGCTGATGCTTTCCTAAGTGGCCTCCTAGAATCTTTCAGAGATATTTTCATTAGTGATAACTGTCTAATTGTTCTTCTTTGGAGGGGGGAGGGAGGGGATAGAGACTGGGGTCTGTCTCCTAGTCTGCCATCATGGTGATATCACTCCTCTGAATCCACACTAATTAAAATACATGATTGAATAAATAAATAAATAAATAAATAAATAAATAAGGAAGAAGTTATAAATCTTTCATACAGAGATTACACATAATATATGCAGGCATTCCCCATCATGATATTCAACTTAATTCTCTTCCTCTTAAGCGTTGGAAAGACTTAGTGACTCACTTCCAAAGAATAACATACGGGTAGTGGAATACAGTAACTTTCCATTGGAGAAACCTGGCAAACACAACCTTTATCATATAAACAGGGTTAATCATGTAAACCACCAGTAATAAGTCTTGTTGCTATCATGTACCCCCAATATGATGCAATGAAAAAGCTACTTTAATTACTGTGGTACATTGTACCAAAACCCATAGTTACAGTCTAAAGATTAAAAAAAAAAAAAATCAGGTACCTTCAAATTGAGAAGTACTAAGTATTTGAGTAGTACCCTTTAAATATATCAACATTACGGAAAAGAAATACTGAGAAACTGCCACAGACCAGAGAAAACTAAGGAAATATAAAACCTAAATGCATGGGCACCTGGGTGGCTCAGTCAGCTAAATGACCGACTCTTGATTTCAGCTCAGGTCATGATCTCACGGGTCGCGAGATCAAGCCTCACATTAGGCTCCCCATCGGGCACGGAGGCTACTTACAATTCTCTCTTTCCCTTTCCCTCTGACCCTACCCCACTGCACGTACATGCACATGAGCTCTCTCTCTCTTAAAAAAAAAAAAAAAAACAGAAACACCTAGGGGCGCCTAGGTGGCTCAGTCGGTTGAGCTTCCAACTTCAGCTCAGGTCACAATCTCGTGGTTGATGAGTTTGAGCCCCGTGTGGGGCTCTGTGCTGACAGCTCGGAGCCTGGAGCCTGCTTGGGATTCTGTGTGTGTGTGTGTCTCTCTCTCTCTGCCCCTCCCCCGCTCATGCTCTGTCTCTCTCTGTCTCAAAAATAAAATAAACATTAAAGAAAAAAAAAACCCACCTAAATGCCACAGGGTATCCTGGATTAGATCCTGAAACAGAAAAAGGGCATTAATAAAAAAACTGGTGACATTCAAAGAAAATCTGCAGTTAGTCAATAATAGTAGACCAGTTATTATTACTTAGTTTTGACAAAAGTACCACAATACCTTAAAACATTAACAATAGAAGAAATGGAGTGAAGGGTATGAAAAAAATGCTATGTACCATCTTTGAAACTTTTCTATAAATATGACTTTATTTCCAAATAAAAATTTCACTTAAAGGAGACAACATAACTCAGACTCCCTATAACACAATATATTTAATTTCCAGCATACAGTAAAAGAGTATTACAGTGCAAAGAAACAAGGAAATGTGGGTCACAGCCCAGAGAAAAGTAAAAAACTAGAAAAGAAATTTAAGATGACATGGGTATTGGAATTAGCAAAGACTTTAATAGCCATATAAATATGCTCAAAGGCAAGAGGAAAATATAGTCCCAGTGAATAAAAAGATGAAGAACCTTAGTGGGGAAATAGAAACTGTAAAAAAGAGCCAAGTAAAATTCTACGTCAGAAAAGAATAATATCCGTAATTTTAAAAAACTAAAATTAAAAAACCCAACTGAATGGGATTAACAGCACACTGAAGAGGACAGAAGAAAAGGTCAGTGGAATGTGAAGACAGATGGCTAGAAATTACCCCAATATAAAGAAAACAATATATAAATAAACAGAGCCTCCGTGGCCTGTGGGACAACACCAATGCCTGTACGTGAAGCCCCAGAAATACGGGAGAAAATAGTGGAGCAGAAAAAGAACTTGAAGAATTAATGATCGAATATTTCCCAAACTTAGTGCGAAATGGACAGATAGGAGAAATGCAACGAACCCCAATCAGGATAAATATAAGGAAAATCACGCCTAAGAACATCATAACAAAACTGCTGAAAGCCAGATAAAAAGCAAATACTGCAATCAGAGAGAGAAAAACAACGTATTAACAAAGAGGAACAATGACATGAATGGTAGCTGAATTCTCATCAGAAACCAAGAAGGAGAAAGACAACAGAATGCATTTTTAAATTATTCTATTCTATTCTATTCTATTCTATTCTATTCTATTCTTCTATTCCATTCCATTCCATTCCATTCCATTCCATTCCATTCCATTCTATTCTATTCTATTCTATTCTATTCCATTCCATTCCATTCCATTCCATTCTATTCTATTTAGAGAGAGCACACACAAGAAGATCAGGGGCAGAGAGAGAGAGAGGGTAGAAGGTCGAAAGAGGGCTCTGCGCTGACAGCAGCGAGCCCGATATGAGACCATGACCTGAGCCAAAGTCAGACACTCAACCTACTAAGCCACCCAGGACCCCTGCCATTTTTTCAAAGGTAAGATAATAATACCGTGGGTACAGCCACAATGGAAAACAATACAGACGTTGCTCAGAAAATTAAAACTAGAACTACCATTTGATCCAGCAATGCCACTTCTGGGTGTGTAGCTTAAGGAAATTCAATCACAATGTCAAAGAGGTATCTACACCCCCTTGTTCACTGCAGCATTATTCCCAATAGTCCAGACATGGAAACAGCCTAGGTCCCTTCAATGGATGAATGCACATTCCAATTCTGTGTCTCCCTCTCTCTCTGCCCCTCCCCTGTTCATGCTCTGTCTCTCTCTGTCCCAAAAATAAACGTTGAAAAAAAAAAATTAAAAAAAAAAAAAAAAAAGAAAAAGGGGCGCCTGGGTGGCGCAGTCGGTTAAGCGTCCGACTTCAGCCAGGTCACGATCTCGCGGTCCGTGAGTTCGAGCCCCGCGTCAGGCTCTGGGCTGATGGCTCGGAGCCTGGAGCCTGTTTCCAATTCTGTGTCTCCCTCTCTCTCTGCCCCTCCCCTGTTCATGCTCTGTCTCTCTCTGTCCCAAAAATAAATAAACGTTGAAAAAAAAAAATTTAAAAAAAAAAAAAAAAAAAATGGATGAATGCACAAAGAAAATGTGGTATATAGATACAGTGGAATATTATTAAGCCATATAAATGAAGGAAACCCTGCCATTTATGACAATACGGACAGACCTTGAGGGCATTATGCCAAGGGAAATGTCAGAGAAAAACAAATGCTGTATGATCTCATTTATATGTATTTTTTTTAATGTTTACTTCTTTTTGAGAGACAGAGGGGCGAGCAGGGGAGGGGCAGAAAGAGAAGGAGACACAGAATCCGAAGCAGGCTCCAGGCTCTGAGCTGTCAGCACAGGACCCGATGTGGGGCTCGAACCCATGAACTGTGAGATCACGACCTGAGCCGAAGTCAGATGCTTACCCGACTGAGCCACCCAGGCGCCCCTGATCTCATTTATATGTAGAATCAAAAAAAAAAACAAACAAACAAACCCCAAGTTCAGAGAAACAGAGTAGAGTGGTGGCTTCCAGGGGCTGAGGGGTGGGAGAAATAAGGAGACGTTGGTCACAAGGTATAAACGTCCAGTTATGAGATGAGTAAGTTCTGGAGATGTAATGTACCACACAGTGATTACAGTTAAGAATGCTGGACTGTATACTTGAAATATGCTAAGAGTAAATGTTCAATGTTCTTACCACCAAAAAAAAAGAAGAAAATAAAAGTAATTAAGTGAGGTGTTGGATATAGTAACTGAACTTATTGTGGTAATCATTTCACAGTATACATACATGTCAAATCATTACATTCTATACCTTAAATTTGCACAGTTATATGTCAATTACATCTCAATCAATCTGGGGTGTGAGGTGAATACTGCTACCAGTCCAGAATTCTATATCCAGCAAATACATCCATCAAGAATAAAGAAGAAAAAAACACTTTTTTAGAAATTTAATTTCTTTCTTTATTTTTTTAAAGATTTTTTTTTAATGTTAATTTATTTTTGACAGAGAGAGAGAAAGACAGAGCATGAGCGAGGGAGGGACAGAGAGAGAGGAGACACAGAATCCGACGCAGGCTCCAGGCTCTGAGCTGTCAGCACAGAGCCCGACGCGGGGCTCGAACTCACAGACTGCGAGATCATGACCTGAGCCAAAGTCAGTCGCTCAACCGAATGAGCCACCCAGGCACCTCATTAATTTCTTTATTTTTAAGTTTATTTATTTTGAGAGAGAGTGCACACACTAGCAGGGGAGGGGCAGAGAGAAAGGGAGAGAGAGAATCTCAAGCAGGTCGATTTGGGGCTCAATCCCAGGAACTGCAAGATCATGACGTGAGTAGAAATTAAGAGCTGGACACTTAACCAACTGAGCCACTCAGGCAACCCCAAAAAAAACACTTTTATATAAAGAAAATGGAACTGTTTAGCAGTCCAGCGCGACAAGAAATGCTCGAAGAACCTCTTCATACTTAAAAGCAAATCACGAGATGAAAACTACCTAGACCTACAAGACTGAAGAACAGAAATGGTAAATATATAGGTGCATATAAAAGATGGTGTTCTTTTTTCCCCTGAATTTCTTTAAAGGAAAGAAGAAACAAAGGGAAATAAAACATGTAAGACAGACTGTAAACAAATAGCAAAATGATAGACCTAAAGCCAACCACATCAATAAGTGAATTCATCATAAATGGACTAAACACATCAAATCGATGGCAGAGGTTGTAACACAAGGAGAAAAAAAAAGCAAAAAACAAACAAAAGAACCACAACTATATGCTGTGTATAACACACGCACTTAAAAATTTTTTTTTCAACGTTTATTTATTTTTGGGACAGAGAGAGACAGAGCATGAACGGGGGAGGGGCAGAGAGAGAGGGAGACACAGAATCGGAAACAGGCTCCAGGCTCCGAGCCATCAGCCCAGAGCCTGACGCGGGGCTCGAACTCACCGACCGCGAGATCGTGACCTGGCTGAAGTCGGACGCTTAACCGACTGCGCCACCCAGGCGCCCCACACATGCACTTTAGATATGATGACACAAACAGGTCGAAGGAAAGTACAGAAAAAGATACATGCAAACAGTAAACAAAAGAAACCTGAAGTGGTAACCACCGTGTAATCAAGATTTAGATTTTCGTCACCCAGGAACATTTCCTTGTGTCCCTTTCCAGTCCTGTCTAGGATTTTCAGTACAGTGTTGAATAGAAATGGTAAAATTAGACATCATCACCTTGCTCCTGGGTGGTTTATAAACCACTTCTGAATTTTATTTGCTGACAGTTTTTTTAGTGAATTATATAGTTAAGAGTTGTGTATTTTATTATTTATAAAACTTACCTCAACAACAAAAAAATGAAACTTTAAACAAACATTGAACTCTAATTAATAGGCTTGCTTTATACAACAGTATGGTTTATCGGTTATGAAACTACTTTCTGCAGGGTGCCTGGGTGGCTCGGTCTGTTAGGCATCTGACCTTGGCTCAGGTCATGATCTCACAGTTCGTGGGTTCAAACCTCATGTTGGGTTCTGCTGGAGCCTGGTCTCCCTCTCTCTCTGCCCCTCCCCCGCTCATGCGCGCGCCCATGTGTGTGTGTGTGTGTGTGTGTGTGTGTGCGCGCGCGCGCGCGCACGTTCTCTCTCAAAAATAAACAAACATTAAAAAAAATTTTAAACTACTTTCTGTGTTTCCTTATGCGTGAACAAAGGTGAAATATATTGAGTACGATGGGAGACTGGTTGCTCACTCTTGGAAAGATACATTGATTTCCTAACTGTGTCTGCTAAGGGGCATTAAAGCAGTCACCCACAAGTAGCAAGAAACACATCTTGCTTTCTCAATACCATTCTCCACTAAATGGAACAAGTCTGCCTTGAAGAAACGATTGATTCTAAGGTAATTAAAACACAAGATAAACATGGAATATCTGTGTACCCAAAAGCAAAGAATTGGCTCAATGATGGGACCTGTCAAAATGACAAAGGAGCCACCATAAAGAGGCTCCCGCTACCAGTTCAAAATCAACCCACACCCTCCAGCAATTTATCTGTTACCTTATCAGTGGGCTGCACATTCTGCGGCAGGAACCACACCCTCTCTTCAGAGGTCTGAATCTCTACCATGTGGTTGGGGAAGGGAGCACTTCCTTTAAGTTTCTAAGGTACTTCCTTAACTCTTCTTCAGCCCAGAAGTAGTAGCTGCATCCTGCAGTTGCTACTTCTGTGTAATTTCTGTAACTTCGAGTCCTTGTTTGCCTCCTCTTAGTAATGGTTTACTAGAAAACCAGTCTACATTAATTGTTTCCTTAAAATCACTGGTGTGGTATCTGTCTTCCAATTGGATCCCAACTGATACAAGAACACATCACTTGTCTCTTAGCCCTACTGAAAAAATTCATTCCTAAATATAATCACCAGGAAACATCAGACATACCCAAAATGAGAGACACTCTACAATTTAAGTAACCTGTACGTTTCAAAATCTCACGGGCAAATAAGGTAAAAATGACAACGAACCTCACTGTGTGACCCCTGCTTGGCTTCTGTGGTTGGGGAATGGGAACTAATTACAAAGCATATTTCCTGGGACAATGGATGAAATGTGAATATGGACCATGGATTAGGTAATAATATTGTATCAAGGGTACAGTTTCTAATTTTGACAATTACACAGTGATAAGGTAAAAGAATGTCTTTATTCTTAGGAAATACACACTGATGTGCGTAATGGTAATAGGGAACTTTCAAATTGCTCAAAATAAACTAGTGTGGGGTGGGAACAGACTAATAAAGCAAATGGGGCAACTTGTAAAGGACTGGCAAATCCGGGTAAAGTGAATACAAGAGTTCTAAAACAAGGGGCACCTGGCTGGCTTAGTTGGTTAAGCTTCCGACTCTTGACTTTGGCTCAGGTCATAATCCCCTGGTTCAAGTTTATGGGTTTGAGCCCCGAATAGGGCTCTGTACTGACAGTGCAGCAGAGCCTGCTTGCGATTCTCTCCCTCTCTGCCCCTCTCTCTCCCAAAAATAAATAAACACTTTAAAAAGAATGCAAATTACCAAAACCAAAAAAATACACTGAGTCCTTGAAATATGTTAAATATTTTAAAAAGAAGTCATCAATAAAAATTCAAAACTGAAATCTAGTTCAAGATGGCAAGTCGAATACATGCATATCAGGACTGAGAAACTGCCAAACAAATTTCAAAGATCCCTGAGCAAGTGCACCTGGGTAGCTCAGTCAGTTAAGCGTTCAACTCTTGGTTTCAACTCAGGTCATGATCTCACAGTTCATGGGTTTGAGCCCCGTGTTAGGCTCTGCGCTGACAGCGTGGAACCTGCTTGGGAGCCCTCTCTCTGTGCCCTTTCCCAGCTCTCTCTCAAAATAAATAAATAAACTTAAAAAAAAATCCCTGAGTAGATCAGAAATTGTGAGCAGGTAGGATTTATTTGATAGTGAAACCAGAGCAACACGTGTAACGCAAAACTCATAACTGAAGGAAGCTGTTGAGAGATTTTAAAAAGCCATTCCCAACCAAGCTTCCAGCTCAGAGTTAACAAAAAAGCACACCTGGGAGAATTCTCAAAGCAACAAATTGAAGGAAGAATTCAGAATACAGTGGTCTCCCCTAACCCATGGTTTCGCTTTCTATGGCTTCAGTTACTCAAGGTCAACCACATCCTGGAAGCAAATGATCCTCTTTTGACTTATAAGCAAAAGGTCAATAGTAATCTATCATCAAATCACAATATATATGTCATTGACCTCACTTCATCTCATCATGTAGGCACGTTATCTCACACCATCACAAGAGGAAGGGTGAGTACAGTCGGGTAAGATATTTTGACAGGGACCACATTCACATGTTGTTATAACTGCTCTAATTTATTATTAGTTATTGTTGTTAGTCTCGTACTGTTGTTATGCCCAGAATTTGTGATCCCCAAAGACCACCAGGGAGCCGAGTCCGACGCAAAAGCAAAGTGCCTTTATTCCAGCTAGCTCAAGCTCAATCTCCTACCTGCACCGACACAGCGGTGAGATACCGGAGAGAGAGAGAGCGAGTTTCAAAAGCACAAAGGTTTTATAGGGGTCTAGGGGCAGTTGGTGAGGTAAAGGCTGTGGCCTCCGCCGATTGGCTGGGGAAGGGTCGGAGTCCTGTTACCGCAGGTCACTGGGCCTGTTTTGATCGGGAAGTTTGAACGGTTGAGCGGGAGGTTACTCAAGGGGAGGAGGTGTGGTTCTGCGATTTTCCCGGAAAGGGGCATGTCGGGGACATAGTCACTCAAGGTGGAGGACACAGAACAAGATGGAGTCGGCCGGCGTAGGTCCGCTCTTTCACTGTGCCTCGCTTATAAATTAAACTTTTTCATAGGTATGTATGTATAAGAAAAAACACAGGCTTCAGTACTATTTGCAGTTTCTAGGGGTCTTGGAATATATGTCCCGTGGATGAGGGGTACTAGATCTTTCAAGTACCTTTCCTTCTTCTGCTTATACTGAACAGGAGGTATTTTTGCGCATTTGATTTTAGCACAAAACTGCTAAAGAACTGCTTTCTAAACAAAGTGAGCAATTGACCTCGTATGTGGGAGGGGGGTGTGGGTGTGGGTATTACGTGCAGGGGGGTGTCCTTGTTAATGATGCGGCTACAGACAGGCAGAGCAGAAAGGCAAAAAAGAACTGCTAATTTCAGTTTTTGTCCCTGGCACAGATAGTTTCCACAATGGGCACTGAAGCATGAGAAGCAGGGAAGTAACCCAGGTGAGTTGTGAGTGGACGGAAAGTGAAGTCTCTCCCTCCTTCTCACTCCTACAGAAGACAAGTTACTCACCCTACTCAACTGCATTGCTGGACCTTTTGTGACTTCCAACATGCACCCTTCCCTGCCTCCAGTCCAATGTGGCCCTAGGCAATGACCAAGAGGCAAGATTTCTGAATTCACCAACAAATGAACATCAGTTCCAGAATGAAAGCTTATTGTAAAAGGGATTTTTGTCTCCCCCCGCCGTGCACCCTCCAAATCTGCAACAGTATATTGCTCAGTAAATATTTGTTGAATGAACTGATAAAAGCAGTTCAATAGAAATAAATACCTAATTCTAATGGACCTGCTCAAGCGGCAATCCATACACCTAAGTATTACGCAACCATTAAAAAGTTTATTTATAGTTAGTGATATGGAGAAACATTTGAGGATATTAAATCTTTTTTAAAAAGGAAATGGAGAACATGTTCTCTGTATTTTCTGATTACAAATTACTTTTATTGTTAAAAAATTTTTTAATTTTATCTGTTTTGAGAACACACCTGAACCCAACCCACCTTGCCTGAACTGAATGCACCAATTAATAAACAAACAGTATCCTACACAGTCAATGTACTGCTTGAGAGCGTGGACTCTGAAGACTATATGCATATCTAATTAACGCCTAAATTATGGGAACTGAATACTGACACCGTAACTTAAATAGCTGCGGGACCCAGAGCAGGTTACTTAGCCTCTAGAAGCTTTAAAATTCAAGGTTACTTGTGAAGACTAAGCGAATCAGTATCCACTTCAAGCACGGACAACAGTGCCGGCACTGCAGAACTATACACGTATTAGCTTCTATTACTATTGGATTCAAAACACTGTGCTAACTCTGGCGAGGAGAATGACGAATCAAAATCCAGTCTCTATCCGCAAAGATGGGAGGGGGAGGGACACACACAAAAGCCACGTAGGAGTCACAGCGGCATGAAAACGCGCTAAAACCGGGGATGGGCAACAAGTGTGCATTTAGAAGGAGTTATTTATTCCGAAGAGAGTCGAGCCGGGACACCACCGGAGCAAACAGCATTTGAACCACGTTCTAGGAACGCGCAAGACCTCCCCGAGCGACGAATAAGACAGACACGAGGGAAACCACAGAGGATCTTGGCAAAGGCACAAAGACTAACATTGACCTGCTCTTTCCCCAGGACACCAGAAACGCGGGACAGGCTGGAGAACAGAACTGGTTACAGAATGCTCATCACGCAAAGGGCCACGAGACCGCAAAATGCCAAGAGATCTCTGGCGAACTGAACTGGTTGCAGTGTTCCACGCAAAACGCCACGACACCGGGATGACACGGTTAACAAAAACAGTATCGGTAACAACAGACCCCAAGGTACTAAGCTGTAGAAAGGAAATAAAGAACAAAGGTGTCGTGAAGAATGCCAGGACTACCACGACCCAGTCGCTGTCCACTGTCTTCTAGGCGCCGGGCTTGGAGACAACGCGACTCGGGGCCGGCAGACGGCGAAACAGCGCCTCCCGCAGGCGGCAAGCCAGCTGGGGAAGCGCGGAGAGGAAGAAACCTGCGGTGAGAACTACAGCTCCCACTGAGGCCTGGCCGACAGCCCCCTCCCCATATTTCCGGTTCCGCCGCCCGCTCTTACGTACGGTCCGCTTGGGGACCTACCGGGGAGCGGGCCTGGCGCGTGACCGCGCGTGACCCCGCGTGACCGCGCGTGACCCCGCGTGACCGCGCGTGACCCCGCGTGACCGCGCGTGACCCCGCGTGACCGCGCGTGACTCCGCGAGCCGAGAGGCCGGGAGGCGGGCTTCTGGGGTCCCATTGGTAGAAAGGCGACCCGAAAAGGTGGAACCCAACTTGAAAATCTCTATGGGGATTGGAGTTGATAAGACAAGGGCGGAGCTAAATGCCCGGATCCTGGCCAATCAGAGTCTGGGATCCGCCGGGAGACCGGGAAGGGGAAAGGGGCGAAATGGTTCTGTGGTCACATGCCGCGGGGTCTAGTGGGAGGAGCAGTTGCCCAGAGGACGCCTGGTGCTTCCTGTTTCCGGTTCCCGGAGTGGTGCACAGCGAGGCGTCTTGGGGAACGCTGGCCTTTGACACGAGTTGTGGGTCGGGGGCCTGCGGCTGGCCCCTAGCTGGCCCTGTCTCCCAGCCCCAGGCAGGTATTCAGCCGGGGATTCTGCGCCTTGGCTACTCCCTTTGCCCGTGACACGTGAGTATGAGGGGCGTGGAGGAGGAGAGGAGCTGGAGAGCGCTCACACCTCGGCGTCCGTGACAGGGGCTGGGATCCCGAAGTCAGCTTTGGCCAAGGTTCTAGCCCAAAATGCAGCTAAGGAGCCCTAGGGCAGCGTGGAGGCGCAGGCGCAGGCGTGAGGGCAGGGAGTTACGAGTCCCGAAGGGAGCGAGGGAGAAAAAGACCTACTCAGACCCGAGAGGGAATTGACGGGTATTGGAAAGCAGAGAAAGGAAGGACCCTAGGTATGGAGTCGTTTGAGGGATTACTGGCTACCTGTAGAAGGAATTTTTGGCCTGCATCGAGAAGGAAGCCTGGCATCATTTGGAGAGGATACGGCCCTAAGCGGTTGGAAAGTCCGGAGACGAAGACGGAACGAGAATTTTTAGAACCCTGGAAGAAGTTTGAAGGGGATGCGTGTGTGCTACGGAGAAGCTCATGGAGGGCTTATCTAGGGTTTCGCTTGTAGGGAGCTTCCGCTCTTGGGACACAGAGCTACTTCTCTAAGGCTTTGCAGCGTTGGGCCTTTTAGCTAATTAGGTTCGCTCTTCCAACGGTGTAGGCTGCTGGAGACAGGCGATAAGGGCTGCTACCTCGGGAGTGAGCCAGAGAGCAGAAAGTAGAAATTCCACTGAAAAATGGAAAATGCTCGTGGCTAGTCTTGAGGGGTGGGAAAGAGTGGGACAGAGCCCCAGCGATGTGAACTGCTTCCCGATTCATCCCATTAAAGAGAATTTTTTTTTTTTTTTTTTTTTTTTTGCATTACCGAAATAGATCTGTCCCAGAACAGGACAATTGAAGGGGATTTTTCAAAATCTTAAAAGTCCTACTCTTTATTTCCAACGTTTATTTATTTTTGGGACAGAGAGAGACAGAGCATGAACGGGGGAGGGGCAGAGAGAGAGGGAGACACAGAATCGGAAACAGGCTCCAGGCTCTGAGCCATCAGCCCAGAGCCCGACGCGGGGCTCGAACTCCCGGACCGCGAGATCGTGACCTGGCTGAAGTCGGACGCTTAACCGACTGCGCCACCCAGGCGCCCCCTACTCTTTATTTCCAAAGTATCTAGACAAACTATGGCGCCTCAAGAATCTAATTGTAGCACATTCAAAGGGAACTACGCAGCCCTTGGATTTTATACTCTTCCTAACAAATTTTTGCCCCTCTGTACTTTCCAGAAAATTGCCAGCAAGTAGCTTTGTGCCATGAATCCTCCAGGTTGTCCCACTAATTTCATACATGTTTAATACTTGTACAGCCTAGGGCAAATCATTTAACCTCTGTAAGCATCAGTTTCCTCATCTGTAAAAATGAGAGAAATCATACCTGCTCTTCTGGGTTGTGAAGATTGCCAAAACATAATCTAGATTAAAAACACTTAGAGCATTTGCCACTGAATCAAAAGAAGCAGTTCAAACACACAGATAAACCTTACACAGAAAAGAAATAATGTCAGTTTGGCATCCTAACTTCTTAAACCAATAAGCAAATGAAAGAGAGTTCAACTCAACTATTGCAGACCTCAGGGTGTTTAACCCTTCATCCTATTCTTTGTTCGAATTTGGGAAAAGAAATCATTAACTGTTAACAAATAAGGAACTGATTCTGAGGCCAAAGGACACCGCCTTCTGTGTGAGCATCCCTCCAGAAAACTGATCCTGGGGGGAAGAAAAAAAAATCTCGAAAGTCCAGAATGTTGAAATTTTAAGTTAGATCCTGAGACCATATAAGGAAAATGGCATGTTCAATCAGTCCCATGAAAAGAGTCTCTTATTAATAGTTTTTTTTTTTTTTTTTTTTTTTTTTAAGAACTCAGCTGGTCATGTAGTGTGCTGAGCAATGAATTTAGGGAAGGCAGGAGTCTGAGGTTTGAGTTCTTTATTCCAACCTCTGAACTGTGTGAGGAGTCACTTCCCCCTGCTTTGTCAGAAAGAAAGCAGAGCTTTGGCTGCCGACTCAGATCCCCAGAAAACTGATGTGAAAGGAGGTAACATGAACATGTGGTCCAGTGTAGACCGTGAGCTCTGGAGTCAGACTTTTCTGGTCCATCCACTAGCTGTGCCTCAGCTTTTTCATCTGTAAAATAAAGACAACAATTGTATTCACTGCGTAGAGTTTTTGTAAGGATTAATTAGTTAATGCATGATAAGTGCCTTTAACAGTAAAAGGCAAGCACTCTATTAAGTTTCCTATTGGTGCTTTAAATGTGTATGGGGCCTCAGACTTTATGGCTGGTGATAATTATTCTATGGAAACATTTTATTAATATTACTACAGTGAATTGATGTTGGAAATAGTACAGAGTCAGAGAGACAAGACGCCTTCCCCAGCATTTGTTGCCCTAGTGGAACGTGGAGAACAGAAGGCCAGATGTAAGTTGGTTTAGGGGAGTGGAGAACATTCAGGGCTCAGAGCTTCCATTTTCCTGTTTTTAAACTTCTTAGTACCCATTAAATCCTGCCTAGCGTATTAACCAAAGTTCAGACTTGTGGCATGGAAGCATGCTGTTGTGAGGAAAGTTTGGAAGAATTCAATCTTTGTACCATAACAGTGAGAGTTATGAAATCAACAAGTAGCAGTGGCCTGAACGATCATCAGCTAAGAATGGATACCAGAGTGAAGTCTTCTGCAAGGGTAAATCAGAATGTCCTTGGGTGTGGGGATGGATTAGAGAAAAGGCGTCTGGGAAACGGAGCCATGTGTTTCCATTCCTAGAACAGTACAAGGAACAGGTGAATTGGAAAGTGACTTAGTGATTCCCAAGAATTGCCAGCAATTTGGAGGATACAAAGACAACTGTCCTGGACATTTAGAAACTCTTGGGATTTGTGGCATGTAGAGCCTGAGGTGGGTTTTGGAAGACTTCTTCAAACCACTCTCTCTCTGACCTCGTGAATTTTCTTCTTCCTATAGTTTGCCCAAATATTTTTTCAGACCTGAGACATCAGAGTAGATAAATGTCAAGGTTTAGGTGCTGTGGCTGTGTTTATCTCCATCATTCTTAGGGCGAATATGAACAAAGACTGGTGGATGCTCCTGACTACTGATAGGAGAAGTTAGGGCCCAAAGTGTTCGAGTCTCTTTCTTTGTTTTACATCTTTCTCAATAACTTTCAACTGGACTTTATCAAGTGTTAAGTGAAAATTTGAGTGTTCTCTTAGGGTGGGTCACGGGTTGAAGCAGGTTTGTTTTTTGGTTTTGTTTTTGTTTTTTAATTTTTGTTTATTTTGAGAGAGTAAAAATCCCAAGCGGGCTCCATATTCAATGCAGAGCCCGATGCGGGGGTTCCATCTCATGACCGCAAGATCATGACCTGAGCCGATAGCAAGAGTTGAGCTCAGCTGAGCCACCCAGATGCCCCTGAAGCAGCTTTTATGAACTGTATTAAAGTATTAAACTTTAAATATGAGATACCGCAATCTAACTTTTCACAAAAGCGTAAAGAAGCAAGGATGTCTCCACCCAAGTTGTCATAATTAAGTAATTCCTTTTTGTTCTTTCCTTTCCAACTCTTCGCACCCCCAGAGTTTGTTGTGAAGGACTCAGCTGTGAATGACACAGAAAGCTACATGTCTGTATGAGTTTCCTATTACAGGGGCTCTTGGCACAAAGATATTAAGATGTACTATTTGTTGCATGTGCCAGAGAATCTCGGACAGTCTGAAGAATCCCACTACCATTCCTTGGTGTCAGCTAGGTATTTCCTAGGCCATTGGTTGGTCCTTCTGACAGTTTCTAGGATGGAAAATACGCCTTTCTCCGTAGAGCTGAGGAGTTGGTAAATCGCCTCGGAAATTGAGACATTCCTGTTGTAGGGCACACCTATGCCGAAATCATCAGCAACAATCCGTAGACACTGACTCTTCACCAAGGCCAGTGCCGTCCTCTTTGCTGAACACACAGTGTGCCCCTTTCCTGAAGGCACCCAGGCAGGACAGGAGGTGAGCAACAGTGTCAGGCAAGAGAGTCCGCTAGGAAAAGACTTGCAAAATAAGTTTTATTTATTTATTTTTTTTAATTTTTTTAACGTTTTTATTTATTTTTGAGACAGAGAGAGACAAAGCATGAACGGGGGAGGGTCAGAGAGAGGGAGACACAGAATCTGAAACAGGCTCCAGGCTCTGAGCTGTCAGCACAGAGCCCGACGCGGGGCTCGAACTCACGGACCGCGAGATCGTGACTTGAGCCGAAGTCGGCCGCTTAACCGACTGAGCCACCCAGGCGCCCCGCAAAATAAGTTTTAAAAAGAAAAAAAACCTAGAGATTAAGAATCCAATTCTGAACATTAAAGGATGGGAAAAAATAATGGGTGAAAGCCAAAAGCTTGAAACAGACACAAGAAAATGAACCCCAACTTCCTGATAAGGAGGAAGACTGACTAGCATAAAATAAGTGACGGACGGGAGATAAAACGGTAAAAACAAAAACACGTTCACTTATTGCACGTTGCTGTGTTTTATCTCTCTCTCCCTTCTTTCCTGATCCTACCCCGCTTCCTCAACACACACACACCGTCTCCCAAAAGGATGTTCCCCTTCTGCAGCTGCTGGAGGACTGGACTGCTCCTGCCACTGCTCCTGGCTGTGGCAGTAAGAGAATCCTGGCAGACAGAAGAAAAAACCTGCGACCTGGTGGGAGACAAGGGTAGAGAGTCAGAGACAGAGTTGGCTCTACTGAAGAGGCTGCAACCACTGTATAACAAAAGGTAAAGACTCTTTTCCTCCACTTACTGACGTTATTCTCATATTACTACTCTGTACGGAGGGAATACGTGTATAAGAACCTCCTCTGGGAGACGGTTCTAACTTGAACTTCGGTAGTATTGGTCTTATTTGGCCTTGGTAGCTTGCCTTTTTTTTGTTTGTTTGTTTGTTTTTAATGATATAGAGCAAATTCTCAGCCCAGTTTTTACTAGCAATGTGCAGTTCTCTTATGCAGAAGGGTAGCTATTTCCGAGACTGGATCCAAGAGACCAACTTGTAGGAATTAAAAAGCATTATTTGATACCTCCATTTAGTGGGACTTTAGAAGAATCAGATGAACATTGAGGCCTACACACATCATCTTAACTGTCAGGAATCTTGAGGTATATAAATCTGGAAATGATCTTCAAGGGACAAGGGATACTTCCTGTGAACACAGATCCTTATTCGCGGGGAAATAGCAACTAACACTTTAGCATAATCTAGAACAGGTGTTCTAGAATATCTAGGCGTCTTGAGTGGTGTGTCTTAATCAGTCATCATCAACAATTAGGATTGTCTCATGGTTCAGTAAATATGATTCTTACGTGGATATCTCATGATTCATGGATGTCGCGTGATGCGACGAATGTTATTCACTATTACGTTCAGTTGTGACATCAAATAAATAAATGGATCACACTTTCGGGGGACGGGTGTTAAAGGAAGAGAGGCCGCTTGTCCTAAGGCTGATAGCCAGTAACTCTCCTCTTCCTTCTTTCTCCACGCTTCTCCTTGCAGCTTTGAGAGCACTGTGGGCCAGGGCCCAGATACATATATCTACATGTTCAGGGTGTGCCGAGAAGCTGGCAACCGTACCTCTGGGGCAGGCCTGGTGCAGATCAACAAAAGTAACGGCAAGGAGACAGTGGTAGGGAGACTCAACGAGACCCACATCTTCAATGGAAGTAAGAGTCTCCCTGTTGATTGATTGATTGATCCCAAGTCAATCCCTCTGACAGTCCTGTATACGTCAGCCTTTCTCAGTGTCTTTGGAGCATCCTACGGCCTGTGGGCTTCAGCTCACCTGAGACTGTAAACCACAGGATACCTAGTTCCCCAGCTCCTCTGGAGCCATGGCTCAGGACCTCTGTGTGCTTGTTTTAAAGTTAATGAAAAGCTTCGGCAAAAAGAAGAATCTAGCTGGGATTCTGTAGCTTAATGCGTTTTTCGTGCTAGTCACGAAAATACCAACCGTGACCATTTCGCATTGAAATAGTCCAACTCTGCCAGTTAAATTTTAAGAGATTAAGTTAAGCTTTTTTGCAAACCAGTCTACAGAAACTTCCCCACCAACTTGTGGTGTGGTGGTTGTGTTTCTCAAAAGTCCTAAAATCATTATTGCCGAAAGGACTCTTTGAGCACCTGTGGTCTGATTCCCTCCTTTAAGTGGATGACTGTATTTTCCAGTGCAGGCATTTGCTCCTATCAGTAATATAATAAAACAACATCGAGAGTTTAGGGCTCGGGGTTGGAAGACTGGGTTTTCGACCCAGCTTATGTTTACTTGTCCTGTGACTTGGAAGAATCATTTCATCTTACTGTGTTTTTTGTATCGGAAGCGGAATCTTTTACCTTGTTCACCCGGTAAACCAAAGGATATTTTGCAAAAGAAATTTGAATGTGGTAAACATTAAAGAAGAAATGGCAGCATGTCCAGGTGGCTCCGTCAGTTCAGTGTCCGACTCTTGATTTCGGCTCAGGTCATGACCTCACAGTTCATGAATTCGAGCCCGGCACAGGGGTCTGCTCTGACGGTGCCGACCCTGCTTGGGATTCTCTCTGTCTGCCCCTCCGTGCCTTGCGCTCTCTTTCTCTCTCAAAATAAGTAAATAAGCTTTAAAAAATAAAAACGGGGGGACCTGGGTGGCTCAGCAGGTTAATCATCCGACTTCAGCTCAGGTCATGATCTCACGGTCTGTGGGTGTGACCCCCGCGTCGGGCTCTGCATTGGTAACTCAGAGCCTGGAGCCTGCTTTAGTGTCTGTGTCTCCCTTTCTCTCTGTCCCTCCCCTGCTTGTGGGCGTGCACGCTCTCTCAAAAATGAGTAAACATTGAAAAAAATAAAATAAAAAATAAAGAATAAATGGCTCCCGATCTTAAAAATCATCCACTTTGAGGGGTGCCTGGGTGACTCAGTCGGTTAAGTGTCCAACTTCTGCTCAGGTCATGGTCTCGCCATTTAGGAATTGCGACCCCCACATCGGGCTCTGTGCTGACAGCTCAGAGCCTGGAGCCTGCTTCAGAGTCTGTGTCTCCCTCTCTCTGTGCCCTTCCCCTGCTCACGCTCTCTCTCAAAAATAAATAAACATTAAAATTTTTTTCAATCATCCACTTTGAATTTATCTGTGGCTAATTTTAAATCGTAGGCATTCCCCTGCCAGCTACTAATTTTATGGAACCTCTTCTTTCGATGTTAGCAGGTGTTCCGAAAATGTGAATCATTGTCACAGTGTGGGTCATAATTGTTTTTTCACTATCAATTGCCTGCCTTTTATTGTGGAAAATTAAGACTATCATATGAATATCTGGATCTCAGTTGTCTTAAGGGAACACAAAGCTGTTACACAGAAGCCAGTTTTAGCTTGGTATTTGGTATACAGAGCCCATACTGATTAGGATTATTTGAATTAAAACCAGTTTCATTGAACTTCTCAGTTCCTTTCTACCATAGTACCTAGGCCTGCCTCTGCTTTCCCCCTACCCCAAAGCTCCATTTTCCTTGTCTCTTTCAGGTAATTGGATCATGCTGACCTATAAAGGGGGTGATGAATATGACAGGCACTGCGGCATGGAGCAGCGTCGTGCAGTGGTGATGATCTCCTGCAATCGACACACCCTAGCGGTGAGGCGTCCTGGGGCACACGGGCCTAGAGAGCACATGCAAGGACTGACCCGAGGTGGGAGAGTCTCCAGAGGGGACGAGATAACACTGGGATGGATCAGAAGTCTGGTGTCGCCCTGCATCACAGACACCTTGTCTTCCATCATATGTGGAAAATAAGTTATTGAACCGAGAGAAAGCAACTGTTTTTTTTGGCTTGTGGGTTTTTTTTCTTTTTTTAATAAGAGCCCAAAGGAAACCGTTCACCACATAACTGTTGCGTTCTGGCCTTTCGTCATCAGGACAATTTTAACCCTGTGTCTGAGGAGCGAGGCAAAGTCCAAGATTGTTTCTACCTCTTTGAGATGGACAGCAGCCTGGCCTGTGCCCCGGAGATCTCCCGCCTCAGTGTGGGTTCTATCTTACTAGTCACGTGAGTGCTTTTTCCTCTATCAGTCCAAGCAGTCCTTTTTTTTCTCCTCTCAACTCAATTCCTTGGTGCTATTTAGATACAAATTTGTGTTTGTGGGGGGGGTGGGGGTGGGCGGGGAGCTTCTCATGAAAATCCTCTTTAAACTCTGACTAGGCAAGTTTTTTTCAAAACGAGATGTAATGTTTCACACCTAATAAGTATTTGCATTTGGAGGTGCTTTTTATCCCCCTACAGGAGGACCGGACTCTTCTTAAATCTATCCCATTAGACTGTTAGAACTTTGGGAGAAATGGAACTGTAGATCTGTAACTATTCTTGGCTTTAGGTGAGAGTCATACACTAGGGTCTTGTTTTTTCTGAGCCTTTTGCTTTTAGACAATGTTAATTGGCTTTTTAAAGAAGCTAACCCTCCCCCCCCCCCCTTTTTTCCCCATTTTTACAGAATACAGCCTAGGAAACAGCTAGCGAATACAAAGATCATCTTTATTATTGAAGTTTTACTCTTCCTTGGTCTTTAAGCAGAGAGGTCTTTATTCCTCAACAGGTTTGCATCACTGGTCGCAGTCTACGTCATCGGGGGGTTCCTATACCAGCGACTGGTGGTGGGAGCCAAGGGAATGGAGCAGTTTCCTCACCTCGCCTTCTGGCAAGATCTTGGCAACCTGGTAGCAGTAAGTAACAGGACTGCTGGCTGAGTCTGTAGCCTGCATACAAGATTGAGTCACCAACCATCTCGGTTTACCCAGGCTGAGGGATCTCTCGAGACCCAGGACTTTGGGTGCTAAAACTACAAAAGCCCCAGCAAACCCAGTACAAGGTACCTGCTGGCCCTAGCACAAAGCAGTAAGTAGCGTAGCATCTTAGTGCCTGGCCTTTGCCAAAGACGTGGCTGGGAGAACAACACCGTTGCTTAGATTTAGGAATCTGAGAAAGCTTTGCAGGGGCCTAGATGGCGAGAGGAGACGTGATTAGAATTTTTCTCCGGTTAGCCCCAAATTCAATTCAGGCTGATGCTTAGAGCATCTAGGTTTTCTCATCATCCCTGAAGAAACCTAGTTCTTGCCACATTCTTAGCCCATGGGTACATTTTGCCTCACCCTAAAGTTGGTTATTCCAAATTATCATTTCCTTCCTTTGCTTCTCTCTCTACAGGATGGTTGTGACTTTGTGTGCCGTTCTAAACCCCGAAATGTGCCTGCTGCGTATCGTGGTGTGGGGGATGATCAGCTGGGGGAAGAGTCAGAAGAAAGGGATGATCATTTATTACCAATGTGATTGCACTTTAAATGCCCAGCTGCTTCTTCAGTCCCCCAAACCAAAGCATACTCAGCCAGATTTCTTAAGCAGCGTCCACTCCGGTCTCTCATCCCCCCCTTAATATTGCTCTTGCTTTCCAGTTTGCTTTTGATTTGCATTCTCTTCTCACTAGCAGAAATGCCTTTCCTTTTTCCCCGATTCTGTTTTTCCTCTGGAGAGGTACAGTTACAGGACAGAGATAAAATGATAGGGCCTGTGCAAAAGAGGCCGTTACACTATCTCTTGGTGTCAGAAGGTACAAATAGGATAGTTCTAGTGAGCAAACTCCCTGACCTTTTTAAACACATTTTCACAAGTTTTTGAGACACTGGATTTGTTTAATTAAAAAAAAAAAAAAAAAAGGCAAGAAACATTATTTATACAAGGTTTGATTGCTTTCATGCCGTTACTCTGCACCCTACAGTGGTCTCCATGAGAACCCGGATGTGATCTCTTGCCGCTTGGAACTACTCTACAGTGATCCTTTGGTTGCAATCCAAGTATGGCCATTTGGTCTGAGCCCGGAGATGTTGCAGACTTCTCCCACCTCTGGGATTAGGATGGGGAAGGTGATTCATTTCCCACTTAGAGGATTGTAAAATACCATCCCATCAGTTGTTGGCATTGGAGTGACCTTCTAGCTGGAACTGGGCCCTGGATTGTGGGTTCATGGTCATTAGTCCCCACGTGGCTGGAAGTCTAGTCTGTTGAAAAGGGAAAGTGAATCAGACCCCGTGTGCTACAGGGGTTCCAGAAAAGGAAGTCTGTTTACCTGTAGTGGGACGTCCTCAGTGGCTTTCTTCTCCCACTTGGAGTAAAAGCTAGTAGAGCTTTTCTTCTAAGATGTTTCCCTCTACTGGTATTTCTAAGTACGTTGCACTTTCTTCGCAGGCATGTCGACCTTCCCCCACCCGACCCTACCCCCCAAAATCTTCTGGAAAGGGAATGAAAGCAGAGGTGGGACACCTAGGGCTCTGCCATCCTGTGCTCTGGGTGTGGAATGCTGCCGCGCTTGTCCCTTCTGGCTCAGGGAAGGACCTTCTTGCCCACAGCAGTTCCGTGGGGGGAGGTTTGGAATCCTCTGATGCTTCCTTTCTTGTTTAGGCCATGGGCCCACAAGCCTGGCCCGATCTTTCTGTGATAGTGAACTTGGGCCAGTGAAGAGTAACATGGCTCCGCTGGACACAAGAGGACGGAGTCAACAGGCAGGGGCCTTTTATAGCCTTTAGGGAAGAAAATGAAATTATTTCATCTTTGGACTTTTGAATACTTTTGGAATGATTTTTTTTCTTCTTTCTAAAACAGGGGAAATAATGTTATAAAAACATCTTTTTTGTCATTTGTTCGCATCCCTCCCCCACACCTGGTGTTTTAAAAATGCAAAAAAAAAAAAAAAAAGGAAACTACATTCTTTTGTACAAAAACACTTAAAAGATTAAAAAAACAAACAAACGACTTTCCCTAGTCTTTTGTATGAAAGAGGGTAGAGACACTGGAATGGAGTAAGAGACAACTGAGACCAATTTTTATCCTTTTACTGAGGAGGAAAAAAATATTTAATATTTTTGTTGTATAAGGAATAGCGCCTAAGGCAGGTACTTACACTCCTGACCTCAGCCCCACACACTCCTGTTTGAATAAAGCTATAGGACAGAGCAGAGTTGGAACTGAAAAGAAAGGGAGGGTAGAAGACACACAGATAGACTGAAGGGAGCACGGGGATGCGGAACGAATGACGGCCACACGCGTGCCCAACACTTTTTAGCCCCTGCAGCGGATCAGAATGACGCCGACCGAGTCTCTGCGCGGGCTGGTGACCCTGCCAGGAACGCAGGAGAAAACGTTCAGTACCGAGGAAGCGACGACAAAGACCCCGGGCCACGGCCAGGCGGTCCAGAGGGAAGAGAGGGGCCGCCAGATCTTGCCGCTCGTGTCACGCCAGCTAGAAAAACCCCACCTCGCTCTCCCGCTGCGGAGGCGCACCCGCGTTCCACCCACTTCCTTACGGTTCCACACGGTCTGTTCCTCCTCCCGGAGAGCTGAGGCCCTGGCTATGTACTCCACTCCAGGATAAGGCGGAGCAGTCCTACTTCTCTAGACTGCCTCTTTTTATAAAGATTGGATCAGGGGAAGTGAGAAAAGCGAGAACCGTAACTTTTAAAAATGAAGGTAGAACCCGGAGAAAATGTCACAGCTGCCGCCATGTAGCACCAGCAACCAATTCTTGCACTTTTCTTCCCTGTCTCGGTAATCCCCTCTCCAGAAGATTCACGTAATTGGAACAGCTCTTTCTTCCCTGTAAAGTCTGCTGCTACCAGGTTATAACCTGGACAGTGGAGAGTGTCCGCCTTCGGCTCGTGTGTGCGAGAGGGCCACCTTAGGTCTCCTTGAGGACGTTTATCTTGGCGCAGATCTTGAGGGCAGGGCCCAACTTGATGTTCATGGCACTCATGAGATGTTCCTCTTTAAGTAATAAAAGGGCCTGTCCATCAATCTCCTGGGAACGGAACTCCTCTGCAATCTCTTGGCAGCCTAGAAGGAAATGGGGGGAATACACATGAGAAACCCCATGGGGGCACCCGAGGATACGAGGGAGAAACTAAAGATGAAAACGGGCGCCTGGGTGGCTCCGTCGGTTAAGCATCCAACTTGGGCTCAGGTCATGATCTCACGGTCCGTGGGTTCAAGCCCTGCTTCAGGTCCTGTGTCTCCCTCTCCCTCTGCCCCTCCCCTGCCCATGCTCTCTCTCTCTCCAAAATAAACATTAAAAATTTTTTAAGTAAAAATTAAAAAAATAAATATGAAAACAAAAAGCCTCGGGGCCCCTGGCTGGCTGTCGGTTGAGCATCAGACTCGCGATTTCAGCTCAGGTCATGATCTCGCAGTTCGTGAGTTCAAGCCCCCCGTCTGACTCTGCATACACAGCACGGAAACCGCTTAGGATCCTCTCCCTCCTCGCTGCCTGTCCACCATCTGCACGCTCTCTTTCTCTTTCTCTCCCAAAAATGAACATTTAAAAAAGCCGAGATAAAAGAAGAACGACAAAGTTGTCCAATCATAGAAATAACTTCATTCAAATAGCCTGAGCAAGGAGGAAAAGGAAGGAGCAAGATCGACCTGTTTTCTTTCATAATAGCAAAAAACAAAGTTCGGAGCCTTTGTGGCAGTTTTGCTTAAGGACCCATAATTCACACAAATGGCAAAACGGGTACAGTGATTTTGTTTTCTGGAGAAACCCATCCTTTTTCCAGAGTAGCTTATAAACAATCCTGCCTTGAAGAGCGTGGAGCTAACAACGGCCCCTTATTTCCTAGTCCCTTTAGTGGGAAAAAGTCTTACATCCGTGACAGGTATCACAGTCACACACAAAAAAATATACTTTATCCAAAAATTATCGGTAAGAAACATGAAGGTGCAAATCAAACACTGCAAGACTGCTGACACAGTTGAGGACAATCAACCCAGAAGGAAATTGAGAAACCAGGCTGTGGACAAGTAACTTGGGCAACGATCAAGAGTAGAGCCTTCATCATACTGTACTTCAGTCCCTACTGCTTAAGAGTCAGTCACGTTCCCTGTCACGAAGGCCCACACTGGGCGACCTAAGGAAACTCAACCTGTATGGGATCCGGGTTCTGCCGGATAGATCCTCAGTACCTTGTAGAGAAGCGATGAACTCATACACCTCTTCTACGCTCCAGCGGCTCGGATTGCTGGACAGGAACACAGGGTTGATGCCATGTAATTCTGGCGTCGGTGGTACCGTATTGGGGGTCCCCAGGTCACGTTCTCCATGCCCAGTTCTCACAGATAAAGGCCCAGGAGATGTCGGAGAGAGTGCTTCATCGTAACTGGAATTATCCGAACCCCTGCTAGAGTCCTCTTGACCCTAAGGAGAGAGTCCCAAAGCAGTGAGATCATGAATACGGGGCGTGAGGTGTCCCCCTGCCCTCCCCAGCCATTGGGGTTTGAGCCAATAATTGGGCAGAGAGGAAAACCTAGCATCACCGCGAGTGAAAAAACCGCGCTTGGTTTGCAAATGCCCAGTCACTAGCCCACTCTCAAGTCGCTTTCAAGTATATGCTATCATTCCTCGATTCTCCCTTCTTCCAACAATTTGGGTTTTCCCAAATGTAATTGTCAAGATTAACGGATACGTGAACCAGTCATCAGGTGAAAGGAGACCAGAGGTCAGGATCTCTTGGAATTTCAAGTGATGCAATCAATACAAAAATGAGTTCTGGTCTCCTGCTGTCTTTCACCTGGGCAAAGGAATCGCCCGGTAGGGGAGGACCAAGGAAAAAGGACCACTTGAAAGGGAGCCGGCTCTGCACCGGCAGCTCACCCGGTGGCGCTTGCCCTGGATCTTGGCGCGGGCGATGTCGGAGGAGCTACGGCGGGGTCCACGCCGACGAACACGAGCATAGTTGGCTTCTTGGAACTCTTTCATTTTTTTCCTCTTCAGCCGGAACTGGTGACTACAGCTCACGTTATACCTACAGGTCAGGGCACGCGCCGGACGTCAAAGGTGCTACAAACACTACCCTGCTACCTTTCGCTAAACGTGAATCGGTGTCTTAAGAACCGACTCGGGGACGAACGGGCCAGCAGACAGGCAAGGAGACTCATTGAACGATCAGCTGTGAGATGATCCCAGGGAAGGAAGGGGGGGCGCCCTGTTAGACGGAGGAACGGGTGCAGAAGGTGAGGAAGGGGTGCCCGTGGTACCTCTTAGCGCAAGTCATGGAGCAGAACCTCTTGGAGCCGCGAAACTGCTCTGCGGGAGCATACTTCCCGCAGTACTCACACTTCAGGAGATTCGCCTTCTTATCCAGCTCTGGAAAACAAGGCCTCGCTGGAGAGCGGTCACCGGTTCCGCTGCCGCTCAGGCTGTCGTGCGGCCCACAGTGGACTAATCACTCTCAGGGTTTGCCCCCCCACGGAGCTACGTGACCTAAGTCAGAATCCCTACAACCTGAAGTTCAGAATCCAAAACCATAAAGGTGTGTCCCTCAGGAACGTCCCTGGGCTTCAGACTTCAGGCCGACTGTTTCCGTTTTCGATGACTAGCTTTGGCCTTTTTTCCCTTGTAATGTTTTTTTTAACGTTTCTTTATTTATTTTGAGAAAGAGAGTGCGCTTAAGAGCGGGGGAGAAGCAGAGAGAGAGGAGAGGGAGAATCCCACGCGAGCTCCACGCCACCGGCGCACAGCCCGATTCGGGGCTCGAACTCAGGAACCGTGTGATCAAGACCTGAGCCTAAACCAAGAGTCAGACGCTTAACCAACTGAGCCACCCAGGTGCCCCGAAGACGAACTTTATCCTAATTCATACTCTCAGATCTCAGATAAGACTGCATTAGCGAGCAGGACAGAGGAACTAATTACTAACTACAAAGATACAAGATCCCTCTCCCAACAACAGTTTACAAAAGCCGTGGGGGAAATGTAAACAGAGTCCTTAATGTACATTATAAAATCTAGACTAAGGAGAACTAGGGGTGCCTGGGTGACTCAGTCGGTTAAGCGTCCAACTTCAGGTCAGGTCACGACCTCACGGTTCCGGAGTTCGAGCCCCACATCGGGCTCCCTGCTATCAGTGCAGAGCCTGCTTCAGATCCTCTCTCTCCCTCTCTCTCTCTGCCCTTCCCCCACTCCACGCTCACGCTCTCTATGTCTCTCAAAAGTAAACGTAAAATTTTTTTTTACAAAAATAAGTATCCTATTTTATTTTTTTTTAATGTTTTTATTATTTATTTCTGAGAGACAGAGAGCAAGAGACAAAGAGAGAGAGAGAGTACAAGCCGCGATGGGGCAGAGAGAGAGGGAGACACAGAATCTGAAGCAGCTCCAGGCTCTGAGCCGTCGGCACAGAGCCCCACACGGGGCTTGAGCTCACAAACCATGAGCTCATGACCTGAGCCAAAGTCGGAGAAGTCTCCTCTTTGAGATCTTTTGAAAAATATATCCTTGGGGCGCCTGGGTGGCTCAGTCGGTTGAGCATCCAACTTCAGCTCAGGTCACGATCTCACGGACCGTGAGTTCGAGCCCCGCGTCGGGCTCTGGGCTGATGGCTCAGAGCCTGGAGCCTGCTTCCGATTCTGTGTCTCCCCCTCTCTCTGCCCCTCCCCCATTCATGCTCTGTCTCTCTCTGTCTCAAAAATAAATAAATGTTAAAAAAAAAAAAAAAAGAAAAGAAAAATATATCCTTACAGTAAATAATTCAAGAGGTTAGCTGGAAAAAACTACCCTAATCCTCTGGAACTCCTTTCGTGTGATTCTACACATTCTGGTATTTAATATAGTTGCTGTGTGTGAATGGACTTCACATAATTCCCACCTTAAATAATTACTATTTTACACCGAGTCAAACACATCTCCGTGAGCCTCCTTCCCCAGATGGGGGTCTAAATTAATACTCACCAGCCGATGGGCTGTCCCCTCCCAAGGGGCCACCTGACTGATTCTCATTCAGCCCCGTCGGGAGGCCGGTCTGCAGCGGCTTCTCAGACTCTTTCAGTAACTGAGAACAACCCACCTGTGCCAGACAAAGTTTAAAGGGAAGTCAGCCCGACTCCCTTCTGCTTCTCGATAGCTTTCCCCAGCGTTCCTCAGCCGTCTCTGCCTGGTTCTCTGAGTTAACCCAACCCTGGTGCAGAGAAACCTGTTCAAGAGGACAATCAGGAGTGTCTAACTGGCTCTTCTCCCATAAGCCCCTGGGAGACAGGTTTCTACCTCGGCCGTCCTCTGCCTTCCAAAGTCGCAGAACACCGGCATTCTGGTCCTGGTTCTGCAAGGGCTGGCAACCTAGAAAAAGTCCCTTAACTTCTCCACCACACGTCTCTTCGTTCTCATACAACCCCGTTTGTGGAGCTAAACATGAACAGCTTTTTCCTTCTCTTCTCCTCTCCCAACATTGCCATTTTTTCTGGTCTACACATAATCTTCCCACTTCCCTTCCTCCTTTTCCTTCACAACTCACTATGCGCACAACAGAACTGGACCATTCTCTAACAATGAAACAGTTCTGAGACCGTTGATTTTAGCGGACTTTGGAAAGACAGTAATCAGACCACGTCTCCACTTGAAAGTCCCACCTTATGGCCCTGCCCTCACCGGGAAAGGCTCTGCTCCTTCCTGGATAACGAAGCCTTCAATGATGTGGGTGAGAATCTGGGGCTTCACGATGGCCTGTGGGGGTTTTGAGTCACCCATCTGTCTGGACACCATGGCTAGCGTAGGAGGGGGTGCTGACGGGGCAGGAGCCAAGGCTACTAGTTCACTGCTTGGAGTATTAGCATTCACACCGGCCACTGGTTCAGCTTTCTCTGGAAAACAAACACAGACTAAGGAGCAGACCAGGGATGACATAACTGGTCCATCTGTTCGCCAAGCCAGTGTGATCTTCCACAATGATACACGTTCACCTCTGAGCATTCATCCTGGTGTCCGTTTTTGGATCCACTCATTCATCCAAGTTCAGGCCCGTATTCCCGTATTCTCCTGAACCAGATTTATCTTTCGGCCCGCTCCGAACATTTCTCTCATCTCTGCACTGCACAAGTCAGTTACTCACCTCCAAGACTGCTCTTCTCCTCCAGGGCCTTTGGGCTCTCTGCTGCTGGAGATGCCTTGGCAGGAAGCATTGAACCCAATGTGGAGACATCGTCTCTCTCCTCCTCAGATTCTGCCTTCCGTTTGACAGCCAACGTCTGGGGTTTGCTCTATCAAGTGAAGAACAGGAAAGAAATCAAGATATACGAGTGAAGGAGCATTACTCCCATAATACCAGCGAAAATGTTCTCATTTCCAGATTCCCCAATTGGTATACTCCCCACGGTACACTAAGATTCCCGGTCATTCCCAAGAAGTGTATCTTCTACATCAGGACAAAAGAAAACGTCACATGTAGCCCTGACCTAGACCTCAGAACCCTGGCTCCATTCTGGCCCAACCGAGAACTACTGTTTTTCCAAAGATCCATTTAAGTGATCAAGGCTATCTTGATCTAACTTAGCAGAGATCCAAAAACCCAGAATGAATTCAAGAGCAAACTCAGGAGTATGAAGTACAATTACATACATTAATGTCTCTCTCTTACAAAAGGAACGAATAAGTACCAGTACCTTAACCTTCTATTAATGTCTCCCTTACAAAAGAAGCAAACACTATTATCTTTTTCAGTTCTAGGGTTTGTAACAAACAATGGTCACCGATGAAACAAGACGATGATTAACAGAGCAACTGATGCAGTAACTTATTCACGCACGCGCGCTCACTCACTCACATGTATGAATTATGGATTTGTTATGGACTGAATGTTTGTGGTCTCCTCCTTCCCAATTCATAAGTCCTAACCCCAGTGTGGCTGTATTGGGAGATGGGGCTTCCAATGAAGAAGTTAAGGTTAAATGATAAATGTCAGTATCTTAACTTTTCCAACTTTTTTTTTTTAAGAGAGAGAGAGAGAGAGAGAGAGAGAGCGAGTGCGAGTGGGGTCGGGGGGCAGAGCGAGGGAGGGAGAGGGTCCCAAGCAGGCTCCATGCTCAGTGCAGAGCCCGTCACGGGGCTCGATCCCACAACCCGAGGATTGTGACCCGAGCCGAAACAAGAGTCGGGTGCTCAACCCACTGAGCCACCCAGGCTCCCTTCTTCTCTTCATTCCCCTCCTAAGTTAAGCTCTGTTTCCACTGAGCCCCAGGCCCACTGGAAGGTGACCGTGCCCTCAAAACCATCAGGTGGCACTCACCGGCAGGTGCACGGACTGCATGTAGAAGGCGGCAGGTACCTGGGCTACGACAGGTGAGGAGGTGGTAGCCCCACCCTTTACCACATGCGCCGTCCCCTGCACAGGAGCAAGGGTCATCCCGGAGGCCAAGGCGGGAGGGCACTCCTGCGGCGCACCAGGAGCCTGGGACGAAGGTGGCGAGGAGGCCAAGTGGGCCTGACCAGGCTGCGCTGTGCTGGGCATCCCCCGGGAAGTAGGTACGGCGGCCGCCAGCTGTGCCAACCCCAGGGCCTGCGCCTGGGCTGTCCCCGGCTGCCGGGTGCCCACGACTTGCACGGGGATATGGGGTGGTGGTTGCTGGGTGGCCGCCATCTTCGCAGCCCCTAACTGAGGAGGCTTGATAGGTGCTCCCGGCGGCTTGGACTGGATGGGGATGGGCGGCTTGGGGGTCGGGTCGGGCGGGAGGGACAAGGGTGAAGACTGAAGCATGGGCTGAACCACCAGGGTCTGGGCTTGCTGCTGGGACTGGGAAGGCGGGACCTGCTGAGTAGGCGGGACCTGCGGCGGCTGAGGGGCAGTGAGAGTCGTGGCCGGCGGCGGGGGCGGCGGGGGCGGCGGCGGGGGCGGCGGCGGCGGCGGCTGCTGCTGTTGCTGCTGCTGCTGGGCCAACTGGAGGTGCGTGGCAGTGTGAAGGAGCTGGGACTGGCGGTGCTGGAACTGCTGCTGGTGGTGGATGGCGATCTGCTGCTGGATCACCACCTGTTTCTGCTGGAGGTGGATCTGCTGCTGCTGCTGGATCAGGGAGTGGGGCTGGATCTGCGTGTAGGTGGCTGCAGGAACCGCCCGAACGGGACGGAGGGGAGGAGCAGAAAATCACCCTCGTTACCGACGAAGAGTAAAACCACCCTTCCAAAGCGCGCTCGCCCTTGGTATCGCGCGGCGACTGCAAATCTAACCTGCGGCGGACCCGAGAGACGCTCTTTCGTCTGAGGCAGGCATTACCACCTCTGTCTAGAAATGAAGGACCTCAAGGAAAGAACTCGAGAGCCCTCGGTAAGTTCTTGTATCCATCTAACTTTTATTCCCTTTGCTATGCTAAATCCTGCTAGTGGGACCCAGCAAAGGAGAACGGCTGGCCCACCTTCTGTGCGACTGGACTGGACTCCTCAAGGGTTGAGTCCCCGCTTTCTTCACTTTTTTACATCCCTAGAGCCCAGCCCAGTGCCCGGCACATGAGAAAGACGTAATAGTGGCTGAAAGAACGAAGGTCCTCAGAGGTAAAGATACTAACATTTTCCGGTGAATGCCTCGGTTTTCCAGACTCATCAGTTTAGGTCACCACCTGTGGGGGTCTTTAAGAGTCGCAGCTATAATCTCCGACTTTACCCAGGTTCCTCCCGTGCAAGTGGAGCTGACAATCCCCCCCCACCCCCCCATATTCTCCCAGATTGTCCAGAGAGCGTATGTGAGACAAAAGCCCTTTAGAAATAGAAGCGCTATGGTACGTAAATACCTAGGTATTAGTAATACAGCCGATAATTAACTCCTAACTTTTTGTAAGTAAATCATCCCAACACAGCAACGACCAAAGTGCTAGAAACAAGGCAGGCAAACATAAACCTTACCAAGTAAGGTGCACACATCTAACTCTATCTAGCCACAGTCTAAAAGCAAGTACAGGGGCACCCGGGTGGCTCAGTTAAGCGTCCGACCCTTGATACCGGCTCAGATCGTGCTCTCACTGTCATGAGATCGAACCCCACGCAGGGCAGAGCCTGCTTGGGATTCTCTCTCCGCCCCTCCCCCACTCGCATGCCCCTGCTGTCGCGCTATCTCAAATATCTTTTAAAAAATGAAAAAAAAAAAAAAAACTTAAAAAATAAAAGAAGTATAAACCATTTGGGGTTAATATTATTTATTCTTTTTTTACCCTTATCATTGATACAGATGATCACAAGGTGACTATATTAAACTGTGCTCTGCTTGCTAGTCCGAAGTGCTCCGCTCTACCCTGGCTGGTCCAACTAATCATCATTGAGCAGTGAGAGGAGAAGTCATCCCTTAAGCTAAATCCTGAGCTCCACGAGGACAAGGCCTCTGTTTTTCAAAGATGCATCCCTGAAGCACCTGGGTGGCTCAGTCGGTTAAGCGTCCAACTCTTGATTTCGGTTTCAGGTTTCAGGTCGTGATCTCACGGTTCACAAACGAGCCCTAAGTCGGGCTCTGCGCTGCCAGCGCGGAGCCTGCTTGGGATCCTCTTTCTCCCCCTCTCTCTGCCCCTCCTCTGCTAGCACTCTCACTCTCTCTCTCTCAAAATAAATAAACTTAAAAAAAAAGACACAGCCCTAACACCTCCTACAACACAGGAGGCAATTCAGTAAGAACGGGGCAAATGAATGGGCAGGGTGGGTAAACTCAGGGCCTAAGAAGGGAACGAAGCAATTGTCTGTAAACTGATTGCTGACTGGTGGAAAACAGGGCGCGATCTAGCTCTATTACCAGTCCCCCTCTCTCCCTGGACGAATATGATCGAGGCTGATGCGATTTTCTTCCCTTCCACTACTCCAGGACCAAGAGAAGCAGGAAAAAAGGCAAAGAAACGTACTCTGAAGATTTCAAACAAGTTCTGAGAGAATGATGCCGTTACGAGAGGTGACAAGCTTACCTGAGCTAATAAGGGTCTGGCTGGGAGCAGGTGTAGCTGTCCGTGTCAGGTTCATGCCCACGTTCTGCTGACCAGCCCCATCTGCTTCTGCCTTCTTGGCCGCTGCACTTTCTGCTTCCGTCTGGCTTCCCTGACTCACAGTCACTGTCTGGGCTGCAGGCAAGGGCTGCACCACTCCTGTGCCCTTCCTGGGACAGCTCCCACCACCACCCATTGCTGAGGAAGGCAACTGACCCAAGCCCCCAGGTGCCTGGCCACCTCCACCTGGACCCATGGACCCTGGGATGCTACTTCCGCTGCCTCCACCAGCTTGACTGAGGTTCAGGGACTGGCCTGAAGCCCCAGAGGATGCCTGAGCCACAGCTAGGGCCTGGCTAGAGGCCTGGGAGAGGCTAGACACAGGGGAGGCTCCAGGAGGAACGGCCTTCTGAGTAGAGCCTTGCATTTGGGGTCCTTGGGCTGAGGCCTGTTGGTTCCTCACTGCCAAATTCTGCACCTGAAAGATAAGAAGAAAGAGATATACTGAAAAGGGGGGAACAGGAGGGACTAAGGTCAAGATTTCTATGACGATTCAGTAGCAGTGAGGATAGCCACCGATATTCCCCAGCCCCCCTCAAAACTCATACCCCCCACCTTGTCAATTACATACACGAAAGTCCTTCCAGTCACTCAGGGAGGGACTCGAATCACATTTGATTTTCGGTTTCCTTCATCCACTATCAAACCCATCAGCAAGTTCACTCATTTATTCCTTCAAAATGTCTCAGATTTTCCCTTTGCTCTCCATTCATTCCTTCAACATCTACCAAATGCCTACTCTGCTTCAGGTACTACGTTGGATACTGGAAACGCAGGGACGAAAGACACACGATCCCTCCTCTTAATGAGTACTTTCCACCAGAAAAGACCAGAAAATCACCAGTAGCCATAGGATACTATGCAGAGATATGCACAAACTGCCATGGGAACACAGAGGAGGAAGACTGAGTCAGACCAGGGAGATCAGAGAAGACTTCCTAAAACAGTCTTTTGTTTGACCTGAGACTCGACAGGTAAGAGTGAAGGCAGAGGTTTGAAGATATAGGTAACAACATCTGGAAAACCATCAAGCCAAGAAAGAGCACAGCATTTCTGGAAATTATAAATATTTCGTTATGTGCGGGGGGAGTTAGAGGGAGGGACAAGAAACGAAGCTAGGACGGTAGGCTCAGGCTGGCGAGGTAGAAAGGTATCAGATCATGAAGGGCTTGGTATATTAAAATTAGGGGAGTCTGAACTTCGGTTCGCAAACAAAGTTGCTCTGTCTCCTCCACTGTTCCATTTCTAGCACCTAGCACAGTGCCTGACATAGTAAGTACTCCAAAATACGAAGAGAGGAGCGATGAGCACCTAACAGATTACAGGAAGCCATTGAAGAGTATTAAGCAGAACACACAGACACAGATCTACTGTTGAAACCATTCTTTTAAATGGTGCCGACATGGGGCGCCTGGCTGGCTCATTCGGTTGAGCGTCCGACTTCGGCTCAGGTCACGATCTCGCGGTTCGTGGGGTCGAGCCCCGCGTCGGGCTCTGGGCGGACAGCTCAGAGCCTGGAGCCTGCTTCGGATTCTGCGTCTCCCTCTCTCTCTGCCCCTCCCCCGCTTGTGTTCTGTCTCTCTGTCTCTCAAAAATGAATAAACGTAAAAACAAAATTTAAAACTAAAAAAATAAAATAAATGGTGCTGATAGAAGCGTAAGTCAATACAAACACTTTGGAAAACAGTTTGGCATCATATCCTGTAGTTGAACATTCTTCAACTCCTGAACCCAGTATTACACTATATGTTAAAACTAACCAGAATTTAAGTAAAAATTGGGAAGGAAATAAATAAATAATCAAGTTGCCCATTCACACAGCCCCTAATCCAGGAATTCCGCAGGAGAAACTCTTGCTGATGTCTAAGAATGTTCACAGCAGCACTCTTCACAGGTAACAAAAGCCTGGACACAACCCAAATGACCGTTATCAGAAGAGAAGATGAATGAACTGTCGTACATTCACACAATGGAATGCTACATAGAAATCAATATTAATAAAACACAACAGCATGCAACAGTATGGACGGATCTGGACAAGTATTCCCCCAAAATTATATACAACCCAAAGACTTTCTAAATTTAATTACAAAGTAAATATATATATATATATGATATATATATATATCTCAAATATGTATGTATATTATATATCTGATATATATATATAAATATATATTATATATATATAAATATATATTATATATTATCAAATATGGTATCTGGAATTTGCTTCTAAATAATCCACAGGTGGAGGGAAGGGGCCTGGTTAGGATGGCCATGTGTTGACAAATGTTGCAGCTGGTTGGTAGGTACATAGGGCTCCATGTTTTTTACTATTTTTTCCAGAAGTGTGAAATTTTCCATAATAACAAGTACTTCTGAGAAATGTAAGCACAATAAAACTATTAAGAAAGGGGACACAGGGAAGGATGGACCTAGGAATCAGAATGATTGTGACCATGGGTAGGGGCAGGCAGTGGGTGGAACTGGGGATTGCTTATTACATCATGAAAACATACTGAATAAATACATAAAAGTGGACCATGAATGGACCGTTGCTGACAGGATATCATGAACCAAGGATTGTGATTTATCAAATCTGATACACCAGGAGTACAATTCAAAATAATGTTAGTAACAACACATATTTTCTTATTTAAAAAACTTATTCTGGGGCACCTGGGTGGCTCAGTAGGTTAAACGACTGACTCTTGATCTCAGCTCAGGTCATGATCTCACAGTTCATGAGTTCAAGCCCCGCACTGGGCTCTGTGCTGATGGCACGGAGCCTGCTTGGGATTCTGTCTCTCCTTCTATCTGCCCCTCACCTGTTTGTGCAAAATAAATCAATCTCAAAGTAAATAAACTTGAAAAAAAAAAAAACAAAAACTCATTCTGGGGGCACCTGAGTGGTTCAGTCGGTTAAGCATCCTATTCGTTGATTTCAGCTCAGGTCATGATCTCAGCGTCAAGCTCCATGCTGTGCAAGGAGCCTGCTTAAGATTCTCTCTCCCTCTCTCCCTCTGCCCCTCCCCCACGCACATGCATGCGCTCTCTCTCTCAAAAAAAACCTTATTCTGATAGTAATACGGAAGATGCTTAGAGGTAGATAAGGCTGAAGTCAAGAGACCAATTAGAAAATTAGTATAGTAATTCAGGTAAAAAATAATAAGAACCTGAGTGCAGGCAAGCAGTAAAGAAGTGATAGATTTTAAGAGATTTAGAAGAATCATCAGGATTGGGTGCTGGGGCACTTAATACGATTTGGCAAGTCTACAGTTTTTTGCTAATCAGCTTTCCATAACGGTTGTTTAAAACTGTCCTGGTCTGGGGTGCCTGGGTGGCGCAGTTGGTTAAGTGGCTGACTTCAGCTCAGGTCATGATCTCGCGGTCCGGGGGTTCGAGCCCCACGTCGGGCTCTGTGCTGACAGCTCGGAGCCTGGAGCCTGCTTCGGATTCTGTGTCCCCCTCTCTCTCTCTCTGCTCCTCCCCTGCTTGTGCTCTGTCTCTCTGTCTCTCAAAAATAAATAAATGTTAGAAAAAAATTTCAAAAATAAATAAATAAATAATAAATAAATACAACTGTCCTAGTCTCCCTATACACCTCAGAACCACTTGCTCGTCCCCCTCTTCCTCATCACCCCTGCAGAGACAATAAAACCATTACGAGCACCCTCCATGAGCTCCATCACCACACCTATACATCCCCCTCATAAACACCCACCACTTCCTTTTTCCCTGCTCTCCCTTCCTCCCTCCTATCAAATCCCACAGTCAGGGCCCCACCCCTCATCCTTCTCAAGATTAGTCTATCAATTCCTTCCAGTCTCTTCAACCTTTCCACTAACGGTTGCCTCCCGTCACAACCGAACCCCACTGTCCCAACCCCGGCTTCATCTTCCTTTCCTGTTACTGCAACCCGGCAGTAACTGTTCACATGCGCTGTGCCTGTTCTCACTATCCAGCCATCCCTCAAGTCATACTACTTTGACCTCCACCCCCCACCAACTCCACTGAAATGGTTCTCGATCCCTATTAGTGATTCTTTCTTGCCCTCTCTACTGCATTTGACAGAGGACTTCTCACCACTTCCTCCAACATTGTGCTCCCGTCTTAATGACACCACACAATCCAAATTTTCTTATTTCTCTGCCACTCTCTCCTAGTCCCCTTTGCCAGTCCATCACCCTCTACTCGACCGTGACCGGCTCCATTTTCTAAGGCACTGTCCTAACCCTCAGGGCTCCATCTTTGAACGCTTTCCTCTTGTCAACCCATACCTTTCCCCAAGCAATCCCAAATGTTCTATGTGCCTACTACTCCTGAACGTTTATCTCCAACTCACAGACCTCCCCTCCAAGCTCCGGCACCAGATATGTAAAACTGCTGACCTCGTGACCCAGTGACTCACAAACACATCCGAAGTCGGCATATCCAAAAGGGTGAACTTCACCCTCAATCCCCTTCTCCAACATTCTTCATCCCCCAAGTAGCAGGAGCAGCCACCTCACTGCAGTGTCAGACCCCATCTCTGGGATTCCCTCGACTCCCCCATCCACGGGACCAGTTTTCGGTTTTCAGAGATCTTCCAAGTTTTTCTCCAATCTATTCGTTTCTGTCCCTCTCCCTTGTTACTGCCCGATCCAGGCACCACCTTTCCCCCCCGACTGTTCTAACGCTGTCGTTCTCCTTATATTCGCACCGACACCACTTCCGTCTATTCTCCAGCGAGGAGCCAACGTAATCTCGAAACACACAAATGAACAAACCTCGAATCGCTCCACGTCACTTCCAAATTTCAAATCCGTCCACAGCGTCCTCTCGCCCTTCGCAGAAAGCCAAAACCCCCAAACACTGTCCCCACCATCTTTTTTAATTCCTCCCGTGTATAAAGCTCCTTCCCTCCTCTTTGGATTTAAAGGGTCTTGGGACATGAGGTGTCCCATGTCTTCACCACTCTCCTTCCAGGTAGACACCTCCCTCAAGGGTGGTTTTCCACCCCAATCCCAAGGCTAAATTAGGTCTCTTCCTGTGTTTGCGGAGCACTCGGTACTTTTCTCATGAAGCAATTATTTATTAAACCATCCAGGTGATTCTTTGTTGATAATGTCTGGTGCTTCAGTGATTTGCAATCCCTAACAGTCCAGTGTTCATGATCTTCTTGGGCATACAAGGCAGGAGATATCTGATACACAGTAATGACAGCCAACAGTCTCAACACTCACCGCGTCCAGGCACTGCTCGAGCACCTACACCGACAACTCATTTAAACCCTCAACACAACCTGAGGTAGGTATTTAACAACGGCTATTTTATGGAAGAAGAAACTGGCAAAAATGTATTAGGTCATTTGCCTGGGTCACACAGTAAGTCATGGACTTGCATTCTGACCCAAATATCAGATTCACGTCTTCAACCACTACTCTGTCCCCCCACATACTGACACTCAAATATCTGATGAATAAATAGACGGATAAATGAAAGAACTGGATACGAAGTCACAACCTCAGCCTCAGACCCCCCTGCTGTTACCATAGTCTAAAACAAAGGTCTTACCCTAGTGACTAAATGACTCCCAAGAATCTCTTCCTAGGTTCCTTTTTTTTCTTAATTTTTTTTTTTAATGTTTACTTATTTTTGAGACAGAGAGGGACAGACCATGAACGGGGGAGGGTCAGAGAGAGAGGGAGACACAGAATCCAAAGCAGGCTCCACGCTGTCAGCACAGAGCCCGACGTGGGGCTCGAACTCACGGACCGTAAGATCCTCACCTGAGCCGAAGTCGGACGCCTAACCGACTGAGCCACCCAGGCGCCCCTCTTCCTAGGTTCCTTAATTTCTCTTTCTTCTCCAGGTACATGTTCCTAGAAAATTCTTTCCAAAATACTGTCCTTACCCTATTAATCTGCTGTTCAAAGGCCAGCCATGACCCCTGCTACCTATGAAGGTACTTTTCAGACTTCTCCCTGCCATTGACCTTTTCTGCCATCAGGTCTGTTGTCTCCACTTTATCCACTCATCCCCAACTCAGGCACATACAGGAGTTATGCCTTTACACATCCTGTTCTCTCTCAGTTTTCTTCTTGCTCTGAATCAAATCCTATCCATCCTTTAAGAATCTACTCAGGTATCCCCAGAGTCCCCGAGAAGGAATGCGGCCAACTCTTCTCTAAACTCATGCGTCCCTCCAAGTTAGTACCATCTACTTCGCACTTCTTTGTTCTCTAAGATCTTTGAAGACTTGACTTGTATTGCTTTCCAATCTTCCAAAGTCTCTAGTATATTTCTGAGCACATCAGTAGAAAGAGCTCAAGCTCACTATTTACTTGCTGACAAACTAAGAGAAAGAAAAAAGTGATTGTGAGATCCCAGTGGGCATTCCATCCATAAGAAGCAAAAGCTTCGTGCTCGAAAAAAATATACGTATTTTGGGGATAAGGCACGGGGAGCAAGGGTGAGGAAGACTGTACTGGGCACACAGCGAGTGGAAACACACTGCCGAAAGTGGGCAGCTACCGTAACTCATGAAGAGAAGGAATCAAACGTTCTTTCAGCAACTCAGCCAGGCTGGCTTCACATCTAGCTAACTGCAGGATTCCCTTATCCTGAAGAGAATACTGCAAAGAAAGAGAATTAAGACTTCCTGAATAAAACTGAGCCACAGAGGGCTAAAAGAATGTAAGGAAATCTACCCTGGGATGAGAACAGGCTTCCCAGATCCACAGGGCTGTCTTCGGTCAACTCTACTTCCCTTCCTAACTCGAGTAACTCATCGGCTATAAGGGATTCAAGTTCTATAGAAACTAAGAAAAGGGGAGGAAAAAAGAATCCTGAGAAGTAGTAATGGGGTAGCAGGGCAGGCCCTGGTCTGCGGTCGTTCCCTTCATCCTCCCCAGTGCCCATCCCCAGGTCAAGTGGTTGCCACTGACCTGATCTGCATCTGCATGGACTCCCGGAGACTGAGCCGATGGCACCTCCTGCTGGACTGCAGCCACCGCCCCGTTAGGCATCAGGATGAGCTGGGAGGCTAGAGGCACATTCCGGCCCAGGGTCCGGTTTACCTGCAATAGGTTTCCCAGCTGTGGCTGGCAAGGAGAGGAGGAAGAGGAAGAGCAAAGGAAAGAGAACAAGAGGGAAAGAAGAAAGACAGAAGAAACGGAAGGGAAGGACCACAAGACAAAATAAACAGAAGATACGAAACTGCTAAGCCCTGCCCCTTTCCACACCAACCCAGGAGACCCTTATTCTCCATATGCGATGAGTCATCCAGAAGGAAACCTAGAATGTACATAAAACTACAGATTGATATCAAAGAGTCAAACATCAAAGACGTTGAGACAATGAGGACTTCAGAACAAGTATTTATGTATATAGTAGGTAGACAGGCTAAGAGATAACACTTGGTTTGTGTACTTGAGCCACAGGTTTAACGACTGGACTATACGTGACGCTCCTTGAGTCAAAGGTTAAGGCGAACATCTAACTTAGGATCTCGATGTAATCTGCAGGCTACCCGTGGATACTGAGCATCAATTCTACACATAAGTAAGGCCTCGGAGGCAGATCAGTGTGTCTTAACATATCGGGGTAACCGTAGTTAAGTAAAATAGCTTTCACTCAAGTCTTTGTTTGCCAGGGCCACTCACAGTTATGCCCCGGAACGATGGTGGTCGTGTTGGTGGCTTACCCGTAGATACATCTGGGCCTGAGACTGGTTGAGAGGTGGGGAGGTGGTGTTCCCCAGTAGCACAGATTGGGTCAAAGTGGTAGCACTGGGAGAGCTCACACTCTGCGATCGGCTGATGAGCTGGGCGGCCGACGTGGTGGCCAGATTGATCTGCGTGGTACAGAGAGGAACCAGGCTAAGGCTTTGGGCGGGGGTCAAAGGAAACATACACCACGGACAAATTCAGGGTGACACAGTCAAGAGCAGAATATCTCATTTTCAGAACCGGGGTGGGGGGGGCGGGATGAATAACACCTTCCCATCCATAACCGTCATCCCAGCTACTGTAGGGGTATTACCGAAGTAAAGAAACCAGTCCCTACCCACTGGCATTAACGGCTGGGAGGGGAGAGGAACAAGAATGAAGCAGACTTCACGTATCAGGAAAGGGTCCAGAGATCGGTCCCTTCCCTTTGTTATCTCCTCTTCTCCCCCCCCGGGGATTTTCTTCCTCCTGTCTCAGACCTCCTCCTTAAGGGTCCTATATAGATTCAAGTCAGTTATTTCCCTTTTACTGACATTCTCTACGTCAGAGCGGTGAATACTATTGATGGCTCAATAAGCACTCTCCGACTGGCTGCCCAAAGCTGTTCACCCCAGAGACAAAGACCCAGGACAGGGTGCCACTTGGTGGGAGGAGGCAGTACTCACTGAGGCCTGGGTGGTGGTAGTCTGCTGCTGTGTGGTGCTGTTTGGGGAGCTGGCCTGCCGACTGGCAGCGATCGTGGCCTGTTAGTGGGGAAAGGAAACAAGAAAGAGCAGAGACAACGAAGGAGAAGACTCGGAATCTTCTAAGCGCCAGCACAAAATGGAATCGAGACTTCGGGTAAGAACCCAGAGACTACCACGGAGCAAGGAAGAGTATATTCACTATCCCAATAACGCTGGCATTACCACATCCGCTAGCCTAGTAACTCCCCCGTAACTCCCCCTGGGGCGGGGGGGGGGGGGGGGGGGGATCCGGTAATCTGTCCTCCTCCTCCTCCTCCCACTTTCTCTTAGGCGGAAGAACCTGTGATCAGATCGTATCAAGTCACTCGCAGGTCTGGTCCGCGGCCGTCCCACACAAATATAAGGCGAGCCACATATATAACTTTCTAGGACGCACGCTTTTCGAAAAGCGAAAAGAAACAAAATAAGCTTTGATTTTACTTAAGCCGGTATCTCTCATTTCAACGTATAACCAAGAGAAACAAACCACTGAGACAGTTTACTTTTTTTTTCCACGCGAAGACCTTGCGATCCATAATGTTACCATTTGGACTAGTCCTGTTGTCAAGGGCTCACTAGCTACACACGGCTGGTGGCCGCCATATGGGACAGCGCAGTTCGAGAACACAGCCATTCTATCTCCCAGCTCCTACTGCAACCCCAGAGACTGAGATCCCTTCGTCCTCCTCCAGGAGGGCAGGAGGCAGAAAAGACACTGTTGCCAGCCGGACTTAGTGGAGGAGGCGGTATGCCCCTACCCACCTGGAGCGCCTACCCCCTCCCTCTTGGGCCAGCCGGCTGCTGACCTCTCACCTGCTGGACGGCGGCCAGGCTATGCAGCTGGGCATTGCTGAGCTGCTGCTGGAGCATGAACTGGTGGAAATACTGAGCCGCGTTGGGCTGACGCTGCAGTGCCTGCAGAGCCTAAGAGGAAAAAGAGAGGATCAACCCAACCCACTCAGAAAAGAATCGCTGGGAACTCCTATTCTATGCAAATGACTGCGATCCTCGGAAAGGGAGGTTTAAGGAAGAGAGAAACAAAAGAAGAGGGGGGAGTGTGGCGAAATCAACAATCAACAACCATCGGAGTTGCCCCTTTTTACAGGAGAACTAGGAAGTCACACAGTCTTCAAAAAACAGAGAAACAATTAATTCTGTCGTGCTCTAGTCTTGTAGGTAAAGACAAGCAAAGCAGTGTAACTCACACGAACTCTTAATTCCCAGAATGGAATGTGGAGAAGCATGCGATGTAGTAAGGAAAAGAGCGAGGGCTGGACAAGTTGAAAACAATGAAGAGAAAAGAAGAGGCATCAGGCTGGCTCAGTAGGTATAGAGCATGCAACTCTTGGTCTCAGGGTTGCGAGTTCAAGCCCCAGATTGGGCGTGGAGCTTATTGAAAAAAATAAATAAACAAAGGGGCACCTGGGTGGCTCAGTGGGCTGAACATCTGACTCTTGGTTTCCGCTCAGGTCACGATCTCACGGTTCGTGAGACGCAGCCCCTCGTCGGGCTCTGCACGGGCAGCGCAGAGCCTGCTTGGGATTCCCTCCCTCCCTCCCTCCCTCCCTCTCTCTCTGCCCCTCCCCAGTTCTCTCCCACCCTCTCTCTCTCAAAATAAATAAACTTAAATAAATAAATAAATAAATAAATAAATAAATAAATAAATAAATAAAACAAAAATAAGAAAAACTAAAGAGAACAAAAAAATAAAAGACCATATGCTAGGGATACAATAACGGTGAGAGAGCCCCAAGCAGTTGAAAATGATGAAAAAGAGAGCAAACAGGGGCTTGTGAAAGATTCTATTAGTACAATTTTCCAACAGCTGGCATTATAAGGATGATACTGGTAATGCAGTTTTAGTATTGACTTTAGGATATTACCGTATTCTTATTCTTTAATAATTAGAACTATTCTTATGATGTGCATAGTTATTCTAGCAACCAAGCTATTTTAAGTAAAATGCCCCGTTCCCAAGCAGATTTTTTTAAAATATGGAATTCTACTATTTATCAAAAAATAAAACTCTGAGTCTCAAACTTCCATTACTCAGGGTGATTGACAAGAAAGGCCAAATATTAAAAACCTGACAATCCACAAAGAGAAGTGGGTAGTCAGAATCTAGCTACATGAACTGAATGATATACAAATCCATGGTTTAAAGACTGAATTTCATTCTCTGGTTGCTTGGTCACACTGTTATAAGCCCCTAAGATTCTCAGGGCTGGAAGGGGCATTAGTCGTCACCTAATCCAACTGCCCCGGTTTGCTGAAAAGGAGCTAAGAGCAATTCTCCCCCAGCACCCGTGCCTACCCCAAGCCCAGACTCACAGATCACAGCCCCTCCGAGTTGAGCCTCACCTGCACTGCTTGCCGTTCATACAGCGACATCTGAGCTATCTGGGGCCGAGAGCTGCCCCCAGAGCTGGAGCTCCCATTGGTGGAGTTAGAGTTCTGCTCACTCTCCGTCTCCATGATACTGGTCCAGGGTCCCCAAAGGCGGCGCTCTAACTCAAGACCTAGAGGAAAGTAGCGAAGGATTAAAATTTACACCAGATCTCACACTATTATTTCTTGTTATTATTCAAGCTATCTAAGACTCTTCCTCTTCTTTCCATTAGCCATGATTCCTTGGGTTTTTGAGAATTACCAAATCTACAACACACACAACCATATGTTCCCCCTACCATCGTTTGAAGCTACGCAGTGTCTCAAAAGAAACCTTCACATAGTCCCTTGGGACTGTCACTAACTAGCAAATGGCTAGAATTCAAGACTCCTAAGGCTAAGGCTACCTTACATTCCCGCAAGCCACTTAACAGTTATCTCCTTTTTGTCTGGATCCTCAACGTCATTATCAGCATCATCTTAACAATGGTCACCAGGCACTGAGAAGCCGCCAGGTGCCTCCTCTCACTGACTAGCTCTTCATCTCCATTATTTTTCACAGAGCTTTAAGGTAAACAGGATTATCCCCATATTATCACTGCAGAAAGGAGGTTTTCTGAGGTTAAAGTTGTGCTAGGAAGTATCAGGTCTTTTACATGAACACATGCTACCTCCTCAAACAAACAAAAAAATCTGTGCTTATGGCAGTGTCATTGGGTTTGAGTATTCATTGTCCTCATTTTATGGAGGAGGGGCTTGAGATACAGATATGTTAAATGCATCGTGGAAGGTCAGAAAACTTGGAAGGCAGAGGGGCCCCTGGCTGGCTCACTCAGAAGACCATGCAGACAGACTCTTGAGTCATGAGTCAAGCCATGAGTTCGGAGCTTAAGGATGGGTGCAGAGATGACTTAAATAAATAAAACTCGAAACAAACAAACAAACCAGCAGGTAGAACTGGGCTACAGCCCAAATAGCTTCCTGGTTCCGACTCAGGCTACTATTAATCACACACTGGGCATGTCACTTTCCCTGCTTATACCTCAGTTTCCCCATTTGTAGAAAAATCTTCACAGTTGAATGTACTGTATCATTTTCACAAATGGACTCCCACGTATTAAAGAGATTAAATACACAGCAATGAAAATCTTCAAGAAAGTAAGATTCAACTTTTTGGTGCACTTAAGCAGTCAGAATTTACGCCGCGGGGCGGTGGGGGGAGGTCTACGATAAAATTTGCAAACAGACATGAAAACAGTGCTAAGAACCAAGCAACGAGACAGGAGATGAGAAATAAGAAATAGGCCTCCAAACAGCACTAAATGACCATATGGCTTTTTTTGGTTCATTCTTTTTTTTTTCTCTCTCTCTCTTTTGTTAAGCCTGGACACTATATTCTCTACCTCTGAGGCACGGGGCCACTAGAAATGTTAGGTCAGCAAAGCACTATTTGGTTTAGGAATGTAAACATCAAACCAGAATTTCTGCTAAGGCCTGTCAACAGTTTTATTAAAATGGACTGATCATAATGATTACATCCAAAACACAACAAGGTAGACAAAATCTAACCGTTTGGCCCCGGAAACAGAGTTAGGGAGATTTCTCAGTATTCCATTCGGGGCATCATCTGATCGCATCATCATCCCCCAAGTACTCTACCCATCTCTGTAGGTGTGGCAAATGTCACTGCAAACATGGATATAACCCAAGAAGCACCCAGGGGAAACCCTATCAGCCTCAACTCCGGTTACCTTCTCCCACATCTTTCGCCAAAATATCAAAGCACTCAACAGATACAGACCCATGAATCCTCATTATCAGCATGTGAAGAAAAAAAAAGTGGGTAAGGATTAGAGGCAGCATGGCAGAGTTGTATATAGAGATCAATGGACTTAGTTCACTGGACTCAGAGACAGGAGTCCCCTTTACGAGCTGGAGGATAGATTAATTCCTACATTCATTGGGAGAAGTGCTAATAAACCTCAGGATCCTAAAATGGAAGTCGGAGTAATATTTTTTTTCAGAGTGTGAGAGGAACACAGAGATGGAAAGGGACCAGCTTAGGGAATAAAACCAGGAGAAACTGACATCAAGAGTGGGATTCCTGGATCTCAGCCACGTAAATCTGTTCATCTGTGATCAATGTTGGGACTGCAAAATTAAGTAGAGAAAATGAAAACAACAAAAAGTTTGGGAGGCACCGTGAATTTACATTTTCGGAATCATGCCAGAAGAGAAAAGAGCAAGAAGCTGAGCCACGGAGGTCCCCACAATAGCTCAACTGTGGTCACCCTGAACCGTAGCAGTTGGGTGTGTATGGACTGGATTGGGTTGGGTCGGTTTAGGACGGACCTCTGGCGGGGAGCTAGAAAAGGATAGTGAAGTGGCCCGGATCCTGGGCCCATTGAGCCAAGAGTTGGAGGGAATAAATTTCCCTAAACATAAAACTCCGTCTTGTAGAAAGTACCGGGCATAGGAAGGGCGGCAGGAGAAGGGGGTGGTTGGGAGAAGACTGTGCCAAAGAAATGGAAGTGGTCTGAAGAACAGGGATAAGTAAGCGCCCACGGGTCCTCGCTGTACACAGAACCCTGATGAAAATGAGGTTCCAAAGAGGAATCAAAGACACCGAGGGAAGGGGGCGGATAGAGCGGTGCCAGGCGTGAACTGACCCAAGTGAGCGGGGAGACGTGCCTACTGATAGCAGGGAGCCAAGCAGGAGAGGGACAGACAGAAGTCAAGGAACTGGGAGACCGAGGCACCAAGCGGACCATCCAAAGCAGGGAGATTACTAGACAGCAGGCTTGGATGGGAGAACCAAAGTCAGAGAAGGAAAAATGAATGAGAAAATGAGCAGTCAGAAGCAACTAGGGTGACGGACAGACGGCGTGAAGCGCAGCGCGATGAATAGCAAGAAGACTTGGACAGACAGAGCCGGAGGACCGCAGAGCTCAGCGCTAGAGGTAGGCAGGGAAAGAAACTGGGGGAGGTACCTGGGGCGTTACACAGACGGAGGTGGCTGAAGAAACATCCCCGCGCAGCCAAGCCCCCAGAGGTCCTGCCCCTCCCCAGCCCGCGGCCGCCCGGTTACCTTCGCGCCCGGCTCCGCACCGAAGTGCTCCCGGGGGGCGTCCACCTCATGTGCCGGGGTCCCCAGTCGCCGGGCCGGGCGGGGGGCTCGCTCGGCCTCCGCGGCGGGCTCCCCTCGCCTCCTCCCCTTCCTGGAGGGGCGGGGGCGCCGAGGGCGGGGTGGGAGGTGCCCGGCGCGGCCGCGGCTCCCCGCCCCTCCCGCCGCTCCGGGTGCGGGCCCGGCCGCGGCTCTGCCAGGCCTCCGGGGCTCGCTCCGGGCCTGTCACTTCCTGCCGGGCCGAGAGGGTGGGGGCTGCAGGCCGGGGGCTGCGGGCCGGGCTGGAGGAGGGGGCTGGCGGGGAGGTGCTTCCGGGGCAGCCGGACCCCTCCCCCGTCCCTCCCCTCCCCTCGGCGCCCTCCTCCCACCCCTCCTCCCTCCCGCGCGTCCCTCGTTTCCTGCCGGCGCCCGTTGCCATGACGACGCCGCTCCCGGGCCTCTGCGCTCTAGGCCCCGGGGTTGTTGTTTCCCCCCCCCCCCACCCACCCCCCCTCGCTCTCTCTTTCTCCTCTTTTTTTCCCTTCTTTCTCTCCGAGTTCTGCGCGCCGGTTGGAGGGACGAAACTGAGAAAGTGCTGGCCTCTAGTGGGGAACTCACTCTCACCGACAAGGAGAAGGAGATGGGAGAAGGGAGGGAAGTGACGTGCAAAGGGGGGAAAAAAGGAGGTATTTTCTGGAGCTTCTGGGAATAAGGGATAGAAAGAAAGGATCAAAGGGGCGAACAGGCAAAGAGGGAGAAAGCGAGGCAGCCACCCGAGAGAAACGACAGACTGGGGAAGGAAATAGAGCCGAGGAGAGGAGAGAACAGGAAAGAAAAAGATTGAGGCACTGGAGAGAGAATGCTGATTGTTAAATCCTCACCTCAACTCCGAGAAGGCGGGAAAGAATGCTGCCCAGAAACTGAACCCATTAGGACTTGACATTCATTTAAAAGCGGCAACCCAATAAGCCTTGCTTTGAACAACACATTTAAGTCTGTCATTTCAGGGATTTTGCGCGCGCGTGTGTTCTTGGGTGCAAGTGTGTATGCAAAAGAACGACAAAAATCAGGGATGAGGCATAAAGAGAGGGTATGAAGAGAATAGAACAATGGGGCTGTATTTGGGGATGCTACACATTTGATGAGGCAGTGGCCTTTGCCATTTTATTTATGAGAGCAGTTGGTCGGCTTTTAATCCTCTTAGCCTTGGGAACATTCGGCAAATATTAATCGAGCACCTACTATGTGCCACCTCCCGTTTTGGAAACTTGGATTACTTCAGGGCACAGAACAAAGATAACTGCCCTCGTTTACCTTTACAGCAGGCTGAGGGACCCCTGGTGGATAGATAACGAAGGCTCCTGCCTTCTCTCGGGTTCTCTTCATCCAGGAACAATTTTTACCTCCTAGTTTTTCCCCAGCCTCTGGTCTAGTCTGTCCTTCTCTCTGTCCACCCGCTCTTAATTCTCGCCTTTGAAAGCCAGTGCATGATTTGTTTTTCGAGAAAAAAAAAAAAATAGAGGTGTTCTCTTTGTTTATAAATGAGATCCATTTCGATCTGCGCTCAGGGAGGGTTTGGACTCCGGCTCTTGATCCGTGGTAGCCAGATTTATGTCAGAGACGAATCTCTGCCAGGCTTCTAGGAACCAGCCAGACAAGTTATGTGAGGGAAGGAACCGGAGGGCAGCCAAAGGACTGGAAAAGCAAAGACGTGAGGTGTGGGGAGGTGAAAGGGTGTGTTGCCAGGATGGTTGACAGGCTTTGGCTGAGGATGAATTGAAAAGATGCTGGCTGAGCACTAGTGGTAGAAACTAGGTGAAGCATTAGTCATTTAATTCAAACTTAGATTGTTGGCGTGTCAAAGAAGTTTAAAGCTTTCTTGCGGAGGCTTAACAGTGGATATATTGAGCCTGAACGGAGTCTCCTGGCACCAATGAAAAAGAGGTATCCGTAGACAATTTTCAGCTGATACGATGTTCGGGTCAAGAAACGTTACTCACGTGCTCCCGTGGGTTCCGTGGGAGAACCGGTGCCGTTAAGTGTCTAAAGAAGGCCTGTGATATATCCCAAGTATGTTCACCGGTGGAGGTGAAACACAATCACCCCTACTGCTTATCGATGCATTCCGCCTCTAAAGAGGTTTTGTATTTCTGGTCACCAGCCCCTACGTCTCGTAAAAGTTACGCATTTCGAAGATCTTAGGGAACAAGGTAGTGATGATGTGTAATTTGGGGGAATGCTATAAATCTAGCCTAGGAATACTCTAGCGCAGCCCATGTGTTATTGATTATGAGCCAGAAGTTTCATCTTCTGATGTGAAGGCTTGTACCCCATATTTCACAACAATTGTTTTCAACTTCATTTCCCTCTGAGACGGACCAGTCTTCCCGAGGCGCGGGTCTAAGCAATGTTCCAAAGGAAATTTCAGGGTTAAAAAAAAAAAGAAGAAGAAATGTATTAATGATAAAGTGAAGTATTAAGGAAAACCTCCATCCATATGAAAACCATCCGCACGGACTAAGTCCACTTGGGAACCGGTACTGAAGAATTTGTCTCCACCTAAAGGGAGCAAAACAATCTGTTAATCCCTAGAAAATCCTTAACGGGCTCTTCTTTTTTTTTTTTTTTTTTTATTATTTTGCTAAGCTTTCTCATTTTCATTTAATGATTCTGCTGGAATTAGTGTTTTCTTCTTCGACCCAAACAGTTCTCCTGAATAGAGGCTGAATAATTTCTTTACTCTGCATAACACTGCAAGTCATTAGCCTAAACAGGTGAAAAGGAAATGCGTTCTATCTGTCGTGTCGAAGCAGACGCCCTCCCCCCCCCAAGAAAACTCACCTAAATAAGGAAGATCAGGTTGTGAAAGGCACTCACTCACCTCTTTGGCAACAACTTAAAGCCAACAGAATAGTAGGCAGGCCGATTTAATTTTGCATATCAACTGAACATAGACTAAGCATCCTCCAACCCTTCTAAACCCAGCTTTGCGCCATGAATTGTGGGGGAAGAGAAGGCCCTTAACCCTGGAGGTGTTAGCCTCATTGGAATGTATCTATTTGCAAGCCACCAGGCAAGGAAGCCCGTGCGCTCAGCTTCTATGCAAACGTGGACTGGAGGAAGTAGGGGGAAAAGGGAATCGTAACTTTTACTCTAAACACCACCTCTTGCAGATGTGAACCACCACATACACATCACACCCCCCCTCCCAGCCCGCCACCATTCTGTATGCCACTTTAAGGTCTACTTGGGAGGTGAGGGTTGATGGGAGGGAAAGGGGGGGATGGGCTAGACGGGTGCTGCCTATGGAGGAGGGCACTGGTGTTGAGCACTGGGTGTTCTACGTAAGTGATGAATCACTAAATTCTACTCCTGAAACCAGTGTTACATTACAGGTTAACTGAGTAGAATTTAAGTGAAAATTTGAAAAGGGGGGAAAAAAAAGATCATAAGGCAGAGAGGAAGGCTGTTACCATGTCACATGTGACTTTTTAACCTGCAGGAAGTGTTACTAAGTGAAAAAAGAAATGGTCCTTGGTGACCTACAGCCAAAAAAATAACAATAAGTACAGTCGAATGGGGAGAAGATGAAATGAAGGTTAAAAGAATTTATGGGCTCTGAGATTTATAAAACAAAAAAGAACTTTAAAATTATCCAAGCGGGGCGCCTGGGTGGCTCAGTCGGTTACGCGTCCGACTTCGGCTCAGGTCACGATCTCACTGTTCGTGAGTTCGAGCCCCGCGTCGGGCTCTGTGCTGACAGCTCGGAGCCTGGAGCCTGTTTCGGATTCTGTGTCTCCCTCTCTCTCTGACCCTCCCCCGTTCATGCTCTGTCTCTCCCTGTCTCAAAAATAAATAAAACGTTAAAAAAAAAATTAAATAAATAAAATAAAATTATCCAAGCTCCTCAGCTTTAATTGGAGAAAACTGGAGGCTGAAAGTTGAATGTAGAAGAGGGACATTTCATAATCCCTACCCAAAAGAAGATGTCCGATAGATATTGGTTAACTGAATTAATTTCCTAGATGGTTGCCCTTCTCCCAACTGAAAAAAAATATACGAAATTAAAAGATAAAAATATCTCTTATTCCTCACCACCAGTACCCACACTGCCCCAAAATATAGCACCTTGATACACTGAGTTTTCAAACGGAAGGAGTTTGAGAAAAATGGAGGAAGCGGGAAAGTCATTCTAAACTCCTCCTTCCCTTTTCCTTCTCTAAAACAGGTGGTAAAACCCTCATGTGAGAGGTGCCCTGGGCCAAAAGGAGCATCCTTATCTGAGGACAAAGGACACCAAGAACAAGCCTTGTTAAATTTCTCCCAAGTTGGGGACGCCTGGGTGGCTCAGTCGGTTGACCATCCGACTTCGGCTCAGGTCATGATCTCACGTTCGTGAGTTCGAGCCCCGCCTCGGGCTATGTGCTGACAGCTCAGAACCTGGAGCCTGCTTCTGATTCTGTGTCTCCCTCTCTCTCTGCCCCTCCCCTGCTCATGCTCTGTCTCTCTCTCTGTCTCAAAAATAAATAAAACATTAAAAAAATTTTTCTTTAAAAATTTCTCCCAAGTTATAACAATTACCTCACACTCCTTATGCTATTCCTCTACAACTGTTCACTCTTGATCAAATCTAGCATAAAGACACTGTTCTATTTCCTTGGATCTTCATTTTCTGATGAAGGCTCCCGTGTCACATGGAAATTATATTAAGGAAATAAATTTTGTTGAAAGAAATCTCTAGGCAAGATGGAGTCTCTTCTGCCCGGGATGTTGGGTCAGCAGATTGAAATTTAGGTAAATTTCATGTCCCTGTAAATGCTTCACTAGGCCAAAAACTCAGGACGTCCAATCAGCCAATCCCCAAACACCAAACCGACTCTGGGCTCTATACTTACTTCCTTGTTCTTTCATCCTTTTTAATTTTTTAAATGTTTATTTTGGGGAGACAGAAAGACAGAGTGCCAGTTGGGGAGGGGCAGAGAGAGAAGAAGACACAGAACCCGAAGCAGCCTCCTCCAGGCTGTCAGCCCAAAGCCCGACACGGAGCTCGAACCCATGAACTGTGAGATCATGACCTGAGCCGAAGTCAGACATTCAACCGACTGAGCCACCACCCACGAGCCCCCTCTGATCATTTTTAAACAACCTGTATGCTCTTCTCCTGTTAATCTGTCTTTGTCGATTTAATTTCTAGGCTCAGCCAAGGGCCCCTAAAAGGGTTAAAGAAAACTTTTTCCTCTAGTACCCCCACCCTACTTCCTTTCTTTAGAGTACAAATTTAAAATTACCATATTGATTGGTTCTGCTCAGTCTTCCGTCCGGCATTTCCATCAGAAGAAATGGATACACCCCCACCCACATCCTTGAGTAGCATAGAGTGGGCAATCACATAAAAGTCACCAGTTTAGATGATTAGCGTGCAGTTGAGCTCAAATATTGTACCTTCTCTCAGCCTTGACTTTCTTTTTATAAAATGGAGATAGCAGTCAGTAGTTGTTGGAAATGAATGCAACGTTTATAAATTATTTCATATGATGTCAGACACAGAGTATGATCTATTATTATTAGTTTCCAGCATATTTTTGCCATCATCAGATGCATCTAAATCACTGCTTTTTTTTTTTTTTTTTTAATTTTTTTTTTTTTCAACGTTTATTTATTATCGGAAACAGGCTCCAGGCTCTGAGCCATCAGCCCAGAGCCCGATGCGGGGCTCGAACTCACGGACCACAAGATCGTGACCTGGCTGAAGTCGGACGCTTAACCGACTGCGCCACCCAGGCGCCCCATTCACTGCTTTTTTTATTCAGCATACATCACATCTTTATTAACTCACAATTGAGTTATTGAGTTTGTAAGCTAATGACTTTAATGAATTTACTGTTGAGGAGGAAAAATGTTTACTCTCTTAATGGGGGTCCATGAATTAAACCAACAAAAGATAAACAGGAGGAAAGGCACAAAGTTTTATTAATATTTATTTGTATGAGAGTTCACAGAAAAGAAGTAAAACTCAAAGGAGCTGTTAGACTCAGGAGCTTCTATACCCTTCTTAATGAAAGAGGGGTGCCTGGGTGGCTCAGTCGGTTAAGAACTTACCTGACTTCAGCTCAGGTCATGATCTCCCGGTTGGTTCATGGGTTTGAGCCCCGCATTGGGCTCTCTGCTGTTAGCACAGAGCACGCTTTGCATCCTCTGTCTCCCTCTCTCTCTGCCCCTCCCCAGCTCACGCTCTGTCTCTCCCTCTCTCAAAAATAAATAAACATTTAAAAAATTTGTAATAAGGGGCGCCTGGGTGGCTCAGTCGGTTGGGCGTCCGACTTCGGCTCAGGTCATCATCTCGCGGTATGTGAGTTCGAGCCCCACGTCGGGCTCTGTGCCGACAGCTCAGAGCCTGGAGCCTGTTTCAGATTCTGTGTCTCCCTCTCTCTCTGACCCTCCCCCGTTCATGCTCTGTCTCTCTCTGTCTCAAAAATAAATAAATGTTAAAAAAAAAATTTTTTTTTAATTTGTAATAAATAAATGAAAGAGGGTTTGGGCTTTCAGGAATGATAAATTTGGGTGCAGAAGGGATCTTAGGCGGAAAACTTGTAGGGCATCTGTTAATTCTCAATTGCCTTCAGCTCCAAATAATCTTTATGCCAATGTGGTATATTTTGTGTTGGCATATTCTGATCCCCTTTATTACTAACATTTTATATGAAAACAGTATTCCCTTCCCTATGTACAAGATTTACCTCCTTGGGGGGCTGCCTGGCTGCTCAGTCAGAAGAGCTTGTGACTCTTGATCTCAGGGTTGTGAGTTAGAGCCCCAAGTTGGGTGTAGAGATTACTTAAAAAAAAACTACTGCCTTTGGGGCTTCCAGTGTGCCTTTTGGTCTACTTTTCTAGGATTTGGGTACAAATCCATGTTGACAATAAGCACTAGATTTATTTCCTTTTGGGGTTATGTACCCTAGGCCAAGAGAGCTAATCCCCCTGGGAAGAAGTCTAAAAGGAAAAAGTGATTTAAAATATACTTAGAAGGGGCAGGGGATTAAAAAAAAGTAATAAATAAAATAAAATAAAATAAAATAAAATATACTCTAGAGCCTCTGTTCATGGCTTCATATACATTGTGTCCAACCCTCTCAAAAACCTTTTTTTGCTACCTCCTATTAATCTTTAACTGACAGGTGAGGAAATTAATGCTCAGGAAGGTGACGAAAATTGCTCAATGTTCATGAAGATAGTAGGTAATAGAGTTAGAATTTAAATTCAGGGGCGCCTGGGTGGCTCAGTTGGTTAAGCGACCAACTTCGGCTCAGGTCACGATCTCACAGTTCGTGGGTTCAAGCCCCGCGTCGGCGGGCTCTGGGCTGACAGCTCAGAGCCTGGAGCCTGCTTCCGATTCTGTGTCTCCCTCTCTCTGCACCTCCTCTGCTCAGGCTCTGTCTCTGTCTCTCAAAAAATAAATAAATGTTTAAAAAAAAAGTATATATATATATATATATATATATATGTATACGTATATGGAATTTAAATTCAGGTCTGTCTGACTTCATCACATCTTTTACACAAAAATAAAGTAGTGCAAAAGATCTATTTAAAACACTTAGCGTGGGACGCCTGGGTGGATCAGTCAGTTGAGCGTCTGACTTCACCTCAGGTCAGGATCTCGCAGTTTGTGAGTTCAAGCCCCGCGTCGGGATCTGTGCTGACAGCTCAGAGCCTGGAGCCTGTTTCAGATTCTGTCTTCCTCTCTCTGCCCCTTCCCCGCTCATGCTCTGTCTCTCTCTGTCTCTCAAAAATAAACATTAAATAAATAAATAAAATGCTTAGCGTGTCGTATGTAAGTGATGAATCACTGAATTCTACTCCTGAAACCATTATTGCACTGTATGTTAGCTAAGATTTAAATTAAAATACATGCATGTTATAAATAAATAAAATGCTTAACACACATAAATGTTTGCATGAAGATACTTGGCATTTGCTACTGTAAATACATACAGTGGAAGACCCGCTTTGCCTTTGTTAACCAGGGATACAGCTCTGATCCACAAAGATACTGGGGAGATGTCTCAGCACAAAAATAAAGAAGAGAGATGTATGTATTATTTCCCTAAATTGTTTTCTCCCTTCTGCCAATGGTAAGCAGACAATGATCCCAGAGATGTCCTCGTCCGTGACACCTGTGAATGTGTTATGCTATGGCAAAAGGACATTAAAGTTGCAGATGGAATTGAACTTGCTAATCAGTTGACCTAACAATAAGGAGATCATTCTCTATTATTTGAATGTTCTCTATTATCTGAATGACCCAAATAACAAGGGTCCTTAAACGCGTAAGCGGGAGGTAGAAGAGACAGGCAGAACAGACAGAGGACTCATCCTGCCATTGCTGGCTCTGAAGATGGAAGGGGGACCGTGAACTGAGCAATGCAGGAAGCCTCTAGAAGTTGGGGAAAAAACAAGGCAATGGATCTTCTTCCACAGCCTCCAGAAAAGACAGCCCTATGACACCTCCGTTTTCACCCAGTGAGACGCATATCACACTTTGCTCTATAGAACTGGGAGGTAATGAATTTGTGTTGCTTTAAACCACTAAGCTGTGGTAAATTGTTACAGCAGCAGTAGAGAACTAACACCCACTAACCAGTATGTCAAATGCGGTGGCTGACGGTAGACCTTTTCTGCTGCCTGAAGTCCAGCCAACTGCCAACTTCATTTACCTCTTTGTCTGCTAACAACAAGAGAATCTATTGTATCACGTGCTTGGGCTAATCAGTGAATAAAGTGCCCAGGGATCATTTTGAGTGGTGGCTTTGCAGGTCTGTGAAAATGATAGTAAAGGATAATTTTCAAAAAGGTAGAATCATGGGGCTCCTGGGTGGCGCAGTCGGTTAAACGTCCGACTTCAGCCAGGTCACGATCTCGCGGTCCGGGAGTTCGAGCCCCGCATCAGGCTCTGGGCTGATGGCTCGGAGCCTGGAGCCTGTTTCCGATTCTGTGTCTCCCTCTCTCTCTGCCCCTCTCCCGTTCATGCTCTGTCTCTCTCTGTCCCAAAATAAATAAACGTTGAAAAAAAAATTTTTTAAAAAGGTAGAATCATAACTCTTATGCAAATATAAAATGAACACGTGTCAAACGTTTTATATAACTTGTTAAGTAACGAGAGAACCACTGAGACATTAAAATCAGCTCAAGGTGCATTTGAGATGCTCGATGTTTACAGTCAATTTAATACAGGAATGCTAGAAAAGATTGCTGGGTTGGATACAAAACTGGTTGATGTCCTTCTGAACCACCAACCGTAACCTTAAGGATTGATTATCTTTTCTAGGAGCACCTGGCTGGCTCAGTCAGTGGAGCGAGTGACTCTTGATCTCGGGGGTCATGAGTTCGAGCCCCATATTGGGTATAGAGAGTACTTCAATAAATAAAACCTTAAAAAAAAAAAAAAGGATTATCTTTTCCACCACCCAGACAGGGAGCATTTGCATCTTTGAGTCTATCTGTGCCTCTTGAGTTGTAAAGTAACCCAGTCAAGAGGAAATCAATCAAAGGCGCAAACCTAGTCCTACACTGAAAGGACACATTTCTAACTTTTGGGTAATTTTTTTTGACATCTATAAATCTGAGTAAAGAAATTGTTAGAGTTACCAGAATCAGGGGACATAGATCTCCCTGTCAGAGCACTCTGCCTGAGTTTCCTTCTTTTTTTTTTTTTCTTTTTAAGTTTTATTTATTTTTGAGAGAAAGAGCACCAGCGAGGGAGAGGCAAAGAGAGAGGAGGACAGAGGATCTGAAGCGGGCTCTACGCTGACAGCAGAGAACCCAACGCGGGGTTGGAATTCGTGAACTGTGAGATCATGACCTGAGCCGAAGTCAAATGCTTAGCCAACTGAGGCGCCCCTGAGTCTCCTTCCTGACTGCATTCTAGAGGCGTGTGTGACAGACGACCAGTAAGGACAGCCAATCTGCTCTGCTTAGCCTTCCCCAGCTGAGAAAATGGCAATCCCACTTATCTAGACAACACGCCTTAGAATTATCCTTGACGGCTCTCTTTAGTTCATACTGACATCTAATTCATCCACATATTCAGTATGCACCAAAAATAGTTTGAGGGCCTACTCTGAGACAGCCACTTATAGCCATTTTCTTCTGTCACGGACATCCATCGGTAGACAAAATGGACAAAAATTCTTACCCTCGTGGAACTTGCATTCTCGTGGGGGGAGAAGAGCGATCAACAAATGAGTACAATCCACAATCTGTAGAATGTCATATGATGACTAGGGCAACGGAGAAAACATTTTTCATGGAAAGGGGTTGGGAGAATTAGGGGGCGGGGCTTAGAATGTAAGGAGAGTTGTGAGGGAATACCTCATAGACAAGGTGGCCGTTAAGAAGGGATCCGGAGGGAGTGACAGAGGCAGTCATGCGTATACCGGCTCCAGGCACAAGGATTATGCGCCACTGTGTTAGAAGAACGATGGGGTTCAGGGCGCACTACCCCAAAATGGCGCCTTGCCATATTGATTATTTTCAGCTGAAGGAGTTAGATCTACAGAAACAAGAATGTCATTCAGACCTTCTCCTGAGCCTTCTTCCTAGAAATAGGTGTTAGAAGCCTCATGCCAGAGGCACCGTCCCTATACCTGAAGGAAAGGAACACCCCTATCTCCAAAGACAAAGGGATGCTGTGAGGAATCTGAACAGGACTTACTGAGTTCCCTCCGGTTTACTACAATTACATCATACTCTCAGACATATCATATTTCTCCGAGACCATCAGCTTGTCATCCCACCTGGCATAAAAATCCTCAGGTGTAACCATTCCTTTGGGTCTTCGTTTCCTTATGAAGGCTCCCTTGTCAAAATTATATCAGGACATTTATAATATATATGAACATTTATAATATATATATAATATATAATCAAAATTGGGGTGCCTGGGTGGTGCAGTCGGTTAAGCGTCCGACTTCAGCCAGGTCACGATCTCGCGGTCCGTGAGTTCGAGCCCCGCGTCGGGCTCTGGGCTGATGGCTCAGAGCCCGGAGCCTGTTTCCGATTCTGTGTCTCCCTCTCTCTCTGCCCCTCCCCCGTTCATGCTCTGTCTGTGTCTCAAAAGTAAATAAAAACGTTAAAAAAAATTAAAAAAAAAATTCCAAATAAATTCTGTACATACTCCACCTTTAAGGAAGTGGAGAATAACTTCTCACTCCTTACGTGTGCACTTCACATAGTACTTCCTTCCCAAGATTACAGTATGGAAAGGGAAAAACGTTTAACTTTAACGGAGAAAGCTGCCATGTGACCAAAGTAGGCATCAGCAATCAAAAATAGTATTTTTTAAAATTTTTAAATTTTGGGGGCACCTGGGTGGCTCAGTCGGTTGAGCGTCCGACTTCAGCCAGGTCACGATCTCGCGGTCCGCGAGTTCGAGCCCCGCGTCGGGCTCTGGGCTGATGGCTCGGAGCCCGGAGCCTGTTTCCGATTCTGTGTCTCCCTCTCTCTCTGCCCCTCCCCCATTCATGCTCTGTCTCTCTCTGTCCCAAAAATAAATAAACGTTGAAAAAAAAAATTAAAAAAAAAAAGAATAGGCATGAGAGGGGCGCCTGGGTGGCTCAGTTGGTTAAGCATCCGACTTCGGCTCAAGTCATGATCCCACGATTTGTGAGTTCAACCCCCGCATGGGGCTCTGTGCTGACAGCCTGGAGCCTGCTTCGGATTCTGTGTCTCCCTCTCTCTCTGCCCTCCCCTGCTCACACTCTGTCTCTCTCTTTCAAAAATAAATAAATATTTTTAAAAAATGTTTTAAGAGAATAGGCATGGGAGACAAAGATAGAAGCTGGTAGATCCATTAGGAGGCATTTGCAATAGACCAGAGTGATAACAGTAGAAATGATGAGAAGTGGTCAGATACTGAAGATATAGATATTAAAAAGTATGTGTGTGTGTGTGTGTGTGTGTGTGTGTGTGTACTTTTTTAAAAGTAAGCTCTACACCCAAATGTGGGGCTTCAACTTATGACTTCAAGGTCAACAGTCATTTTCTCTACTGACTGAGCCAGCCAGGTGCCCCTGAATATCTTTTGAAGCTAAAGCCAACCAGATTTATTGACATAACGGATGTAGGATATAAGAAAAAGAAAGAAAACGTAAGTGCCTCCAAGCTTTTTTTTTTTTTTTAATGTTTATTTTTTTGAGAGACAGAGACAGAGACAGAGCACGAGTGGGGGAGGGACAGAGAGAGAAGGAGACACAAAATCCAAAGCAGACTCCAGGCTCCTAGCTGTCATCACAGAGCCTGACGCGGGGCTCGAACCCACAAACCGTGAGATCATGACCCGAGCCGAGATCAGACGCTTAACTGACTGAGCCACCCAGGTGCCCCACCTCCAAGCTTTTTGACATAAGAGTAGACTTTAGCGATTATCCTGTAAGAGAATATGTAGAGCTGCGATATTCTTTTTTAACAATTGCACAGTATTCCCTTGTGTAGAGATATTGAATGGACACTTTTGTTATTATACAATATAGACATACTGATGAACATTTTTGTTATTTGTACCATTGTATAATCACAATATCCTTAAACGTGTATCAGTGCACACAGATGCAGTCATAACTGTAAAAGAAGTTCCTTAAAGTGTCACTGGTAGGGGCGCTTGGGTGGCTTGGTCGGTTAAGCGTCCGACTTCGGCTCAGATCATGATCTCACGGTCCTTGAGTTCAAGCCCCGCATCGGGCTCTGTGCTGACAGCTCGGAGCCTGGAGCCTGTTTCAGATTCTGTGTCTCCCTCTCTCTGCCCACTCCCCCCCCACCCCCCATTCATGCTCTGTCTCTCTCTGTCTCAAAAATAAATAAACTTTAAAAAAAAATTTTTTTAAAGTGTCACTGGTAGGTCAAAATACACATATGTTTGGTATTTCAGTAACTATAGCAAAATTGCTATCCATAGAAGTTGTCTCTATTTTCTTTCCCTTCTTCTTTACGATTTTATTTTATTTTTTAAAGTAATCCCTACATCCAACATGGGGCTCTAATTCAAAACCCCAAGTTCAAGAGTCACACACTCTACAGCTGAGCCAGCTAGGCACTCTTGTATTTTCTTTTTTCTTTCTCTTTCTTTCTTTCTTTTTTTTTTTTTTTTTGCTTTTTTGCCCCTGTGTTTTCTTTTTCTCTTTCTTTTTTTTTTTTAAGTTTATTTATTTAGTTTGGGAGAGACAGAGACAGTGCAGGTGGGGGAGGGACAGAGAGAGAGCAGGAGAGAGAGAGAATCCCAAGCAGGCTCTGCGCTGCCCATGCAGAGCCCAATGCAGGGCTCAAACTCACAAAACCGTGAGATCATGACCTGAGCCAAAACCAGAGTCAGATGCTTAACTGACTGAGCCACCCAGGTGCCCTGCCCCTGTATTTTCTTAAGTGGGTACATTAATGTCTAATGCCAGAATTGGGCATATTCCTGGGTCCCTTTATAGAGATAAGTCAGGGTAGGGATGGCGTGTGAAAATGTCACCTCATTCATAATGTGGCGATAAAATGGTTAAAAACCTGTGCTTTTGATGACTTCTTATCTAAGCCTTGTAATTTTATAGTTGTCTTTTTCTATCTTTCAAATTTATTCTTTCTGCCTTTCCAACCATCCGTATGCACATCCATTAATACACACACACACACACACACACAGAAAACATACATTTCTCCTATGGACACTTGTTAACTAAAGATAAGCTATAATTCCCAATTCCCATAGAAAGATGATCTATGATCAATTGAATATACACGTTTGATGTTTTTTGTTTGTCGCAATACATTTACGCTGAACTGACAGCAACATCATATATTTACAAGACGATGGTTAGGGTTGGAAATCGATTATTCGACCATAAATGAGCTTTCTGCACATAAACCAAAATTATGGAACGAAAAAGCAAGACTGGTGGATTCTAGCATCAAGACTATTCGTGGGACACTTGAAAGTGTTGCCCCTAAGAAGTATCTAGGTGTGTTTAGCTTTAGTAATGCTCCACTTTATGCTAGATTCAACCATTTTCCCAAAAGGTTTAAACTGTAAGTAAAGAGAAGTTTTGGGGCGCCTGGGTGGCTCAGCGGGTTAAGCATCCGACTTCGGCTCAGGTCACAATCTCACAGTCTGTGAGTTCGAGCCCCGCGTCGGGCTCTGGGCTGACGGCTCAGAGCTTGGAGCCTGCTTCTGATTCTGTGGCTCCCTCTCTCTCTGCCCCTCCCCTGCTCATGCTCTGTCTCAAAAATAAATAAAAAACATTTAAAAAAGTGCTTAAAAAAAAGAGAAGTTTAAGTTTTTTGAAGCCACCGACTATGATGTCACGTGATTACTCATGGTTCTTTCATTTTTGTAACGAGAACGATTTGCAATGATAACTCAAGTAGAGAAAGCAACAACAGTGGCCCTAAGCGCCTATGGCTTCTGTAGCCTAACAGCTTGAGAGTCTTGGCAAAGGTGATTATTTTACTATCTATCACCAAGGTAGTCTCATTTTTGAACTTTTAAACATGTACTCTATGAAGTTCTGTCACTGGGGCCTGTGGATAGACTAACTGAAGACAGACTAACAGCAGAAAATGTTTTTTTCAGGTGCACACGGGGGACGGGGTTTGCAGAAAAGAATTGAAAATTCCTCAAAGCAGTTAGACCTGTGAGTTTGTATATCATTTTAACAAAGGGCAGTTAATTGGGGGGGGGGGGTGTTTTTTGTGGGTTTTTTTAAATGTTTTATTTATTTTTGAGAGAGAGAGAGAGAGAGTGGGGGGGGGCGGGGCAGAGAGAGAGGGAGACACAGAATCGGAAGCAGGCTCCAGGCTCCAAGCTGTCAGCACAGAGCCCGACGCGGGGCTCGAACTCAGGAACAGTGAGATCAAGACCTGAGAGGAAGTCGGATGCTTCACCGAAGGAGCCACCCAGATGCCCCAAAGGGCGATTAATTTGCGAAGAAAGGATAAAAGAAAGGAAAAAAAGGGCTTGAGTTTCTAGGAGTGGTAAATTGTGAGAAGGTATGGGGGAAACTAATGGCGAATAAGGGTTACTTTAGTCAGGTTTGTTTGTGCAGACCCATCTCGGTGCTGTACCCCTCTTACGGTGTCCAGTGATTAAAAGTCTATTGTCCGGGGCGCCTGGGTGGCTCAGTCGGTTAAGCGTCCGACTTCGGCTCAGGTCACGATCTCGCGGTCCGCGAGTTCGAGCCCCGCGTCGGGCTCTGGGCTGACGGCTCAGAGCCTGGAGCCTGATTCCGATTCTGTGTCTCCCTCTCTCTCTGCCCCTCCCCTGTTCATGCTCTGTCTCTCTCTGTCTCAAAAATAAATAAACGTTAAAAAAAAAAAAATTAAAAAAAAAAAAAAAGTCTATTGTCCTTTTCCTGGTATGGGAGAGGGGAGGAGGACACCTTCACAAAGGGAAATTGATGCCCTAATTTTAGGCAGATAGGGAGAGGGGAGAGATTTTCTGGCATCTGCTGTTTCTTTCCTTTTTATTTTAAGTTTGTTTACTGAGAGAGAGAGAGGGAGAGAGAGAGATTGAGATTGAGAGATTCCCAAGCAGGCTTCATGCTGCCAATGCAGAGCCCGACTCAGGGCTCAACCTGACAAACATGAGATCATGACCTGAGCCAAAATCAAGACTGGGACACTTAACCAACTGAGCCACCCAGGCGCTCTGCATCAGCTGTTTCTGAACGGCCATCAGCTCAAAATAATTCTTAGGCCAAAGTGGCATATTTTGTAGTGGTCTATTCTGATGACGTTCAAACGCATCCCTCATGAAACCTGAATTCATATACCTGGATCTGTACTTCTTTGCAGAAATATAACAACCTCTAAAGGATTAATAGATACTGCCCATGATTTATTATTTGCTTTGTTCAAGGTATTGTGCTAAACGTTATGGACATACTGAGGCGAACAAAAATATTGATTCCTTTGCTTTTTAATTTTCTTTAATGTTTATTTTTAAATTTTTTTAAATGTTTATTTATTTTTGAGACAGAGAGAGACAGAGCATGAACAGGGGAGGGGCAGAGAGAGAGGGGGACACAGAATCGGAAGCAGGCCCCAGGCTCTGAGCCATCAGCCCAGAGCCCGACGCGGGGCTCGAACTCACGGACCGCGAGATCGTGACCTGAGCTGAAGTCGGACGCTTAACTGACTGAGCCACCCAGGCGCCCCTTAATGTTTATTTTTAAGAGAGAGACAGAGTGCAAGCAGGGAAGGGGCAGAGAGAGAGGGAGACACGGAATCCGAAGCAGGTGCCAGGCTCTGAAGCTGTCAGCACAGAGCCCGACGTGGGGCTTGAACTCACGAACCCCGAGATCATGACCTGGGCCAAAGTCAAATGCTTAACCGACTGAGCCACCCAGGTGCCCCAAAATTGATTCCTTTCAAGGAACTTAATACAGTTGGGAAACAATGTCAGGTATATGTATTATTTAAATCTGGTGTTTCAGTTAAGAACGTGAACTTTGAGATCTGGGTTCAGATTCTGACTGCTACTAGCCATCTCTGCCACTCACATGGTCGTGTAACAGAACCTCTGTAAGTCTCATTTTCCTTATCTGTGAAAGGAGAGATTCACCTCCCTTTCACGGTTGTTGTGAAAACTGAGCGACGAGCAGAATTCAGATAACGCGCTGATTGTCCTTGTAAGCATCAAAAAAATATTGTAATTGTTAATATTAACGACTAGAGTGTAAAGCAGGCTGTGATAAGGACTCTAAGATTTTGCATACTCAAGGGTACCGATGTTCCCCCCCCCGCCCCAGTCTGGTGTCCAAAGAGTTGTCCTTCCTATGAGAAAGGGACAAATGATGTCTGGAGTGGGGTTTGATCAGAATATGAAGGAATCGGAGGGAAACTCTTGAACGATCCTATCTCTTGGGGCGCCTGGGTGACTCAGTCGGTTGCCCATCCGACTTCAACTCAGGTCATGATCTCACAGTTCGTGAATTTGAGGCCCGCATCAGGCTTAATGCTGTCAGTACAGAGCCCGTTTCAGATTTTCTGTCCCCCTCTCTCTGCCCCTCCCCCACTCACACTCTCTCAAAAATGAATAAACATTTATTTTTTTAAAAAAATCCTATGTCGGGGCGGCTGGGTGGCTCAGTCGGTTAAGCGTCCAACTTCAGCTCAGGTCACGATCTCGCGGTCCGTGAGTTCGAGCCCCGCGTCGGGCTCTGGGCTGATGGCTCAGAGCCTGGAGCCTGCTTCTGATTCTGTGTCTCCCTCTCTCTCTGCCCCTCCCCCGTTCATGCTCTGTCTCTCTCTGTCTCAAAAATAAATAAACTTAAAAAAAAAAATCCTATCTCTTGATCTCTTGATGGGGTGCCTGCGTGGCTCAGTGCGTTAAGCATCTGACTCTTGGTTTCGGCTCAGGTCATGATCTTGCAGCCCCACATAGGGCCCTGTGCTGACAGTGAGAAGCCTGCTTGGGATTGTCTTTCTCTCCCTGTCTCTCTGTCCCTCCCCCACATTCGTTGTCTCTGTCTCTCTCAAAATAAATAAATAAACTTAAAAAAAAAAAAAGAATCCTGTCTCTTGATCCAACTGACCAAATGACAACCTCAACAGTCATTTACATGAACTATGTTAGATGTTTTTTACTTATTATCCATTTAATCTTTTTTTTTTAATTAAAAAAACTTTAACACTTATTTTTGATAGAGAGAGACAGAGACAGAGCATGAGCGGGGGAGGAGCAGAACAAGAGGGAGACATAGAATTTGAAGCAGGTTCCAGGCTCTAAGCTGTCAGCACAGGGCCCGACGCGGGGCTCGAACTCATGAACTGTGAGATCATGACCTGAGCCAAAGTCGGACGCTTAACCGACTGAACCACCCAGTCACTCCCTTATGCCTTATGTAAAATCATCTCCATCTTCCACACACCACACGAGGCTAATTGTTGGGGAAATATACCAGCATGTAAATCTCACAGCATTTTCTGTGAGATTATAACCTGTCCAACTTCTCAGGTCTCCTCTGGCTGCTTGTCTTGAGTATCATAAAGGATTCTGTACCTTGGGCCTCAGTTTCCTCATTTTTCAGTTAAAGAGATCATATGAGGAGATTTCTAAAGACATTTTCAGTTCCAAGAAATTAGAGCTCCGTCTTCTGCCAGCGGTGGCCAGTTCTTGAACTGTATACAGGATCCAGAAAGTGATTTTCATTGCATCTCCTAAAAACTAAACAGTAGAACAGGATTGTCTTTCCCTTAAGATCACTAACATGAGACGCTTGCGCTGAGGAGGGACATTAGTCACAGAACAGATTCTTATGTATTCAAGTTGATGCCTTTTTTTTTTGTTTGTTTTATTTAAGCGATCTCTACACCCCATGTGGGGGTCCAACTCAAGAGCCCAAGATCAAAAGTCACATGCTCTTCCGGGGTGACTCAACTGGGTGGCTCAGTTGGTTAAGCATCCGACTCTTCCCTTTCAGCTTGGGTCACGATCTCACGGTTCATGAGCCTGCTTGAGATTCTCTCTTTCTCCCTCTCTCTCTGCTCCTCCCCTATCTCTCTTTCTATCAAAATAAATAAATAAATAAATACTTAAAAAAAAAAAAACCAAAAAACAGTCATATGCTTTTCTGACCAAGCCAGCCAGGCACCCCCAGGATAATGACTTCTAACTCGGGAAATCTATGTGTGCATACCTACGCAAGATATTTGGAAAGGAGATCGCAAGATGGTTGAACAAACGGCTGGACACAGAAAACAGGGAAACAAACAAACAAAAAAATGATAACAATAACCTCAGTCTCCAGAGAATGCGAACACTGTTTCCTCTATGTGGAACATTCCCCACACTCGTCACCCCATACCTCTATCTTTCCTGCTTATCCCTGTGCATGCAGCACAAGCATCGGTTCTGGGAATCTTCACTTTGGTCCCGAGATTAGGTGAGGCCCCCCCCCCCCATACCTCTCGCTCTTTGTTATGTTCATTCCACTCATAACTATATGCTCAGTGTTGATCTTCCTCATTAAGCCCTAAGCCCTGTTAGGGCGAGAGTGTAGTCGTCATATTCATCCGGTGCCTAGCACAGTACCTGGAAGCGAGTAGATGCCCAGAGAACATGTATTTGACAAACATCTCTGCAAGTGCCTTCATATCTCAGTGCCATGGAATGATTCTTTCTCTCCCCTGGCGCACAGCCTTGTAACTGCACTTTAAGACGGAAAAGAACGGGGCGCCTGGTTGGCTTGGTCGGTTAAGCGTCTGACTTCGGCTCAGGTCATGATCTCGCGGTCCGTGGGTTCGAGCCCCGCGTCGGGCTCTGGGCTGACAGCTCAGAGCCTGGAGCCTGTTTCAGATTCTGTGTCTCCCTCTCTCTGTGACCCTCCCCCGTTCATGCTCTGTCTCTCTCTGTCTCAAAAATAAATAAACGTTAAAAAAAAAAAAATTTAAGACAGAAAAGAAGAAACCAGGAATAAGAGAAAACGTGCCCCACTGGTTTTGCCAAAACTGTAATCTGTTACATAAATTGTTAAGGAGGAAAATGCCAGTAGAATACTGCAAACAGTAATTCCATTCAACGCAAGAGAAAAAAAAAACATAAAAACGAAAAAAACCAAACCCATGCATACTCTAAAAACAGTACATCACACGGAACTACAGAGCGAACGCTGCTGGATAGCTAATATTTAAGGAGTATCTTATACCTAGTTTCTGTATTTCTGCAACAAGTGTTAGAAGATAAAAGATGACACCTTTTTCCTTACCTTAAAAAAATTTTTTTTAACGTTTATTTATTTTTGAGAGAGAGAGAGACAGAGAGAAGACAGAGAGAAGAGGCAGAGAGAGGAGACACAGAACCCGAAGCAGGCTCCAGGCTCTGAGCTGTCAGCACAGAGCCCGATGCGGGGCTTGAACCCACGACGCGTTGAGATCATGACCTGAGCCGAAGTCGGATGCTTAACCGACTGAGCCACCCAGGCACCCCTCTTAACTTTTTTTTAAAGGTGACATTTTATAAATGTATATATGCATGTATGACCGAATATGCACAGAATATTTTGAAAAGATAGACGAGAAACAAAGAACCATCTACACCCACACCGTCTACATGAACTTGACTTTACTATTGCACTGTCTTCGTTAATATGAATTTAGTATTCCAGGAAATACTTGCCCAGAAAATAAAAGTTGCAAATAATTGTGGTGTGTAATTCAGGAACACCCAGAAAAACCATTTTAAACTGCTCAGCTTTTCCATAGGCAGTTGGCAAGCGATTATTTAGTCTCTAAGACATTTCAAAACCCTCACCGTGGCTGCGTCTACAGTCCTAAACCATGTTCCTTAACCAATCTTAATGAAACCCCTACGTTGAAAGACTCGCGCACTTAAACCAGACCCCAGAACCGCATAAACATCCTGACTTAGCCCTCCCCTCCCAGACACTACTAAGGTTCTTTCAGGGAGCTAGCATTTAACAAAACTAATAATAGCTACTCTTGAGGAGGGAAGTGAGAGAAGAGACGTAGAAGGTGGGTTTTTTTTTTGCACCCTTGAATTTTACATCAGTATGTCTTGTTTATTCCAAAATAAATGATTTTTTTGAAGAAAAGAAGTAAAATCTAAACGCGTTCAGCAAAAGACACCATGTGTACTTTCCTCTCCGGCCAGCAGGTGTCACTTTCTCGCCTAGGTAAAAGCTGCCTCCACCCTTTCTCCTGGATGCGGAAAGAAGGCACGGGGTTCATAGGACCGCCTCGGTTATGGGACAGAGGACTTAAATGGGCCTGGAAATGTTGATTCCTAGAAAGAAGGGTTCAGGTTCTCTCCTCACAATAATAACTAATATTTATTGAATACATTTTAAAATGGCTTTAAGGTAAAATTAGGACAATTAACCACACATGTTTAAAGTGCATAATTATTATCATTTTTTTAAACATTTATTTATCTTTTGAGACACAAAGGGAGACAGATTGTGAGCAAGGGAGGGGCAGAGAGAGGGAGACACGGAATCTGAAGCAGGCTCCAGGCTCCAAGCTGTCAGCACAGAGCCCGACGCGGGGCTTGAACTCACAAACTGTGAGATCATGACCTGAGCTGAAATCAGATGCTTAACCGACTGAGCCACCCAGGTGTCCCAAAGTGCACAACTCTTAATTAAGCTTTCCCACCCAGGCTTGAACTCACAACCCTGAGATCAAGAATTGTGCTCCACCGAATGAACCAGCCAGGTGCCCCCAAAGTGTGCAATTTGATGAAGTTTGATATATGTATGCAATCATAAAAACTATCACTACAATCCAGAGAGTGAACATATCCATCACCCCAAAAAGTTTTCTCATGCTAATTTGTAATTCATCCCTCCCTCCTCCAGATAAGTACTTTATATGAATATATTTTTCACCCTCACCACCCCTTTTTAAGTAATGACCAGAGAGAAATCAGGGGTATATCCTTGAGGGGACCGTGTACTGTCTCGCAAGATAGAAGCCTCTACCTCATCTTTCAAAGAGTGCTTTGACCTTGGCAAAGCAATCTGGAAATGGCTGAGAATTCAACTTTCTCTGGAGCTGTTCCTTTTTTTTTTTTTTAACATTTATTTTATTTTTGAGAGAGAGACAGAGCACGAGCGGGGGAGGGACAGAGAGAGAGGGAGACACAGAATCCGAACCAGGGTCCAGGCTCTGAGCTGTCAGCTCAGAGCCCGACGCGGGGCTCAAACTCACCAACTGTGAGATGTGACCTGAGCTGAAGTCTGCGCTTAACCAACTGAGCCACCCAGGTGCCCCTGGAGCTGTTCCTCTTGTAACAAAATGTTGAGCCTGCTCTTGAGATTTTCCTGCACTGTGGTTGCAGAAGTTGAGAATTTTTATATCTGGCCAAGAGGCCCCCAGATTTTCATATGTAGCATTTAATTGCTTATTAATCACCCTCAACAGGTGAGAGGGTGTCAGCATACCTCCTTAGTAGAGTTTGGGAGGGGAGGGCTAAGTCGGGATATTTATGTGGTTTGGAGGTCTGGTTTAAGTGGGGGAGTCTTTCAACGTAGGGGTTTAAGATTGGTTAAGGATCGTGGTTTAGGACTGCAGACACAGCCACAGTGAGGGTTTTGAAATGTCTTAGAGACTAAATAATCATTTGCCAACTGCCTATGGAAAAGCTGAGCAGTGTAAATCCCCTCTCCGAAATATCTATTGCTCCTCATACAAAGCCATCCAATTCCATAGTCCTAATAACAATTTTATTATTTTAATACTATATTGCTAAATATAGTATTAAATATTATTTGAATACTATATTATTAAATATAGCATTAAATTTATTATTTTAATACTATTAAATAGTAATATTATTATATTATTTTAGTAATAGTATAGTAGTATAGTATTATTTTAATACTATAAAACACTATTATAGTATTATATGTAGGCATATTGTATATACATCAATTAATACATTAATTGCTATTACTTATGATTAATGTCGTAATGTATAATCATATTAATATGACATATATAATAATGTATAATTCTGTTCATATGATAGCTAATAAATATATATTGTAATGTTATATATATTATAATACATATTACCACACAATATGGTGGTATAATATAATATATATTATATAGTAGTGTATAATATATTATATATTTAATATTATAATATATTATAATACTATAATATTATATGTTATATTATACCACCATATTATACTATGCTATTTTTTCAAATTTATTTTTTTTGACAGAGAGAGAGAGAGCACATGAGCAGGAGAGAGGGGCAGAGGGAGAGAGAGAATCCCAAGCACGCTCCATACTGTCAGCACAGAGCCTCATGCACGGCTCAGTCCCGTAAACCTTGACATCAAGACCTGAGCGCAAATCAAAAGTCAGAGGCTTAACTGACTGAGCCACCCAGGCGCCCCCAAGTCTATCTTAAGGAAAAATCACACGACTAGAAAACTATACCAGCAGATATCATATATATAATAAATGATATGTATAAAACTATTATAAATAAAACTAGTGTGTGTGTGGGGGGGTATTATTATGAGGATAGGCAAACACAACAATGAAACAAACAGAACACAGAAATAAACCCTCACCAGTATGGTTACCTAGTTTATGATAAAACCACACACTACAATGTAGTAAAGAATGGTCTTTCAGTAGATGATGAGGAGACAGTTGGATATCCATAAGGGGAAACAATGTAGCTTGTCCCCTACTTCATACCATTTGCAAAAATTAACTCCAAGTGGATTGTATGTCAAATATGAAAGTTGCGGGGGGGGGGGGGGCACCTGGCTCAGTTGCAAAATATGTAACTCTTATGTCAAGATTGTAAGCATGAGACCCAAGTGGGGTGTAGAGATTACTTTTAAAAAATTGTGTGTGTGTGTGTGTGTGTGTGTGTGTGTTTGTGTGTGTGAAAGCTGAAACAAAAAAGCTTTTAGAAAGGAAAACACTTTTGTGACCTGGAGCAAAGATTTCTTCCAACGTTTATTTATTTTTGGGACAGAGAGAGACAGAGCATGAATGGGGGAGGGGCAGAGAGAGAGGGAGACACAGATTCGGAAACAGGCTCCAGGCTCTGAGCCATCAGCCCAGAGCCTGACGCGGGGCTCGAACTCACGGACTGCGAGATCGTGACCTGGCTGAAGTCGGACGCTTAACCGACTGCGCCACCCAGGCACCCCAAAGATTTCTTAAATAGAATATAAGGGGCGCCTGGGTAGCTCAGTCAGTTAAGTGTTCAACTCTTGATTTCGGCTCAGGTCATGATTTCATGGTGGTGAGATTGAGTCCCGTCGTGTTGGGCATGGAGCCTGTTTAAGATTCTCTCTCTCGGGGCGCCTGGGTGGCGCAGTCGGTTAAGCGTCCGACTTCAGCCAGGTCACGATCTCCTGGTCCGTGAGTTCAAGCCCCGCGTCGGGCTCTGGGCTGATGGCTCGGAGCCTGGAGCCTGCTTCCGATTCTGTGTCTCCCTCTCTCTCTGCCCCTCCCCCGTTCATGCTCTGTCTCTCTCTGTCCCAAAAATAAATTTAAAAAGTTGAAAAAAAAAAAAAAAGATTCTCTCTCTCTTCTTGGGGCACCTGGGTGGCTCAGTCAGTTAAGCGTCCGACTTCGGCTTAGGTCATGATCTCACAGTTCATCAGTTCGAGCCCCGCATCTGGCTCTATGCTGACAGCTTGGAGCCTGGAGCCTGCTTTGGATTCTGTGTCTCCCTCTCTCTCTGTCCCTCCCCTACTCGTGCCCTGTCTCTCTCTCAAAAATAAATAAACATTAAAAAAATTTTTTTTTAAAGATTCTCTCACTCTTTTGGGGTGCCTGGGTGGCTCAGTCAGTTAAGCATCCGACTTCGGCTCAGGTCATGATCTCACAGTTCGTGAGTCGGGCTCTGTGCTGACCGCTCAGAGCCTGGAGCTTGCTTCAGATTCTGTGTCTCCCTCTCTCTGTACCTCCCCTGTTTGTGCTCTGTCTCTCTCTCAAAAATAAATAAACATAAACAAAATTAAAAAAAAAAAAAGATTCTCTCTCTCCTTTTCCCTTGGCCCCTCCCCGGCTCTCACACAAATATTCTCTCAAAAAAAAAAAAAAATTACACATAAGACACATAGTAAAAAATTAAACAACAACAAAAAAAACAGAACCTAAAAGCACTCACTGAAACTGTATTAAAATTAAGAACATTTGTTCGCAAAAAGACACTATTTTAATGAGTGAGAACACAACCCACAGACTGAAAGAAGACATTTGCAGTACATACATCTAACAAAGGCCTCCGATTTCAGATATATAAAGAATTCCAAAAAGAAGACAACCCAATAGAAAAACAGACAAAAGACTTGAACACTCTGTAAACAAGGACACCCGATATATCCGGCTAGAGTGGCCAGAATCAGAAAATCAGATTAACAACAACAATTGATGGGGATGTGGAGAAGGAAGAACCTTCATACACGGCTGGCGGGAATACACAAGGGTGTCACCACTCTGGAAAACAGTCAAGCAATTCTTCCAATAATTAAACACAGAGTTACACTATAACTCAGGAATTCCGCTCCTGGGTATGCACCCAAGAGAACTGAAAACATACATCCCCTCAACAACTTGTACCTGGGTGTTTATAGCGGCATTATTCATCATAGCAAAAAGGTAGCGACAACCTAAATATCCACGAGTGGACAAAGGGATAAACAAAATGTGGTTTAGCCACAGTTGATATCCGACCATATTATCAGGTCATAGAAGTGTTATCTGACCATAAAAAGGAATGAAGTGCTGGTTTATACTACAATATGGATAAATCCTGAAAGCATTATCCTAAAGGAAAGAAGCCAGTCACAAAAGTTCACATATTGTGATTACGTTCATATGAAAGTTCGGAATAAGAAAATCTGTAGAAATAGACAGTAGATTCGTGGTTGCTCAGGGCTGGGCAAGGGGTGTAGGGAGCTAAAGGATATGGGGTTTCTTTTGAGATGATGGAAATATTCTCAAGTTGACTGTGGTGATGGTTGCATATATCAGCATATACTAAAAACTATTGAATCATATGCTTTCAATGGGTGAATTGTATGATATGCGAATTATATCCCAATAAAGCTGTTTTTAAATTTTTTTTAAAGTGTTTAAAAGTTTATTTATTTTGAGAGAGAGAGAGAGAGAGAGAGAATGGGGGAAGGGCGGAGCAAGAGGGAAATAGATATAATCCCAAGCAGGCTCTGCACTGTCAGAGCAGAGCCCAATGTGGGGCTCAGACACACAAAGCCTGAGATCATGACCTGAGCTGAAATCAAGAGTGGGACACTTAACCAACTGAGCTTCCCAGGCACCCCAATAAAGCTGCTTTTTTACAAAAAAGAATATCCACGAGGCCCATAAGCTTTTTTCAAAGTACTCAACTTTATTAGTTATCAAGAAAATACCAATTAAAAACCAATGAAATGACAGTATACATCTACCACAACGGCTAAAACAAACAAGTCAGGAAATACCAAAATGTTGGCAAAGATGAAGAGTAACTGAAACTTTCATACGCCGCTCTTGAGAGTGTAAATTGGTCCAAACACTTTGGAAAAGGTTTCAGAGCATCTACTCAAGTAAAACATGTGTTATACCCTATACCCCTATACCCTATACCCTCTATACCCCTAGGTATATATCCAATATAAAGGCGTACAATATGTTCACCAAAAGATATGTATTCGAATATTCATAGCAATGCTATTCCAAGTAACAAAATGTGAAACTACGTCATTTCTCAGCAATTGTACAATAGAGAAATAAACTGAGGTATACTTATACAATGGAAAACGATGTCGCAGTGAGTATGAATGATCTATAGCTATACAAAATAATATCAATGAATACCTATAAACATTTTGTTGAGGGAAACAAGCCAGCAGCAACCATTTGTATTCTTATATATTCTTTTTTTTTTTTTTTTTAAGTAATCTCCGTACCCAATGTGGGGCTCAAACTCACAACCCTGAGATGAAGAGTCACATACATGCTCCATGACTGAGCCAGCCGGGCGCCCCATGTTCTTGTTTTTATATGGGCAAATATAATCTGTGCTTTTAGAAACTGGTGTTGTTTCTATGTTTATTATACTTGAATAAAACGTTTTTAAAAAGCAAAAGCAAAAAGTAAACCATGTATTATTCTCATTGCCTATCCCAAATGTCCAAGGGCCCAAAGTCAAGGACAGATCTATGATGTCGTCAAGCAGCCAAACTCCTTTCGTCTCTCTGCTCTCTCATCTTCAACATACAGCTTTTACCTGCATGGCTGCAAAAGGATGCTTTTCCTCCAGGATCCTCATCGTCGTTCAAGTCAAGAAGAAGAAGGAAAGGCCAAAAGCTATCCCTTTGTGAGGTTCTGTCATCTCCTTCAGAAGGGATTTATTTCCAGAGACTTCCAGTTACCTTTTTTTTTTTTTGGCTAGAATTCTGCCACAGAGCCTCCCCGAACTGTAAGTAATTCTGAGAAGGTGAGTATTTCAGTTGGGCACGTGACAATCATGCTTTTCCTTAGTGAAGAAAAAGAGAATGGATACTGGAGAGGTATTCGACGTGTATACCGTCAGGTTAGAAGCCCTCAAGGATCTTACGTGCTGGTGGGGCAGAGGGGGTATTAACAGAAAAATGTGAACCCAGTTTGATAAGTCCTCAGCGGAAAGCGCTACAGGAGTGGAGAGGAATTCTTGTGGAAGATTCCTGACTAGATTAGAAAACACCTCTCGAAGGCCGTCTTACAGGACCAGTGGAAAACCTCCAGGCAGAAGAGATGGAAAGGCTTTGCAAGCAGCATAAAAAGCATATATTAAAATGATCAGGGAGGGGCGCCTGGGTGGCTCAGTCGGTTAAGCGTCCGACTTCAGCTTGGGTCACGATCTCGTGGTCCGTGAGTTCGAGCCCTGAGTCGGGCTCTGGGCTGATGGCTCAGAGCCTGGAGCCTGCTTCCGGTTCTGTGTCTCCCCCTCTCTCTCTGCCCCTCCCCCATTCATGCTCTGTCTCTCTCTGTCTCAAAAATAAACATTAAAAAAAAATTTTTTTTTTAAATGATCAGGGAGCATAGTCGAAATAGGGAACTAAATGCAGTTTGGTGTTCCTGGAGAAGTAAGGGTAAGGTTGGAAGACCAAAGGCATAGCTGGGAGGCAGACACAGGAGGAACTCTCTGCCTTCTCCTTTTCTGCCTGAAAGCAGGGCGTTAATTTTCTCTTGTGAGACTGTCTCCCCTCCCCTCTCCCATACCAGGAAAGCGATCTTTATCACAGGCCACGGAAAGTCAGCATAAACAAGTCTGCATAACAAACCTTACTAAAATAACCTTAATCTTTCACTCCTCTCCCCCTATATTTACCTTCCCACAGTGTTATTGCCCCAAGAAGACCAAAGACCTTTTCCTTTGTTTTGTAACTTCTCTATAACATATTGCCCTTTGTTAAAATGGTAATATGAGCCCCCAGACCTAACTGACTCTTAGGGCTTTTGCTTTCTTCCTGTAAAGTGACCAGGTGCATACAAATAGATCTTTTCTCCTGTTAATTTGTCTTTTGCCAATTTAATTCCCAGTCCCCAGGCACAGAATATAAGAAGTTAGAGGAAAAGGGGGGGAACCTGGATGGTTCAGCCAAGTGGAGTGTCCGACTTCGGCTCCGGTCAGGTCATGATCTCACGGTTCTCCGGTCAGGTCATGATCTCACGGTTCGTGGGTTCGAGCCCCACATCGGGCTTTGCACTGACGGCACAGAGCTTGCTTCGGATTCTCTGTCTCCCTCTCTCTGCCCCTCCCCTCCCTCAAAAACCAATATTTTTTAAAAAATCACATAAGAAGCATTAAAAAAAAAAAGAAGTTAGAGGAAAAGGTTTTCCTCTCTTACAAATTCTACAGTCTAGAGTCCTGGCAGTTTTCCCAGATTCTTCCCGGACTCTTTTGTCTTACATCCAATTAGTCACTGACAATGGTGAGTTTCACCAGACCTCTTTGTTTCTGGAAAACAGGTCAGTTAAGAAATAGCCCCATTTTTGTTTTGTTTTCCAAACCCCCGTCACCTTTTGTGTTCCATCCTGTTCTCATGTATTCCATGAAAAGACCCGTCTCTACACTGGTTCATGACTCCAGTAAGATTGGGGCCCTGTGTTTTCCTACCTCCATAAAACCTCAGTTCCCTTTCCTTTTCTATGAGACATTCTTCGTTAATAAACATGTCCTCTATTGCAATAGCCTGAATAACATCACCTCAGTTGTCTGGTGCATTTTGTCTCTGACATCACTAAGTTCTGATGCGATCTCCCCCGCAGAGTAACTTCTACCTACGCCCCTTCCTCCTAACTCCCGCTGCCAGTTCCCCAGCGCATGTCCAGATTACCACAGCAGTTTCCTACATGACTTTGAGAACTCCAGCTTCACCCTTCTCTTCTCCATTCTTCAGTCTGATGCTGGAATGATCTTTCTTTCTTCTTCTTCTTTTTTTTTTTAAGTGTATTTATTTAAGTAATCTCTACACCCAACGCGGGGCTCAAACCCACAACTCCGAGATCAAGAGCTGCACATGCTCTGACCGGGCCGGCCAGGCGCCTTGCTCTTCTGAAAAAGCTAGTCAGGATCTAACTTCTCTCTACTTTCTCAACTCACTTTTCTTTTTCTTTTTTAATTTCTTTTTTAATTACTACTTTTTTTTTCTTACATTTATTTATTTTTGAGAGGCAGAGAGAGACAGAGCACAAGCAGGGGAGGGGCAGACAGAGAGGAAGACATAGAATCCAAAGCAGGCTCCAGGCTCTGAGCTGTGAAGCACAGAGCCTGATGCGGGGCTTGAACCCATGAACCGTGAGACCATGACCTGAGCTGAAGTCAGACACTCAACCGACTGAGCCACCTAGGCGCCCCTCAACTCACTTTTAAACACACACACACACACACACACACACAATCCATGAGTTACATTGAACTACTTGGATGAAATACCCATGATTTCTTCTACCTCTTTGTCTTTCATTTGTAGCTCACTTTGCCCAAACTTGCTTCCTCTTTCATTTTCTCATTGTTCATCCAGCTCAGGCATCAACCTGGAAAAGCCATTCTGACCACTCCTTCACTTCAGTCTGGGAAGGTGCCTCTCCTATGTAATCCCATAGCTTTTTGTATTTTCTACCTCTCCCTCTCCTCCCTTCGTTCTCTTTCTTTCTTAAAAATTTTTTAATGTTTATTTTTGAGACAGAGAGAGAGAGAGAGAGCACGAGTGGGGGAGGAGCAGAGAGAGAGGGAGACAGAATCAGAAGCAGGCTCCAGGCTCTGAGTTGTCAGCACACAATGCAACACGGGGCTTGAATTCACAGACTGCGAGATCATGATCAACTGAGCCAAAGCTGGACGCTTAGCTTAACCTTAGCTTAACCGACGGAACCACCCAGGCGCCCCGCCCCCTTTCTTCCTTTCTTTCTTTCTTTCTTTCTTTCTCACACTGTATTGTAACTGTTGATTTATTTATTTTCTCCCTCCACCAGTCTGTGAACGACTTGAGGACAGAAACTTCATTTTACTTATTTTTGCATTCCCAGAACTGATAAAGTGCCTGGCATATAATAAATGCATGTATTGAGTCCCTACTATAAGCACTATAATATGACATGTCACTTAATCCTCACAATCGCCTTGCTTCTTCGATATGCAGAAATGTTTACGTTTCCGATTCTGTGTCTCCCTCTCTCTCTGTCCCTCCCACTCACTGTCTCTTTTTCTCAAAAATAAGCGTTAAAAAAACTATTTTACATAAAAAAAGAATATTCTTTGCCTTCAATCTGAAGCCCAAAAGATACAACGAATACAGAAACTCTATTCATTTCAAACATTCATTTAAAATACTCTATCCAGATATAACTTCTTTAAAACTTTTTTTTTAATGTTTATATGTTTTTGAGACAATGCGAGAGACAGTGTAAGCAGTGGAGGGGCAGACAGAGGGAGACACAGAATGTGAAGCGGGCTCCAGGCTCTGAGCTGTCAGCCCAGAGTCCGATGCGGGGCTCGAACTCACGAACCGTGAGATCATGACCTGAGCCAAAGTCGGACACTTAACCGACTGAGCCACTCAGGCACCCCCAGATATAACTTCTTAAGTCCTGAGGATCACTATCTCCCTCCATTGCCAAAAGGGGGGGGGGGTTCTGAGAGGAGTCACAGAGCCAAATGTAACAGGGTAGAGGGTTCAGGAGTGGGGGGAGCGTTCATGAGTGCCCTCTTTTCTTTAATTTCCATGATACCTGAGAGGTAAGGCAGGCTTGGGGATGACCTCCTTTGGGTATGTTCCCCATGTTCTCTCACTTTGGGAACTCCTAGGAGGTTCAGGGCAGAGTCTAGGGTGGGGGAGACAGGAAATGAACAATTTTTGCAAATATGGCCCTGGGCTTATGGAAATATCTCTACATCATGAACTTACTTTCCCCTGGCTCTTCTGGTCAAAATTTACAGTCCAGAGGAGCGAGATCAGAGTGTGAATTATCCAGGGTGAAAAGGTGTGGTTGCCTAGATGATCTTCTCTGTTTAAGTACTATTCATCTCTTTCCCCCCCATACTTTTGCCTCCAGACCCGTTTCTAAAACAAAAACATTGCTTCCAGAAACAGCTTACACAAAGATAGGTATCCCCTAGCGGAAGAGGCTGGGGGAATCCTGAAGGAGAAGCGCAGAGATAGGGAATCCTGGCCAGCCACTTCTCTTGTTATCAATCACTATTTTGCCCTGCAGTGACAGCTGGCTGAACACAATCCCTTAATTGGGACTCTCTGACCCCTCCCAGAATTGGCAAGACGATTCTCTGACGTGTCTGGGTCAAAAGGTTTAAAGAGGAAGCCAAAATACGAGTTCTGGTTAAAGGATGATTATTATCTTTCAACAAAACCTTTGGGAGCCATAGCAAGACGCACAGAGTCAAGGACACGGGTTTTCTTTTCAAGGAAAAAACTTTTTTTCATCTACTCCCAAAGCGCTAAATTACATCTCCCCTTAGATTTAACCTCCGGAAAGACATTTTTATCTTCCCTGGATCCCCCTCTACTTCCAAATCTTCTCTGGAGAGTCCCCCCTGTGGCTAAATCACATCTCCTCCCCCAGGGGTCTTTTCCAGGTAATTCTTCCCTGGGGTGATAATTCCGAGCCCATCCCCCCGCCCCAACCCTTTATTCCGGCACCTATGCATCTGTGAAGTGGAAGAAAGTAGCTGAGGTTCACGCCTGCTCATCTGTTACACACTCAGTAGTCAATCAGAGAAATCAAATTAGTTGATTGAATGAGTTTTGCTTTAAGAGGCAGAAGAATGTTGTCCAGTAATGTCACAGGGGATTAAATTAGTCTCTTTCCAACTTCTATCCTGGGAGAGGAGGGGGGGGGCGGGGGGAAAGAAGACATCATTATACTCAGAAAGCCTTCATGAATGTAAAAGAGTTTTTCCTATCTATTTATTTGTTTAATTGTTTTTTTTTTTTAAAGTTTTCTCTAGGGGCACCTGGGTGGCTCAGCCGGTTAAGTTTCCGACTTCGGCTCAGGTCATGATCTCACGGTTTGTGAGTTCGAGCCCCGCGTCGGACTCTGGGCTGACAGCTCAGAGCCTGGAGCCTGTTTCGGATTCTGTGTCCCCCTCTCTCTCTGCCCCTCCCCCACTCATGCTCTGTCTCAAAAATAAACATTAAAAAAAATAATAAATAAATAAATAAATAAAGTTATCTCTACACCCAAGGTGAGTTTAAACTCCCAACCTGGAGATCAAGAGTCACATGCTCTACCGATCGAGCCATCCAGGGGCTCCCTCAGCTTTTTCCTACCTACAAGAAAATCTCCTGAATGCGCAATGAGATTATTAATAGTGTTATCTCAGAGGAGCAGGATCAGATAATCTTTACTTTTCCCTTAGTATTTTTGTATAACAAAGATGTAGAATGTAAAAATAATTTTAAAAATTCATCAATTTCAATCAGAAGAAAATCTTGTTTTTAAAAACCACATAGAACCCCTCCCACAAATGCCACTATTAACTTTTTCTGGTGTGACCTAAGATTATGATTCTTTCTTTAAGAGATTAGGACCGGGGTGCCTGGGTGGCTCAGTGGGTTAAGCGTCTGACTTCGGCTCAGGTCATGATCTCTCGGTCCGTGAGTTCGAGCCCCGCGTCGGGCTCTGTGCTGACAGCTCAGAGCCTGGAGCCTGCTTCAGATTCTGTGTCTCCCTCGCTCTCTGCCCCTAACCCACTCGCATTCTGTCTCTGTCTCTCTCAAAAATAAAAATAAACATGAAAAAAAATTAAAAAAAAAAGAGTTTAGGACCAAAAAAAGGGGGTATGTGGCTGGCTCGGTCAGTAGAGCATGTGACTCTTGATCTCAGGGTCGTGAGTTTGAGCCCCACGATGGATGTAAAGCTTACTTCAAGAAGAAAAAAGGATTTAAGATTAAAAGAAAAAAGGAAAGCCCACTTTCTATCAAAAACTAGCTCCCCAAAGGTGATAACAGTAACTCAGGAGAAGGTCCCTTAACTTTTGAATACGATCACCCTACCGCAAAAGCTCATCCTTACCTCATTCACAAGGATCAGAGTATTGAATTGTTGCCTGTTCACCTGTAAGATGAAAGGACATATATTATTACATAAGGGCCCTCATGCATTCAAAGAGAAAGTACTTCATAAAAGCTACCGCTTTAACCCTATTCAGAGGACCCCTAGACGCGATGGGCATATTATGAGCATATTCCGAATTACGGGAAAGTTCCAAACACTACTGTTGTGGTAAATTCTTAATCGCAGCAAAAACATTAACAATAGTCAGGCCTTAAAGAACAAGGGTCCCTCTTGTTCTTTTGGCCTGTGGACCGTCGTAAAACATCGCTAGTGCAGAAGACTTTTAAAAATGACATACAGTTAAAATGCAATGTCTTGGGAGGTCAAATAATGTAATTATATGCTACTTGCTTGGGAAAGAGTATCTGTAAAATTAGGGGAGATAGCATGAAGGGCGAGGTAGAACTACGTTGGGAGATACAATAGAGCTCAGCCCTCACCTGGGAGGTAGTAGTCATAGACCGTGATGGTTGCTGGTTTCAGGTTAGTGACCAACATACGTTGGCTGATGGTGAAGGTAAAGGCCTGAGTCGTCTTATTCAGCTGTGGAGAAGAAAGACAAAACATCATATCAAAACTAAAGAGAAAATAACACTCTCTGTAATGCGGAGATTAAAAGACTCTTGTCTTCACCCAAATCTCCTGAAACCCTTCTACCTGTCCCTTCTTGCCCTAGGCCAGTCTTCAAGATGTTGGCTTCTGCCGACTTCCTGACTCTTCCTTCTTAGGATCTTACGGCTTCCTGGCCTTCTTGTGACAAAGTCCCCTCCATTCTTGGTCTACTCTAACCCATGGTTCCTCCACTAAATTAATTGAAGTGGCCAAAGGAACAGAATCTTTCTTTTTTTAATTTTTTTTATTTAAAAAAAAATTTTTTTTTTCAACGTTTATTTATTTTTGGGACAGAGAGAGACAGAGCATGAACGGGGGAGGGGCAGAGAGAGAGGGAGACACAGAATCGGAAACAGGCTCCAGGCTCCGAGCCATCAGCCCAGAGCCTGACGCGGGGCTCGAACTCACGGACCGCGAGATCGTGACCTGGCTGAAGTCGGACGCTTAACCGACTGCGCCACCCAGGCGCCCCAGAATCTTTCTTTTTTTTTTAAAGGCTCTTTGCTTCCTAGTGGTTTTCTCTCTTCCTTCAGGTCTCTGATCAGGTAACATCTCCTCAGAGAGGCCTTTCCTGACCACCTTATTTTAAAATAGTCACATCCTGGCCGACACATTTTTAAATGACATAGATAGCTGGGAGCCTGGGTGGATTAGTTGGTTAAGTGTCCGACTCTCGATTTCGGCTCAGGTCACGATCTCATGGTTCTTGGGATCGAGCCCCACATCGGGCTCTACGCCGACAGGGCGGAGCTTGCTTGGGGTTCTCTCTCCCTCTCTCTTTGCCCCTACCCCCTCTCAAAATAAATAAATAAACTTAAAAAATAAATGACACGGGGCGCCTGGGTGGCGCAGTCGGTTAAGCGTCCGACTTCAGCCAGGTCACGATCTCGCGGTCCGGGAGTTCGAGCCCCGCGTCGGGCTCTGGGCTGATGGCTCGGAGCCTGGAGCCTGTTTCCGATTCTGTGTCTCCCTCTCTCTCTGCCCCTCCCCCGTTCATGCTCTGTCTCTCTCTGTCCCAAAAATAAATAAACGTTGAAAAAAAAATTTTTTTTTTAAATAAATAAAAAAATAAATGACATAGATGGCTAGCATGATGTATCTGTTAGTACTGCCCTGGAGGTGAATAAGAATATTTTATAGTAAACAACATGGAGGTAGAATTCACCTCATGGCTTCAGACCCATTCTCTCAGTTCCCTCATCCCTGTGCATGTGACACCAGTATATACAGATTAAAAGGGAAGTTGCAAAGCTACATAAGGAATCAAGCTCTTGGGTTCAGTTTCTGAACACCTACCTCTTCCAAGTAAATGTTCAGTACGTCAGTTCCAGATTCAACCTTCTTCACCAGTGGTTGTTGGAGAAGCTAAATGAGAAAGGGGGAAAATAAAACAGACTAAGATCCAGAGCCTTCCCTATCCCCTAGGGTACTATACCAAAGCTCTGTCATGATCAAGGAAACAATATATACTGTGGAAAAGGTAAGACAAAGGAACCAAGATGATTCCAGTTTCCATTTAACACATCTGATGCACTTTTGCAGCCCATTGAAATAATGTAATTATGAGTTGTATATATACATGCATAGATAGATAGATAGATGATAGATAGATAGATAGATAGATATACCATGAAGCCCATTTCACCAGCTTTTTAGGGATCATGTTATGTCCTTTTAGAGCTTGTTAAATGAAGAAGAAAGAACAGACTTACTAACTGATTGGTGCCCTCCATGGGACTGAACCCAGAAAGCATCTTCACTTCTACAATGGCCATATTGGAAGAGCTGCGACTCCCCACATAACTAAGGGCAGAAAGAGGTACATCTGTGTCAACCCGTTATTTTCACTCTTAGCAGACTCTGTAGCCCCAACGTGCGCGCGCGCACACACACACACACCTCAGCTTCTATGATCCGGGTGCCCCCCCCACCCCGTCACCAACTCAGCTTTTCTCACCTGGTGTGGATAGTAAGCACCAAGGATCGAGGTGAAGTAACTTGCTCACATGTATCTTTTCCCACTTCCACACTAAGACTAAAGGTATCCGCAAATTTAGGAGGGGGGATGTTGTATTTCAGCACCGTCTAGCAGGAGGAAATAGATAACCAAATCAGAGCTGGGAAGAACTTTAACTATTGCACAGCTCAAATTACTCTCTTCACAAATGAGACAGGAGGTTCGACTGGAGGCAAAGACGCCCGCAGGCTCTCCTTCCCAATGCGTGCTGGTTCTTTCTCCTGGATCTCTGCTTACCTGCACGTAGACACAGCCCTGGCCCGAGGCCTCCAAGGTATACGCTCCAGGGATATTAGGTAGAGTCTCCTGCTGAAATACCAACCGGTTGGCAGCCTGAATGTTGAAAGCACGCTGGAAATTCTCACTGGATTTCACAGCCAGGTTGACTTCCTCAGATGGCACATAGGCAGTGGTGGCGTATTTGGCAAGAGCTTGGAGGGCAACTACAGTATCCTGAAGAAAACGGTGGGGCATATGCTTACATTTTGTGAGCCACTGGAATTAACTTCAAATAACCCGATAACCTACGTGTCTGGCTGTTCACTAGTGTGGATGACGCCTCTTCTTTTTTTTTTCTACAATTTTTTTTTTTAACGTTTATTTATTTTTGAGACAGAGAGAGACAGAGCATGAATGGGAGAGGGTCAGAGAGAGGGAGACACAGAATCGGAAACAGGCTCCAGGCTCTGAGCTGTCAGCACAGAGCCCGACACGGAGCTCAAACTCACAGACCGCGAGATCATGACCTGAGCCGAAGTCGGCCGCCTAACCGACTGAGCCACCCAGGCGCCCCGCTGATGACGCCTCTTCTAAGTATGTAAGAGCCACGTTCATCAATGCCGGGGAAACCGACATAGAAATCATATCTTGCTTGTCTAGAAAATTGTCATCAAGTTGTTATGACACATCTATAGGTTATCGGGTTCATCTCATATTCGTCTTCAACCAAACCTAGCTTCAGAATGGGCTATAGTTAGAAGCAAGTGGGTAACTGTTCAGTATATATTTTACAGTTTCCTTATTTGGAGAGGAAATAGCAGTAACATAATAGCCCTAAAAATTGCACATTCTTCAAAGTCATTTAGCTCTGTAATGATCTTCTATGGCACAGCTGGAGAGGATATCAGGGTGCCCTTCCTTGCGAACTAAGGCTTCTTCGCCGCTGTGCCATGTGACCATCTTTTCTTCACTTGGATAGAAGATAGATAAGCTGCCACCAAGAAGGCAAGGCATCAGAACTTTTCCATTCTGAAAATATGATTTATATAAGTGACAACTAGAGGAAAGAAAAAACAGAACGAGATGTCCAGCAAATTGCTATATTTTACTGCTATGAGAATATCTACATGCTCCACACTTTGTACAGTATCTACAGAAAAAGGGAACCCCACATCTTCCTATCCCAAATGAAAAAGAACAGCTGTATTTAGACATCATACTGTCGTATAAAACCCTGGGTGGCTCAGTCGGTGAAGCGTCCGACTTCGGCTCAGGTCATGATCTCACGGCTGGTGGGTTCGAGCCCCGCGTCGGGCTCTGTGCTGACAGCTCCGAGCCTGGAGCCTGCTTCGGATTCTGTGTCTCCCTCTCGCTCCCTGCCCCTTCCCCACTTGCACTCTGTCTCTTAAAAAATAAATATTAAAAAAAATTTTTTTTTGAAAAAACAGGAAGGCAGGTCACCCACTCTGGGGAAGCTGCGAACAAGTGATTCCTATGCAGCTTGACTATCTACACACAACTTTTTATCTACTCTCCGTGAACTTGATCCCAAAAGGTCCTTATTGCTCCGATATGTGGAAACAATTCAAGAAACGAGACCTCATCACTGGCTGAAAAGCCACTGTGGGTGACATGTGCCTTCTTGTAATAACTAAGGATTTTATTAAAAAACAATTCTGACATGTATCTGTCACTGAGAGTTCTAAACATTTCACTCACAGCTTTCTGAAATTGTATATCATAATTATTTAGGGCTCAGCAAGAAAGAAGTCCTTCCTGATCTTTGGCCAAGAATTTCCTTGAAGGAAGGAAGGATAGTACCATTTAATTAATTAATTAATTTATTTATTTAGAAAGAGAGAGTGCAATCAGGGGAGGAGGAGGAGGAGAGAGAGAGAGAGAGAGAGAGAGAGGGAGAATCTCAAGCAGGCTCCACATTCAGTGCAGAGTCCCATGCAGGGCTCAATCTCACGACCCTGGGGTCATGACCTGAGCCAAAATCAAGAGTCAGACACCCAAGTGACTGAGCCACCCAGGTGCCCCAGTGCCATATAATTTTTTTTTTAATTCCTATTAAGGCATTACCATATTCAGTTTCAGCGCTCTTAACATCTTTACCAGATACTTCATCAGTTAAAATATATTCTTTTTCCAGGTCTAATTTACATGTTATACCCTCAACGAAACTGGCCCTAATTTCAACGAGTCAGAATACAATCTTTACAAAGACAAGAAATATGTTTTTTTGAGTATTTTGTATGATCAGTGAGTCGGATATGGTATGTATTTAATAACATTTGCAGCACAAATGAATTAGTGACTAGTCTCTGTATAATCATCTAAGACAATTTTTATGATACTATTTGAATATATCATGCGATTTTACATCTTTTTCCCAACTGCCACCAAATTCAAGTTCTCCTTACCCTTAACCTAGACAAATGAAAGAGTGTCCTATCTCTTCAAATCCAGTGTCTCTCTCCTCAGAACCATCCCCTACACTGAGTAACAGTAAGTAACAGGTTAATCTTTCTGACACAAAGTTAAAAAAATTAATAGCTTCTCAGAATGGGCAAAATCTTGGGTCTGATACACAAGGGCCTCCATGGTATAAACCTGTCCGAACTTTCTAAACTGAGATCCCGTTATGCATTGGCTAACCCAGTTTTCCCGACAGTCATTCTATACTTTTGCAAACTGTTGTCTCTGCTCATGCCATTTCTCCTTCCTTGTAATAGTTGTCCCTCCAAATGTTACATATCCTTTTATTTATTTGTTTGTTTGTAGTAGGTTCGACACCCAACATGGGGCTTGAACTCACGATTCCAAGACCAAGAGTCACATGCTCTACCAACTGATCCTGTCAGGTGCCCCTGCCTATGCTTTTAGATCTACCTCAAACGCTACTCCCCTGAAGACTTTTCTTATCCTTCAAGTTGTTGTAAGCTCTCTTTCCCTTTTTAAGTGCATTATTTTGTATCTTTTGTTTCTTTCTGGTATAACCAAATCCTGCTCTGTTGTTATAGAGCTTTTCCTAACTTTACTTCTAGTTTGTAAACTTTTTTTTTTTTAAGAGTCCAGTGAAGCATTTTATTTGCATGAGCATATTCTATCCCTAGGAAAAGAATTCCCGGGATTTTCCCTCCTGTGTGTTTTCATCCTGCTTCCTCATGGTCCGTGATGCCACCTGAGGTTGTCAGTACAATTAAACCAACTGGCAGGAGGGGAGCAGATTATTCTGCCATTTTTCTAGACCTTTGAGCTGTACATCAAACCTGGGGCTGATCACTCCACACTTGTTTAGCCTCCCCCCCTCCGCCCTGTGAGGTTTCCAATTATTTTCCCAGCTCTGTGAGCATCGATGATTTCAAATTCGCCAATGCAACCATGCTTCAGTATCACAGTTAGAAATCAGACGATGACTTTGGAGCACGACCCAGTAAGAACCTGGTGTTTGTTTCTCTTTTCAGCATTGTCAATGCTCTTGAGAGCCTCTGCCAGGACATTCATGTGTACCGTTACGGTGGCACGAAAAGATGGCGGAAAGAGCTAGTTTGTGAACTTTTTAAAGTAGAAACTTTATATCTTACTAGCTTCCCAATACCTGCAATAGAAGGAAGTATACCTGTAAAATCTTGCTTTTATGTTTCTGACTCCATAATTGGCTTTCTAATCTGTTAATGTATAATTTAGCCGTAATTATATATGTCCTATTCACACATAAAACACTGATCTTATGTTTCTCTTTATTCCATTATGTTTCATACTCTACAAAGGAAGAGAATTAAGTACATATAGTACTATTTATGTGTTCATATGACCCGTTGTTATGAACCCTATATATTTTTCACACGTTTTTCCTCCCTCCCTATAGAATTATACGTCTCTTGACCTAGAAGTCAAGAGCAATAGTTTTTTGTCTTGTTTTTGTTTGTTGTTTTGTCCTCTCTCCACACAGGACCTAATACTACCTGATAAGTCGAGGTTGGAGAGTGGGTTATTTACCTGAGTAGAAGAGAAGCCCCCATATGCGTTGCGTTGCTTGGCCAACCAAGCCACTATGGCAGTGGCCTTGGCTATTTCCTTTTGAGTCAGGCTGGCTTTGCTAAGCTGGGCTAATAAGATATATGCTGTAAGTTCCACATCTACAGCCTCAGGCTCAGACCAAGGTCTGGCATCCTGGGACCGAGTAGGCTTTTGGCTCCAGTGAATGGACTCTCCTGTGGAGAAAGAAGCATAATCAGGAAGGTCTTAGAAGGAGATGATTTCCCACATTCAATGTGTAAATGCTACACCTCAGAGCAGAGCAAGCACCAGCCAAAAATTAATCATGAGTTAGAAAAAAAATATTTCTCAGAATCTTCAGGTGTATTGGCCATTATGTTTACACAGGGATGTGTGTGTATACGTGTGTGTGTGTGTGTGTGTGTGTGTGTGTGTGTAGAGCCATCCATAATTCCTCAAGGTGAAGCTGAGAGTGTCAACAAATGCCTCCAGCAATCACATGAAAACCACTCTTGTTACTTTATCAATTCTAATGCCAGTGGAGATAGGTAAGTAGAAACTTACAAGAATCTTATGTGTTTGGGGGCATGTTTTTGGCGTGTAGAATTTTGTTAATTTTTTAGCCTTTATTTTGCCTAATCAACAGTTTAACATTTTAAGAATAAAAATGACAGGATATGCGTAAGAACTCTGAGAAATCATAGAAAAATGCTAATGAGGGTGAGCAAATAGAATATGAGACTAAAACAGAACTCTAGGACAACCAAGATGACAGACAACTCAAAGAAAGGGATGAGCAAATGGAAATAAAAAGAATGAAAGCTATGGGAATGCAATCTGGTGCAGCCACTCTGGAAAACAGGATGGAGCTTCCTCAAAAAAGTAAAAATAGAACTACCCTGGGACCCAGCAATTATACTACTAGGCATTTATCCAAAGGATACAGGGGTGCTGTTTCGAAGGGACACATGCACCCCCATGATTATAGCAGCACTATCAACAATAGCCAAAGTATGGAAAGAGCCCAAATGTCCATCGAGGGATGAATGGATAAAGAAAATGTAGTATTTATATACAATGGAGTATTACTCAGCCATCAAAAAGAACGAAATCTTGCCATTTGCCACCACGTGGATGGAACTGGAAGGTATTATGCTAAGTGAAATTAGTCAGTCAGAGAAAGACAAAAATCATATGACTTCACTCATACGAGGACTTTGAGACAAAACAGATGAACATAAGGGAAGGGGGGCAAAAATAATATAAAAAACAGGGAGCGGGACAAAACAGAAGAGACTCATAAATATGGAGAACAAACAGGGTTATGGGAGGGGTTGTGGGAGGGGGGAAGGGCTAAATGGGTAAGGGGCACTAAGAAATCGATTCCTGAAATCATTGTTGCACTGTATGCTAACTAATTTGGATGTAAATTTAAAAAAAAATTAAATTAAAAAAAAGAAGAGTGAAATCTAGAAGTTTAATTAATTATCCATTTAAAGATAATAAATAGCCCACAGGAGGCAATCTAATTGGAAAAACATAAGAGAAATCATGTGAGCCGGCAATGCAAGATAATGGAGAAGAGATAATCTCATTAAATCAATATACACTGGAACAGGTATGTGCAACCCACGGTCTGAGACACTCATTTCATGACTAGAGTCGCTTATGTACCAGTCAAAGAACTACCCAGAACCCAGGAGAGGACAACTTAGTAATGGCATTCATACAAATGAAGGCCAAGATTAAGCTTTTACCTGGAAGTCTGATTTTAACCCCACAGCTAGACCAATAAAATGCTTGTTAGAACATCAAATAGTATTCCAAATACATCCAAAAGTTTTTAGGGTGCCTGGTTGGCTCAACCAGAAGAGCATGAGACTCTTCGTCTCGGGGTCATGGGTTCGAGCCCCACATTGGGTGTAGAGATTATGTCCATAAAGTTTTTTTGTTGTTTTTTTTTTAATTTTTTTTTCAACGTTTATTTATTTTTTTGGGGACAGAGAGAGACAGAGCATGAACGGGGGAGGGGCAGAGAGAGAGGGAGACACAGAATCAGAAACAGGCTCCAGGCTCTGAGCCCTCAGCCCAGAGCCTGACGCGGGGCTCGAACTCCCGGACCGCGAGATCGTGACCTGGCTGAAGTCGGACGCTTAACTGACTGCGCCACCCAGGCACCCCAGTCCATAAAATTTTTAAAGGACCTTGAGAAGTCTCTCTTATCCCGTCAACCTCAGTGAACTCATAGCAAAGAATTGTCAAAGACGGGCAAAAGGGGGGATTCTACAACACCAAGGGGTCCTTTGACTAGCTCCCACCGTTTGTTTTCTCTTTGTGTTAAAAATATAACAACGCCTTTTAAGGACTTCCATGGGCTTTCTTATAAAACCCTCAACAGTGACCTAATGACTTCACACCTTGTGCTAAAAGGAATCCTCTCTAAGACTGAATATATGTGGGACTACGGGGACTAGGAACAATCACAGATAACTCACAGCGCATTTCCACAATTTCGACAAAACACTCCTAACATGGCCAACATACCTGTGATGATAGCCTGCTGGTCTAACTTTTCAAGAAGAGTGTTTCTGATGTCCATCTCCCCAGCCAGAGAGAAAGTATAAGCTAGTAGGGCCTGGGTGTAGAGGCTGTTAGTGGAGGAAACAGAACTCCTGAGGCACCGTAGGCCCCGACTCACCATCGGGTCCTAAAAGGTACAATGAAGAACTGAGTTTATAAGGCATTCCTTTGAAAACGGGAAGTGATAAGGAAGTCATCGTATCCTTTTTTGAGTCTACAAGGGTGAACGGTAGGTGCAATGTCTCTAGAAGTAGGCATAATAGGAAGGATAGACAGAGGAGGCCCTAGAGACACGCACCTGTATGGTTTTGCTCATCTCCAGCAACGCGGCTGTGATGTATGCAGTCAGGGAAGTCTCATCATCAACGCCACCCTAGAGGATGCAGGGAGACGAGGTCAGGGCCACAGGCAGCACAGCGCGTTGTATGGCTCGTGCGCAGATTGCAAAAAAGTATCCCCTCTGAATGGGTGGATTATTTAAACAAGCATACAGACAATCACAGGGGAAGGGATATGGAGAAAAATCTCTTATTCTCGGGTTCTTCCTGAATCTGAGCCTCCTCAAACAGACATCCTCTCAAGAAGCAGAAGGCCCCGGGGGCGCCTGGGTGGCTCAGTTGGTTAGCGTCTGACTCTTGATTTCAGTTCAGATCACGAGCTCACGGACCAGACCCCAAGTCTGGGCCGACAGCTTGGGATTTTCTCTCTCCCCCTCTCTCTGCACCACCCCCTCCCCTTCGTGCTCACTCTCTGCCTCAAAATAAAGAAAATAAATTTAAAAAAAAAAAAAAAAGGTCCAGCCTCTTCTCCAGGGGGGAGATCAGATGGCACCCACCCCATTTAATGCCTTTCATGGAAAGATATTAGCAAGTTTTTAAAAATAGCTAATCACAATCGCTCTCCTCATTCGGGAGATAAGAAAATAAACCCTTAAAAGGCTAAATGGCTTGCTGGAGATTACACAGCTAATAAGCAGCAGGAGTTAAACCCAGGGAGTTTAATTATGGAGCTCCTGCACCAAATCACTAAAGCTTGCTACGTAGACAGGTGATGGGCTTCTTAAGAGCCTGGCCGGGGCTGGTGGGCAGGAAGAGGAAACATCTCCGCCATCTTGTCCAAGTCAAGCCTTGGCTTGTGCCACTGCCACGTGTATTTCAGTGTATAAGGGGACAGAGATTTGGAGACACTGATAAAATCTGGCATAAGGAATGTACTAGTGAATCCTATACAGAGACTTTTTTTTTTGTTTAATACTCAAAATGTTTTAATTGAGGCCCCAGAATGGCAATGTAAATGATTTCCCTAGCGACGTCCATACAAATCTTTCCTTCACTGGGTATATTCCGAATTGAACAAATTCTCCTGAAGCATCAACACCTCAGCCTGTGTTTGGGAGGGGTACAGGCAAGGTAGTGAATGGAGTCCAGCGGCTATGGTTCAAAACAGAGTCCTACCACTAATTATCATTCACCTTGGGCGGTTTACTTAATCTCTGCACCTACATCTGTAAAATGGGAGTGATAGTGGTATACCGGCACCTAGCTGATTAATTGGCTGTAAACATTAAATAATATCAAATAAACGAAGTGCTCGGAACAGTGCCTGGCACAGAGTGAACCTCTTACAGAAAACACTGGACTGCCTATGGGTCGTCACCAGAGAAAGTGGCTTCGCTTCCGATTCAGGGAGCTAGTAAAAGACGCAGCGAACGTCTAGTCCAGTGGTTTGCTCACGCCTTCGGGAATATCAGAATCACCTCGAGGGCTTGTTAGAAATACAAATTTCTGGGGCGCCTGGGTGGCGCAGTCGGTTAAGCGTCCGACTTCAGCTCAGGTCACGATCTCGCGGTCCGGGAGTTCGAGCCCCGCGACGGGCTCTGGGCTGACGGCTCGGAGCCTGGAGCCTGTTTCCGATTCTGTGTCTCCCTCTCTCTCTGCCCCTCCCCCGTTCATAAAAAAAAAACGTTGAAAAAAATTAAAAAAAAAGAAATACAAATTTCTGGCCCACACCCTCCAGAGTTTCTCATAGTAGGCGGGGTAGGAACTGGAATTTGTATTTCTTTTTTTCAACGTTTATTTATTTTTGGGACAGAGAGAGACAGAGCATGAACGGGGGAGGGGCAGAGAGAGAGGGAGACACAGAATCGGAAACAGGCTCCAGGCTCCGAGCCGTCAGCCCAGAGCCCGACGCGGGGCTCGAACTCACGGGCCGCGAGATCGTGACCTGGCTGAAGTCGGACGCTTAACCGACTGCGCCACCCAGGCGCCCCTGGAATTTGTATTTCTAACAAGTTCTCAGGTGCTGCTGCTGCTGCTGATCTGAGGACCACAAGTTGAGAGCCTTGTGCTAGTACATGTTCTCGTTTTCTACAGACGTGGAAGCTGTGGCTCAGACTGGTTGAGTACATTGACCGGGGTCACCCAGAGCCAGGGCTCAGACCTGAAGAACACTGACTCCCAGGCCTATGCCCTTTTGATTCTGCTCAGTCAGAGGTGCAAGCTCCTCCCAGATGTGGTGATGGGCTGAGAGCCCTGGGGTGGATTTGCACCTTCATAGCTGTGTGTAAGAGCTTTCCCACATTGGCATAGCAGCCGCTGGGGAGCTGGTTTTCCGCCATCCACTTGAGAGCATCCTGGATATTCTTCTCATCAATGAAGATGAATTCCTGAGCTTGGCCAAAGCACTTGGTGACAAACGCTGTCAACCTACGTGGGTAAAGAGAGACATGTGGCATGAAGGGGGGGATTCCCCAGTGAGGGTGCAACAGTTCCGTCATTTATTCTGGCGTATGGTTCCAGAAGGGGATTGAGGAAACATATGCCATAGGAGCCTAGAAAAGGGACGTATTAATGGGTATTAATGGGGACAAGAACGGGGGAGGCACAAGTTCAAGGAGAAGGGTGAGGGGCTTGACCCTCCACGAGGCTGAAATAATCAGTATTAAAGGAGTAGAAGACGGATGTAAGAAGGAATGGGGTTAAGGGAAGAGGTAGAGAGGAATAGTTCCACAGGCCCAGAAATGACGCTCTGGGATCCACTGAGAATTGGGCAATATTACCAGGTGTTTCCATTTTCATCTTGCTCCCCAAAGGCACTGTATGAGCCATTGCTGTGTTTGTACAGTAGCTCCTTCTGGTACCCTGGGAAGCCAGATATGGGGTTAGATCACAGGACCAACTTCAAAGAAACATGGCTTTCAAGACTTTCAGGGATGTGGGCCACTTTGGAGGGAACCTCCCTATATCTTATTAGCCTATCATAGCCCCTAGAGAATGCGTTCAAGAAGAAAAATTGAACCAACTCACCGAGCTCCAGGAAACCCACTGCCCGAGACCTGATTTCCTCAGTCAGCAGCCTTGCCCTCTTCAGATACTGCAAGACGTAGATTATGGGAGCAAACAATACCATGTTCTGCTCCCCACAGCCCCTTGGCATCTGTACCAGATTGTCTAGGTTCTGGAGGGCTGTGCCCATAATGTCTCCTGAGATCCAAAAGAAGAGAGAGAGTGATGGTAGAGAGAAGAAAGAAGCCTTCTGATTTATTGTCATTCATTTAATTTTTTTTTACAGTTCATTAATTTTTGACAGAGAGAGAGAGAGAGAGAGAGACAGAGCATGAGTGGGGGAGGGGCAGAGAGAGGGAGACACAGAATCCGAAGCAGACTCCAGGCTCCGAGCTGTCAGCACAGAGCCCGACGCGGGGCTCGAACTCCAGACCGCGAGATCATGACCTGAGCCAAAGTCGGACACTCAACCGACTGAGCCACCCAGGCGCCCCATATTGTCATTCATTTAACAAACACGTATCAGCTATCATTTAGTTGAGTACCTACGCTGTGGCCTGGGAGACAGTAAGTCAAGTACAGTCTTTATCTCAAAAGATCATAATCCGAGGGGCAAACAATTACAAAACATTACAAATAGAATTCATTATAAACAATTATAATATAGTGCGATCATTTTGGGTGCACACAAGGTGCTGGAGCACACAGAGAAGAAGTACATGGGTTACCTAAGGGCGTGGAGGGTTGTAAGAAGACACGTCACGGGCTGGTGAGTAACATAACAAAACCTACAATACTTAGACTCAATCTCTAAGTTCCTCCCCTGCGTATAAATGCATTGTCCTCCAACTCACCATGTTCCTGCCAAAGCAAACACAATCCTGATCCCCTTTTCCAAGTTATACCTACTGACCTAGCCATATATTTTATACACCCGTAAGCCTGATCTAAGTGACCGATTAACATCTGCACTTTTAGCCATTAAGTTCAATTCAAATCTATAAATACATACTGAATGTCAACTATGTGGCAATAACTGTGCTAGAATCAAATAAAAAAAGAGGTGGGGTGCCTGGGTGGCTCAGTCCATTAGACGTCCGACTCTTGATTTCAGCTCAGGTCATGATCTCACAGTTCATTAGATGGAGCCCCACATCGTGTTCCATGCTGACAGCCAAAGCCTACTTGGGATTCTTTCTCTCCCTCTCTCTCTGCCTTGCATGCTCTCTCTCTCTTTCTCTCTCTCTCTCTCTTTCAAAAAAAAGGGGGGGGGGTGACCCTTGTCCTCAAGGAGCCCACAATGCAGCGTGAAAGACAGACATAGACAGTGAGCTACATCCTACAATAAAAGTGAGTGTTACACTAGAGGTCTGACTCAACTACAGTCAAAATAGAGAAATTTTATCCTGGAAAGGATCTTAGTAGGGGATCAGCGTAAAGAAATGATCTAACATACACAGGGCTCCTAGTATATGCTAGATATTGTGGTGGAAACTTTATATTTAATTTTTTTTTCAACGTTTTTTTATTTATTTTTGGGACAGAGAGAGACAGAGCATGAACGGGAGAGGGGCAGAGAGAGAGGGAGACACAGAATTGGAAACAGGCTCCAGGCTCCGAGCCATCAGCCCAGAGCCTGACGCGGGGCTCGAACTCCCGGACCGCGAGATCGTGACCTGGCTGAAGTCGGACGCTTAACCGACTGCGCCACCCAGGCGCCCCTATATTTCATTTTTACACCAATCCAGAGAGGTGGGTTATCATCACAGTCTCGCAGAAAGGGGGGGAGGGGGGGAAGGATCGGAACTGTTTACTTATCCAAGGTCATGTGGCTATTAAATGGCAGAACTGGGATCCCAACCTGGTTTGATATGATTTTCAACCTCATGCTTTTCTACTCAATCCCTCTCCTTGCCCAGAGAAGTGTCCTGTCTGTGTAAATATAGTGTTATTTCCCCTCAGCTATACTCAACTAGATAAATTCCTCATTTTTTCAAAGGTTGCTACAAACATTATGTCTCTCCTCCACTCAGTTTATAGACCACCTGAACCTAAACGCATATGAAGCTTCCCTGACCTTTAACTTCTTCCTATCCAGGCTCCTTTCTGTTTTTAACTACCATAGACATCTAATCCCACATGTACTGTTATCTAGAGGCTGTATTTGCCCACTACATAGAATAAGCTCTTCTTCTGTCCCTTCTAATTTAACACATCTTCCCTCGGATAGGTCCACATGCCCCAACCCACTCCACACTTTCAGCAACTTTCAGCCCCATTTTTTTTTTTTTGTCCTTTTGAGCAAGAATCTCTGGCTATTTACCCAGAGCCGCAACATAAGCCTTGGCTGAATCAGGAACCACATCCACAGGGAGCTCCAAGGAAATGGATTCTGAAACCACTTGTCCTGTGAGAGGCAGAGAAAAGGGGAAAGCATAGAAGGTCAAAACAGTGGGAGTTCAAGTCCAAACCATAGAAAACCTTTCTATAATCCACGGTTGTCTGTACCCGGTCCTTGCTATGGGATGGAGGCAAATTTCTTTTAACCTATTCATAGTGCTCTTTGCTGAAAATAAACTTAAAAAAAAAAACAACACACAATTGTGTTGTACATTTTTTCTTCATCCTGTCTCTCAGCTAATTGGTCCTATTAGGGACAGCACCCTTAGACTCTCCTACCCTTTCCTGTCCTTTATATTCCTCCTTTGGCCCAAGAAAGTCTCCCGTTGGCTACGGGAATTCTCAGTACCAACCCCTCTCTGCACTCACCCACCTTTTGGGCAAAGCAATGAGCTGTGTGTCTTCTCCACGAGGACTCCTTCAGGCTGACATGAAGAGAGACATAGGGTGAAAACAATGAAGGTGAATGTCAGGGCAGGTGGCCCTGAAGGAACAGGAAGTGGATGGGAAATGGGGAGAAAAGCCCCTCCCTGTGCCCCCAGGGTTTCTCCCAACAAGAGAAAACAGAGCTTCTCCTTGAAGCTCAGGAGAACTCCATTTCTTTTCTTTTCTTTCCTTTTTATTATTTTTTTAATGCTTATTTATTTATTTTGAGAGAGAAAGAGAGAGAGAGAGAGAGCGCATGAGCCAGGGAGGGGCAGAGAAAGAGGGAGAGAGAGAATCCCAAGTAGGCTCCACACTGCCAGCTCAGAGCCCGATGTGGAGCTCGAACTCACAAACTGTGAAATCATGACCTGAGCCAACGTCAAGAGTGGGACGCTTCACCGACTGAGCCACCCGGGCACCCTGAGAACTCCATTTCAACACAGGGATGGAGCTACCAGTAAAATTCTTTCTGTGCAAGGGCTAGAACTAAGGGCAAGTTTAGGACACTTCTAAGAGGCATGATTGGCAATGGGGTTCCTGAGGGGATAAAAAAAAAGCAGCAAATGCTGATAGTAGAGATTTTTAATAAGAGAAACTAACATTCGTTGAGGGTCTATACCCGGCGCTGTACTAGGCACTGTCAGAGAGCATTGGTATGGGGTAGGCAAATGATTAAGGGCAGAAAGGGGTCACAGAAGAAGGCAAATGAGCTACCTGACTGCACTTGGAGTCAGACAGCCGTGGGAGACCAACCGTACGGCTAGACACACACAGAGCACCCCCGGGGTGCCTGCTGTCTCTACCTCGTGAAGCTAAGCCTGCAGAAAACTCACCTTGACCAGAACTGGTTTGATGAGTGTGTCACTTTGGCCCTTTTCTGGAACAAACCCCTTCTGCCTCCCACAGAGTTCATCGCTGTCCAGAATCTTGGTAGTAACAGTAAAGTTTACATGACCTGACAAGAAAGAAGGAGAAAGGAAGGCATCAGCCCTGTTGCCGGAGGTCCAAAGAGGTCTCTTCCCCTCCAGACCAGTGCTTCTTAAACTTAATGGCGTTCAAAGACCAGTGGATCTTGTTACGACACAAACTAAGTAGATCTGGGGTGGGGCCTATATCACATTTCTCACAAATTTCCGGGTGATGTCAATAATGCGGGTCCAGTGTGGTAGGTCGCCTCTAAGGGTCCCCAATTATCTCTGCATCCCGGTATTCATACTGCTGTGTCAGTTCCTCTCAAAGCGTGGGCTGGATTGAGTGACTGGCTTCCAAAGAGGAGGATAGGACAGAAGCAATGAGATGCCACTTCTGAGATTAAGTTACAAAAGACTATAGCTCCTATCTCAGGGGCACTCTTTCTCTTGGGCCCCTTACTCTGCAGGTGGCCAGCTGTCCTGTCATGAGGCAGCCCGGTGGACAGATTCATGTGACAAGAAACTGAGGGAGGCCACCAGCCCATAGCTGAGGCCAAGAACCGCAGCCTGTGTGGGACAGAGGCTTTGGGAGGAGCTTGGAAGCAGATCCTCCTCTAGTCAAGTCTCCAAATGAAAACATAGCCCTGGGTAACGATTTGATTGGTATTTGATGAGAGACCTTGAGACAGAGGCACCCTGCTAAACAGTACCTAGATTACTGGCCCACGGAAACTGGGTGATGAGAAATGTTTATTCTTTTAAGCCTCTGAGTTTTCAGGGTGGTTGTATCAGATAGGTATTAGATAACTAATGTATTAGGTAACTAATACATCAGAAGACCATACTTTAAGTCGCCAGGATCTTATCTTAAGAGCAAATGACATCTCTTAGGGCTATTGTGACGGTTAGATGAATTCGTACAGGTCAAGCAGTTAGAACAGAGGCTGGCCCTTAGTAAGTACTTGATTAATAACAAGACTCTATAGCCCTTGTCCTGCCATAAATATCAAAAGCTCCCCTTTACGCACTCAAAATAGTCTCGTTTGGATAACTTTTTGGTCATCGATCAACATTTTTTGTTTTTTGGTTTTTTTTTTTGTTTTTTTTGTTTTTTATTTATTTTTGGGACAGAGAGAGACAGAGCATGAACGGGGGAGGGGCAGAGAGAGAGGGAGACACAGAATCGGAAACAGGCTCCAGGCTCTGAGCCATCAGCCCAGAGCCCGACGCAGGGCTCGAACTCCCGGACCGCGAGATCGTGACCTGGCTGAAGTCGGACGCTTAACCGACTGCGCCACCCAGGCGCCCCAACTTTTTGGTCGTCGATCAAAGAGCATTTGCTTATTTATTGATGGCATAGGCTTAGAGGGCAAAAATAGAGGCAAATAAAAGGAAAAAGCAAGAACAAAGCGAACGCAGGAGAGGAAAGGGTAACGTTCTCAATGACTGAGTTTTGCTCTATGCTTCTCTTGCTCCCTCCGCCCCCTCCTCCTCTTACCCAACTTGATAGCTGTGATATTCCAGTGATAGCTTTTTGCTTCATCAGCACAGAGACAGCTGGAGTCCTGAGGACCTGTCCACGATTCCACCTGGTACTCATCGGATTTAGCCAGGTGAGTGTGAACCTGAAGATGTTTAGGAAATATAAAGGGTCTGAGTACAGGAAGCCACGCACAGAGGCTTAGGAAAACAGGGAATCGCGTCCCATCTCTTTCCCGGGGTCAGAGATTCCCGTATCTCGGCTCTTACCCTGATGCAGTCCTTTAGATAATTGAAGATGGTGGCAGTAAGGCGAAAAGATTCCCCTCGAACTACTGAGTAAGGGAGAGTCAGATCAACAAAGAATGGTTTGAAAGCAGTCAGTCCAACAGTGGGTGACAGACCAAAGCCGCTAGTCTGGGAGGTGCAGAAAGTCATGGCCTTCCACTCGGTGATAGTGTCAGGAACCGTGACGTGGACAGCCTCCTTCCCTGAGTTACTGTGAGAACACAGAACCCAGGTGAGGCGCGCACACACAGCAGGACAAGGAGAACACTGTGGAGGAAGCTATCAGTTCACCTGCAGAAGTCATTTGTTGTTGTCACGGAGGTGGGGGGAAGGTAAAAAAGGCAGCCGAACTGAGGAACATGCCAGCCTCAGAGTGTGACCCTTCGGGGGGGAGTAAGGATGTACAAATATGGGAGAAGGGGGTGCCTGCGTACAGGAGGGGGTAAGAGCAGGTGGGCACGTGTGGACCCACGTATCTAAAAGAGCCAGTGCCCCTGAATCTGTGAGGTGCGATCTCGTCGGGGTTCTCACTTGCATTTCTCTGATTAGCGATATGGAGCATCTTTTCATGTACTTTTTGGACACAGGAGCCTTGAGATGAGCTTGTCATGAGCCCCGGGCCGGGCTCTGTGCTGAGCGTGGAGCCTGCGTAAGATTCCCTCTCGCCCTCTGCCCCTCCCCTGCTTGCACTCTCTATTTTTTTTTTTTTCAACGTTTATTTATTTTTGGGACAGAGAGAGACAGAGCATGAACGGGGGAGGGGCAGAGAGAGAGGGAGACACAGAATCGGAAACAGGCTCCAGGCTCCGAGCCATCAGCCCAGAGCCTTACGCGGGGCTCGAACTCACAGACCGCGAGATCGTGACCTGGCTGAAGTCGGACGCTTAGCCGACTGCGCCACCCAGGCGCCCCATTGCACTTTCTCTCTAAAATAAAATTTAAAAAAATAATAAATTTTAAAAATAAATAAGTAAATCCATGTCTTAAAAAAAAAAAAAAACACATTATCTCTGGGGTGCCTGGGTGGCTCAGTCGGTTGGCTCAGTCTGACTTTGGATCAGGTCACGATCTCATGGCTTGTGAGTTCGAGCTCCGCGTCGGGCTCTGTGCTGATGGCTCAGAGCCTGGAGCCTGCTTTGGATTCTCTGTCTCCTTCTCTCTCTGCCCCTCCCTGACTTGTGCTCCGTCTCTTTCTGTCTCTCAAAAATAAATACATGTAAAAAACAAAAAATTAAAAAAAAAAATGATCTGACTCTGAATTCGCTGCTGACTCCACAAGGTACAATCTTGCTATATCTTTGAGGCATCACTTACCCAACAGGAAACAGATCCCAGAGCCAAGTCTCTGGGAAATACTGGCGGATCTGAGGATCCTCTGACTGAAGTGATGAAGATGATGATGATTCAAAACTCACTAGACGATTACCATAATTTGCTGAGGAGAACAAGAATAAGGGAATTTGGGAAAACAGAAGACTTTTGGGAGAGAGAGAGAGAGGGAGAGAGACCTCTCACACGTGCGAGTAGGGGCGGGGAAGAGAGACAGAGGGAGAGAGAGAATCTCAAGCAGGCTCCATGTTCAATGTGGAGCCCAAGGTGAGGCTCAGTCCCACGACCCTGAGATCATGACCCGAGCCGATATCAAGAGTCGAATGCTTAACCAATTGAGCCACGCGGGCTCTCCCCAAAGACTTCTGTTGTACGATAAGCTGAGGCAGAGGAACTATGACCAAGAAATTTAGAGGGAAATGGAGAACAAGTCAGAGACAAGGAGGAGGGAGTACCGAGAAACCGACTAGTCTCAAGGCCATCAGGGGGAAGTGACAGATGAGGAGGTTTGGCCAGGGGATGAATAGGTAAGGGCTTCAAGCTTCAAAAGTGCTCCCCAGAGAGAGATCTGGCTGCCTGCATCCATGACCGGCAAGCCATTATCACTCGGACCGGAGGCAACAGGAACAGGAAGCAAAGAGTGCACTTCCGGAGTTCCACGATTTAAGCTACACAGGTAGCTTACCTTCCGCCACCGCAATGCTGTGCTTTAGAGACTGGTGACTGCAATCTACTGGCTTCTTAATCTGGGCATTGGACAGTATTTTCAGGCCCATGTCCTGATAGGCACCAAAGAAACCGGAGGACGAAGAGTTAAAGTGGTCCCCTCCCTTACTATGTGGGCTACTGCCTAGGCAGTCTATCCTCAAAGGGTTGAACCAAGCCTTCTTTTCCTGTTAACTGTGATACAGGTGTTTATTCCCCAACACTCAGCCGCCAAGTTTTGTTCACTTCCGTCAGCCAGAAATTTTAAAAATTTCAATGTTTTAAATATATACTCTGCATAATGATCACCAGAATAAGCCTAGTTGACATCCATCACCACACCTGGGTACAAAAAAGATGTTTTTTTCTTGCGATGAGAACTTTCAAGATCTATTCTTTCAGCAACTTTCAAATATGTAATACAATATTATTAGCCATGCGGTCGCCATACTATATGTTACATCCCCAGGACTTCTTTTAAACCAGATGTCTGTGCCTTTTGACCCTTACTCATTTTGCACACCCCATGCCCACTGTCTCTGGCAGCCACCAAATTATTCTATGAGCTTGTTGTTGTTGTCGTTTAGGTTCCACATAGAAGTGAGATCATATGGTATCTGTCTTTCTCTGACTGACTTATGTCATTGAGCATAACGCCCTCAAGATCCACCCATGTGGACGCAAATGACAAGATCTCATCCTTCTTTTTATCACTGAATAGTAATCCACTTATTTCATTGTCAAATATATTTCATGCTTCTTCCAAACGTTAGTCACTGTGCCCTCATTATTTGATTTAGCCTGAACTGTCTGAGGGCAGGAACCATATCAGCTCAGTCAATTCAACAAAAACCCATTGAGTATTATGAAGGATCAGTCATGAGAGAGAATACAAAGATGAACAAGACATGGTTCCTGACTTCAGAGACTTCTGGTCAGACTGAGGCCTCGGCGTCCCCAACTCCTACTCACAAAGTACTTAACTTCTACTCATGTATTGTTTATAATGATGGAAAGAGGCTGCACACAGCCTCTCACGGTGGCCCTCTTCCAATGCACTTGGGCAGTTGGGTACCTTCTTCCAGGATAAGGACCAGGAGAGGCTACCTCACGTATTAGGAGTTTCTTCCAAGGTTTTATCCCCTCAGTGCCCACATGAGTCTCTCTGCTTTTTTTAGGTAAGGAATTTCCTCCGCCCACCACCACCATTATTTCTACAAGAACAAAACGGGTAAGAACATCTACCTGGAAAAAATGGAAAAGGTCCACACGTTCAGAGAACCAAGGCCTCCACATAACCGAGAGGGTTTGTGGAGAGTTCCAGAAGCCAGACATTGGACACTCATCATATTCAGCCACCTGATGGGGGTAGTGACCATACCAGAATGAGAACATCCTATAGATCTGAAACAGGAAGGGAAAAGGAAATAAACTATTGACACAGTGAAATCAGTAGAGAAACTTCTCTCGGACTGTGGTGCCACAGCTCACCGCCCTCGTGTTATTTCTCTTCGTTACTCCCGAAATCTTTCTGTATTTACTGCATCACAAAATCTCCCCTACCTCTACATTTTTGACCCCTTTTTCACCATTTTCTAAAGGTTTTTTAAAGCTCATTTCTTTATTTTGAGAGAGAGAGAAATGTGCATGAACGGGGGAGGAGCAGAGAGAGAGAGAGAGAGAGAGAGACAGAAGATTCCAAGCAGGCTCTGTGCTGACAGCACAGAGCTCGGGGCGCTCGGACTCACGAACCACGAGATCGTGACCTGAGCCAAAATCAAGAGTCAGACACTGAACCGAATGAGCCACCCAGGCCCCCCCTCTTTCTCACCTTCTTCAATAATCTGTCACCCTTAACTCCTATTACATCTTTCCTACTTCTATGCCCACGTGAGCCCTGCCTTTCATGCCATCAGTTTACCTCTGTTTCCCCACCAGCTTTTCTACCATAAGGCTTTCCCTCAGCCTTTCTTTCTCACTCCCTGAAATCCATCTTTTGTTCGAATGCAGTCACACACTGTCTTCTCTTCCCGCCCCAGTAGCAGACTACTCACAGAATTGTTGCTCAGCTCTCTCTCTGGCCTCAGCAGTGAGACACTCTTATCCACCGCCCGGACGGCACACAGGGACCCAGGAGTTGCCTGCAGCTGTAGTTCCACATCTGCTCCTGGAAGCTGCTGGGAAGGTGAGAAGCCAAGGGAAACCTGGGGAAGGGAAAAGTATAACTTGGGGATCAGGTCAGCCCGGAGACGGGGAGAAACAACATAATTTGCCTCATCTGCCAATATGCCCCAGTTCTGGCATCGGGGCCCATTCCTTCGCTTTTATACTGATTTTTTTTTGTTGTTTAAAGTCTGGCCCTTTTAGAACTAGTGCCCTTGCGGTACAGCTGGAAAAAGCGAGCAGCACGGCACAGAATAACACAGAAAGTTTACGACGCAGAAACTAAAAAGAAAGAAGACCTGGGTAGAATACACAGTTTCCCCGGCATGACTTTCTAAAAAGAAAGAGCGCGATTTCAACAAAACATCCTGAAGATATAAATACGATAATGACATCCGCCTCCCTATTATCTTCCTATTCCTCTGTCCCTGCCTGATCTCCAGCCCCAGCATACACAAGATCTCTCTCTCTCTCTCTCTCTGCCCAGACCTTTTCTTCACCTTCCTCAACTGCCATTTTACCTGATTGTCAAAACACATCTCTACTGAGAACTGAATTTTGTCGGCTATAACCGCTCCGCTGGGAAAAATGGCATAGATCACCAGAGAAGGATGAGGGGCTAGTCTGGAAGTGAAGGTCAGTGAGATGGAGAAGGAGCCTTTCATTCCTGGAAAAGAAGAGGGGATACACAGGGATGAGAATGCGCGCTCGTCTACCCATGACCTCCAACCACAAGTCTACGCCTCTCGTTGCCCTAGCTGCGGCCCCCCCATTCTCCTGCTCAGTGGTGATCAGTGGTATTCTCTCATTGCTTCTTCTCTGTTGCTTCTGGGATAACAAGAGCTTCCTGGAAGTTGAAGATATCCTTTCATCTTTCAGTGGAAGCCTAAACACTCACCTTCCTTCTCAGAATTCAGGTGTTTCTGCCCCTCTATCTCCAAACGCCCTTTCCCCACTACCTAAAAAAGAGAAAAGAAAAAAAAAATCATCAACCGCACAGAAGTTATGGGACCCTACTTGTGGAGCATCCCTGCCTCTCTGCATAAGGAAAGTCTCCTTTCTTAGTTCCATAAGGAAAGTCTCCTTTCTTAGTTCCAGAGCCTGGCTCAGTGCTTCATGCCGCATCCGTCAGTTTGTCAAATGTCGGATGGCACCATGAGCCTTGATGACCCTTCCTCTTGGAGGCGCTCCCGAGAACCACGGCCAAGGATGGGAGGAGACAAAGGTCATCATTACTTCGGGGCCAAACGGAACAGAAGCCATTCTTCACAATAGAGAGCTGTCCACCGATTCTTGAGGGTCTCCAGGTTTGATTCTCTTATACTCCTTGTAACATGAAGTTAACCCAAAATCCATCCGTCTTCATAACTTTTTTTTAATCGCTTGATTCAGAATTCAATGGAAACAAGTGCACTTTAAACTGCCTTGAGCCCTTCTGACATTTGACTCTTCGGGGGAGAAATCCCCTCCTCGAACTCTCCCTGTTCACTCACTTGAAACCAAATTCAGTGAAACTGTTTCTGAGCAGGCTGTCAGCTCAGACTGTATTCAAGGGCTCTAGGGCCGGCTCTTCAGACTCTCAGCTGGCCCTCAGCCCTTTCACACTGATCAGCCCATCCACCTGCCGCCCGGCTGTCCCCACACTCCTGTCCCGAAGACAGTGCCCGTGTTAGCACTCTGACTCCTCATGTTGTCTACCCCTCCTCATCCTGTTTGGTCAGGATGATTGTTTCTGCGCGAAGACACTGAAATGAATCAATGGGGAGAAAATCCCTCAGAAACTTGGAGAGGGTGATAAGAGAATAGAGACTCTGGGCCCCGGCAAACCCGGGCTTTACACAAATCTAATTCCCCGCTATCACCAAGGTGACCAGTAAAGCCGCCTATCAAGCCACAAGTTGTGATTTTACTCACACCACAAAGCTGCTATCAATGTTAATTTTAACCTTTATCATCTATTTTTAAATTACTGACCAATGAATCACAGAATGAAATTTGTCCTGAGTCCCAGCCCCTCCGCACCCTCTCCCCCATTCACGCACCCAGCTCCCATTCACCCCTGACCAGCAACGTGTTCTCCTTAATTCTTCGTTTTATCTTCCCAGTTTCCCTGGGCTCCTTTCTAAAATCTCTTTTTTTTCACATCCACCCCCATTCTTTACACCGACACTGTGCAATACAGTAGCACGAGCCACATGTGACTGCCGGAGCCCTTGAAAGGTGGCTACTAGAAAATACACACTTTGAGTTTCAGAGACTTGGAACTCAGCTGCAACAAGAAGTGTAAAATATCTATTAATAATTTTGGTGTTGATTTCAGGTTGACACGATCATATGTTGGATATACTGGGTTAAATGTATACATATATACGTGTATATACGTGTGTATGTGTGTGTGTATATATACATATGTGTGTAAATACACATATATACGTACATATATGTATGTATTATATATTATGTATATATACACATATAGATATGTATTATTATACATATATGTATGTATTATATATTATGCATATATGCATATATGTATTGTTATACATATATGTATGATTATATATTATGTATATATGTGTGTATATACATATATGTATTGTTATACATATATGTATGTATTATATATTATGTATATATGTGTATATATATACATATATATGTATTATTATACATATATATGTATATATGTGTGTACATACATATATATGTATTATTATACATATATACATATATACATATATACACATACACATTATATACATATATACATACATGTATATATTATATATTATGTATATTATATATACGTATATATTATGTATTATGTATATTACATATACATATATATGTATATATATTATGTATATTACATACATGTATATATTATATATTATGTATATATGTGTGTGTATATGTATATATACATATATTACATACACACATATACATAATATTTTATATATATATAATCTCTACACCCAGTGTGGGGCTTGAACTCATGACCCTAAGAGCAAGAGCTGCCTCTTCCCCTGACTGAGCCAGCCAGGTGCCCCTAAAATGTATTTTTTAAATTAGTGTGACCTATTCCTTTCATTCTTTTAACTACGGCTTCTAAACATTTTGAAATTACCCACGTGACTTGCACTGTGTCCCTCGACATAAATCACCCTCTCCGTCTCACTCTCCTCATTTCCTTTCCTTCCCTCGTGCACTTTCCCCAGCCCTCCTTGCCCTGTCTCACATAGTAGGAGAAGATGACTTCCTGGGCAGGGATCGCATCAGCGGGATCAATGTAATAATCCACCAGCACTTCCTGGGGCTGGCCACATGCCAAGACTCCGTTTGGCTGGCGGATGCCAAGGAAGCTACGAGTTGTGTTGTAGAAGGGCTGCAGGCGCAGATAGTCGTTCCGGTAGTAATGAGGCACCTGTTCTGGCTTATATACCAGATCTTCCATCTGGAATCTGCCCTAAGAAGAGAGAAAGAAAAAGGCTTTAACCCATGCCCCCACCATAGTAACCCCATGGACTTCTTACGGTTTTCAAAACCATCTCTCTCAAATCTTCACTGCCTAAGAATGGCCTGTGGATGCTTTACTAGAGGTCCAGCTAAGGATGATTGAGGAATCCGTAACAGTGGTTATGTGCAGCAGCACTTTGGTATGTAGACGAGTGAAATTATAGTTTTCAAGTGATGCTCAATTGTGGGTGATAAACCTTCACGGACTGATGCAAGAGATGTAGATAAGCATGACTAAGATTACACAGAAATCAAAGAATACATCCTAGGGATAAGAAAACCAGGTGTAAAGGATAGTAAGGTTAAAAATAATCATTTCTAGGGGCGCCTGGGTGGCGCAGTCGGTTAAGCGTCCGACTTCAGCCAGGTCACGATCTCACGGTCCGGGAGTTCGAGCCCCGCGTCAGGCTCTGGGCTGATGGCTCGGAGCCTGGAGCCTGTTTCCGATTCTGTGTCTCCCTCTCTCTCTGCCCCTCCCCCGTTCATGCTCTGTCTCTCTCTGTCTCAAAAATAAAAAATTAAAAAAACGTTAAAAAAAAATAATCATTTCTAGGGGCGCCTGGGTGGCTCAGTCGGTTAAGCAGCCGACTTCAGCTCAGGTCATGATCTCACAGTCTGTGAGTTCGAGCCCCGCGTCGGGCTCTGTGCTGACAGCTCGGAGCCTGGAGCCTGTTTCAGATTCTGTGTCTCCCTCTCTCTGACCCTCCCCTGTTCATGCTCTGTCTCTCTCTGTCTCAAAAATAAATAAACGTTAAAAAAAAAATTTTTTTTAATAAATAAACGTTAAAAAAAATTTTTTTTAAATAATCATTTCTATTAAGGAACGAAAGAGATGAACATATGAGAAGGGGGGGAAGGAAAAAAGAGAGAGAGAGGGAAACAAACCATAAGAGTTTCTTTTTTTTTTTAATTTTTTTAAATGTTTATTTATTTTTCAGAGAGAGGCAGAGTGCAAGTGGGGGTGGGGCAGAGAGAGAGGGAGACACAGAATCCAAAGCAAGCTCCAGGCTCCGAGCTGTCAGCACAGAGCCTGACACGGGGCTCAAACCCACGAGCTGTGAGATCATGACCTGAGCCAAAGTCGGACGCTTAACCGACTGAGCCACCTGGGGGCCCCTGAACCATAAGAGCTTCTTAACAACAGGGAGCAAACTGAGGGTTGATGGAGGGAGGTGAGTAGAGGATAGGCTAAATGGATGATGGGCATTGAGGAGGGCACTTGCTGGGATGAGCACTGGGCATTGTCTGTAAGTGATGAATCACTAAACTCTACTCCTGAAACCAATATTGTACTGTAGGTTACCTAGCTAGAATTCACATAAAAATTAAAAAAAAAAAAGAGGGGGAAAAAATGAAGATTATTTCTAAGTAGAGTGACTGAGTGAGGCCTTATGTAAACAATTACTTAAATGAGCCACCACACAAATTGTATGTGTTTGCTTAAGCAGCATGGTGAACGATGGCACTCATGGGCCCAATCCATCCCTCCGGTATTAATGCCCTCTGCCACATAGTCTTGTGTTGCCCTGTTTGTTAGTCTAACTGCAGACCCACCATGTGACTTGTCGGGAACGGGATGTGAGCATATGCAAGAGAGGGAGAGGCCTGGAAGAGCCCTTGCGTGTCAACCTTTGCTCTTGCTCCCCGTCGTGGCTGTAAGAATGTACCCGAACTAGTTTGCTGGGACGTGCGAGCCTGGCCTTCATCAGCCGGTTGAGCCACAGCATGTAAGAACCACCCCCCCCTCAAGACCAGCAGAGCTGCCTGACTACCCCAGAGGGACAAGAAGTCCCCCAGAGGGACACACTTGTGGTTGTATAATACTAAAGTTTTGTGGTTGTTTGTTGCGCAGCATCGTGTCACAGTTGATAACTGGTATGAGTTGCCTTCCCTGGAAGTTATCCAAAACACAGTTTCCTTCTTTGCCATGTTTATGAGTAATGGCCCCAGAGCGGGTGGAGGGAGGGACATAGAGGGAAGAAAATGACTCTGAATTATCTTGTCCTGCCTACTCTACTTTTATTATTTTTTTTTTTCATGTTTATTTATTATTGAGAGAGAGATAGCAAGCAGGGGAGGGGCAGAGAGAGAGAGAGAGAGAAGGGAACAAAGGATCTGAAGCGGGCTCTACACTGACAGCAGAGAGCCCGACGTGGGGTTTGAACTCACAAACCTTGAGATCGTGACCTGAGCCGAATTTGGATGCTCAACCAACTGAGCCACCCAGGTGCCCTCTCCCTACTCTGATTTTAACGTTTATTTATTTTTGAGACAGAGAGAGACAGAGCATGAATAGGGGAGGGCAGAGAGAGAGGGAGACACAGAATCCGAAACAGGCCCCAGGCTCCGAGCTGTCAGCACAGAGCCCGACGCGGGGCTCGAACTCACGGACTGCGAGATCGTGACCTGAGCCGAAGTCGGCGGCTTAACCGACTGAGCCACCCAGGCGCCCCCCCTGCTCTGATTTTAAATATGGGATCAAACAGAGATGAGGATAAGTCGTACGATGAATTAGTAGAAATAACATTGTTTACCTGAAGGAAAATTTATTCGGTTGATATTAAAGACCAACAAAAAGTTTTTGTCAACTGGGAAGCAGGACTGGTGAATGATGCTGACAGAATGACAAATGAGGGAGGAGGGGAGAGAACAGGAAAAGTTTGAGGTTTTCCTCCAGGGAAGCCTTACCGGAAAGCGTGTCCTCTTCGGTGCTTACCTCCAGAGAAATATCTCTCCCATTCCAACTGACTGTATCCAGCTCGAAGGGAGCAAGGCCATCGTTGTCAGTAGTTAGGGTCTGGTTGGTGGTTCCATTTATGCCAGAAATCACCAGAAATACTGAATGATTCTTGAGGGGGGAGCCGTCATGGCCCCTAACTCTTATCTAAAGGGTGAAGGTTATGAGGGCATGAGTTAGGGTTAGGTCTGGAGTCGGTTCAAGTATGAGGTGAAGTGAGGTGAGAAAAGAAACTCTAAGAATACATTTCACGAAAGAGTCCAGAAACAAGTAGATGCGATTCAAGCATTGGAACCTGACATCTGTGGGGAAGTGAGAAGCAAACAGAAGCAGCTCAGCCTGGAGCAGGAACAGATTTGTCACGTAGCTAATGAAGCTTCAGGACCCTTCATTTACACAGGTTGCCCCCCTCCAAGGCTCTCTGTACATTATTTTTTTTTAATTTTTTTTTAATGTTTATTTATTTTTGAGACAGAGAGAGACAGAGCATGAACAGGGGAGGGACAGAGAGAGAGGGAGACACAGAATCTGAAACGGGCTCCAGGCTCCGAGCGGTCAGCACAGAGCCCAACGCGGGGCTCGAACTCACGGACCGTGAGCTCATGACCTGAGCCGAAGTCGGACGCTTAACCGACCGAGCCACCCAGGCGCCCTTCTCTGTACATTATTATTATTTTTTTTTTTTTTGAGAGAGAGAGTCTTCAGAAAGAAGACTCCAACAAAGGAAATTTTTAAATCTCTGAAGCAACTGCTTAAGGAGCGATAATTGGCTCTCTGTTAAGCCACGTTTAATCTTGCTTAGATGAGGAGCCAGACTAGATGATTTCTCCAGATACCGTGCAGGTCTAAAATTCAAAGATTTGGACATTAGAGTACGAGTCCCGGGCATTGGGAAAGGCAACGAAGTCACATTAATATTCAAGGCACATCTCATGGGAGACTAAAGGCAGCACAACCCAAGGAATTAAGACTATATACTCTGGATGCAGTCTGCCTGGGTTTGATCCTAGGTGCCACTTACTAGCTGTATAACTTTTGGAAAATCATTTAACCTCTCTGTGCCTCAGTCTCCTCATCGGTAACACGGGGCCAATAGTAGCGTCTACCTCATTGGATCGTTGTGAGGATTAGACAGGCGAATACACGTAAAGGACTGAGAAAAAATGTTAAATGAGCTATTATTATATGTCTCCGGGAAGAAGGCAACAGCGGATGGTTAAGCACCTTTTGGGTGTAGAGACAGGTTTCAACATACCTTCCCGGTGAAGGGGAAATTGGGGTAATAAAAATTTTTGGTGTCTTCAAAGGTTATCGATCCCATTTCTGAAGAAATGTAGATATCCTGAGTGGTATTGGCCTCTGCTCCTGAAGAGGGAAACCAGACGTATGATGACCTAAACACCTGGTGTGTGTAACATAAAATCCCTGAAAGGACAGTGCCACCTTGGACGTATGAAACTGAACATATTTCCGGCCAAAGACCCAAACGAACTCCTCCTCCCCCAACTTTTGGGGAAATAGGTAGTGAATGACAGATTGGAATCCGGCATTTCCCTTTGACGGTGAACTAGGAACAGACTCGTTCGCAAACACTAATGAGGGTAGGTCTTGAGCCCTGTCGATGGGTCTGTTCCTAGGACAGCCCTTCTCCTGTCTCTTTTCTTAATGAAGTGTCCAACTTACCTGTTCCTTCCTCCACCACGGTAGCCACAATATTGATGCTGTGGCTGTACGTGTAACCAGTGAGGTTGAAGGTGGACATATCCACGGAAGCTGAGAAGCATCCTGACTTGTCAGTCTAGTGAGGCAATCAGGGAGAGAGAAAGGGAGGATGAATCACCTAACTTCTACTCCCACTTGATAATATACCGTAGACAGAAATTCTGATCTCCATACTTTAGTTTCGCCACGTTTAAGAAAGAAAAACTCTCCTCCGACACAGATAATCATGAAGCAACGTTGAAGCTCCAAGATCGGAGAAGGGGGAGAAAGAACCAACTGCAGGGCAGGAAAATTGTGCCTCGCAAGGATTTAGCGGAATTTCTCGACTCCGGGGCAGATTCTAAAAGACTTCACCTGTTCAGAATAAAGAAGACTGCCTTGTGCTTTGGAACTGGGACGACGATTGTGTGAAAAGGTTCCTACTCTGGGGTTTTTACTACTTCTCTGTATCGGTATATTGGTGCTTAGTTACTTTCGGACACAGGAATAAGTTTCCCTTGCTACATCCCCTTTACTCACCTGTCCAGAAAGGTTCTTGCATCTGTCGGGTAGCTGTTCCCATTCTGCCTCTGGAAAATGGTGGGTATACGCCTTTTGACACACGGATACCTGTGCTGCCCCTCGCATGGGCTTTCCGTAGGTGTACCTAACCCAGAGAAGCATGACAAGTCAGGGTTGGGAGATTCCACTTGAGATCTAGCCCTCCTCTTCCGAGACACCACTTTTCCGTCTTTTCCGTACTCCAGCCTCTGGAAGCACGGACTGTCCTACCCTTCACTGGTCTGGTCCACTTCCCTGCTTTACCCAAAGCCTTAGGGTGTCGGCCACCACACAGCAAACACCATCCGAAGGACCGAGATCGATGCTTTTCTTTCTCCTTACCCCGATTTCTCATGGGATTCACTGTTGTGTTCCGCCCAAAGCGGACACTAGCTAATAATGCTGAGGGGCACCTGGGTGGCATAGTCAGTGAAGCGTCTGACTTCCGCTCAGGCCATGATCTCACCGTTCGTGAGTCTGAGTCCCACGGTGGGCTTACTGGCTGCTGACAGGGCTGAACCTGCTTTGGATCGTCTGCCTCCCTCTCTCTCTCTCTGCCCCTCCCCCGCTCATGCACACTTTCTCCCTCAAAAATAAATAAATAAATAAGAAAAAAAAAAATAAAATGTAGGGGCACCTGGGTAGCTCAGCCGGTTGACTGTCCAACTCTTGATTTCAGCTCAGATCATGATCCCAGGGTCATGGGATCGAACCCCATGTCAGACACTGTGCTGAGCGTGGACTGTGGACCCTGGTTAAGAGTCTCTCCCTCTCTCTCTCTCTGTCTCCTCCCCCCTCCCCCGCTTGAGTGCCCTCTCACTCTCTCTCTTTCTAAAACAAAACACAAAAAACCCAACCCCCCCCCCAAAAAAAAAAACAAAACAAAAAAAGAAAATGTGTTCTGGGAGAAGTCACGGCTCTGGACCGCATAAAATGTCTCGAGTCTTAACCACCGCCTCCATAACCACTCTCCCCTGTCACTCTTCTCCATATAGCTGTAATCTCCACCAGATCCAGAGCTCTAGTCTCACCTACAACAAATTTTCACTAAGAAGGACTCCTCCACGGTCGACAACTGCTTGGGTTCCACCACATCCACCTGAAACTTAGGCAGCACTGGGGAGAGTGGAAACAAAAATGGGCAAGAAAAAGGATTTGGCCCCTACCGACAGCAGACAGAGGGATATAGAAACAGTGATAATTAAATGAATTAAGTTAAGGGAGGGGACGAGCAAGGCAAAAATGCTCCTAACGTTATTAGCTGGCTTAGCCAGGATTCAAAAACGAATCAAGAATCCCTCCCCGTAGTATATTTTACTGTACCTTTGCTGACTTGGGGGCAAGATTCTGTCCAACGCTCTGACCTGCTGATTCTCCCACCTACCATATTCTTCCACAAGGAAGGTGCCAAAGGTCTTGCCCCCAGCCACTGCCACGGTATAGGTGCCCAGCGTCGCCTCTGGGGCCAGTTGGAAGGACAGGTCCGCAATGCCTTGCTCCGGCATCACTTCCAGCCACTGGGCAATCCTGTTGCTATTTGGGTCCTGCGTTCATTAAAAAGAAACCTCGTGACGTACCTGCCCGTGTCTCGCTCTGCGCTACAAAAAGCAGGTAGAGACACAGAGCGCAGGTAAAGAATCCCACTCCCTGGGATTCATGACCTCCGTGGTCTGCGTCCAGGAAGAAGGGCCCCCTGTTTCATTCATAATTTTCTTTGTGGCTAAGTTTTCATTTATAGTTTTCTTGTTGCTAAATAAATTTTCCTATAGGGCCGGACCCCACTGGGGAAGAAAACCAACCTTGTGGATTCAAAGAGTCAGATCGAGTCCTCTAAGGTGTTACTGTCAGTTTCAGAAAGTGGGCTTTAGGATGGCCTTTACAGAGAGTCGTTTGTTCTCGGTGCCTATGTAGGGGTAATGCTGAGGGAATTTATCGTAAGCTACCTGACAGATAAGGTAACAGAACAATGGAGGCGATGCCATGAGATATTCCAACTTTCTGGTCCCTGTCCTTCTCGGCACTGCCCACAGGTATTCACGTCCTAGCCAACCGCTGAGCGTCTACAAGAACGGCCATGACAACAAGAGGAGTACAGAACTGAGCCCGGTGGAACTCGCACGGAGCAGAGAAGTCACGGGAATCAGAGTGGGAAGGCTGGTGGCCGCAGGGCAGTGTGTCCTTAACGACAGAGGTTCAGGCCTGAGAGGGTGGGAGAGCACAGGCCAGAGAGCAGGCATGGCTTGGGGGGAATTGTGGGTGCTGGGCCGCGGACTCCATCTTGGGCACTGGGCCAACATCTCAGAGTGGTTTCTGGCCTGGGGTTTGAGCACCGAAATCATCTCCCCTTTTCCACAGCTGACAGAAAAGGAAAGGAAACTTCTACCTACCTGCAGTTCCACCATGGCGTACTGAAAAGGAAAACCAGACAACGTGGGTTAAAGCAGGATACGCAGTAAGGATGGGCTGAAAGCAAAAGGTTCACGAGGGGGCACCTGGGTGGCTCAGTCGGTTAAGCATCTATCTGGCTGAGGCTCGGGTCATGATCTTACGGTTGGTGAGTTTGAGCCCCACTTCGGGTGAGCCCTGCTTCTCTCTCCCTCTCTCTGCCCCTCATGGGATTCTGTCTCTCCACCCTCTCTCACTTGTGCCCTCTCTCTCAAAAAAAAAAAAAAAGAAATTCACAAGGTCTGTCTTTCTCTGAGCCTTTCTAAATGGCTCTTTGGTGCCCCCATAAGGGTAACAATGAGCAAAAGCTTATTGGCTGGGGGAGGAGAGAGAAGAGATTTCCTCAAAGGGATTGCCAGTCTCCAGAAACGGAAGAAATGAAGCTTCTGATGCTTTTGCATCCCTTAGTGGTCTGGGACTGAACTCTACACCACATGCCTTAAAAGAAAGTATTGGGGGCGCCTGGGTGGCTCAGTCAGTTAAGTGCAGACTTTGGCTCAGGTCATAATCTCGTGGTTCAAGAGTTGGAGCCCTGCGTCAGGCTCTGTGCTGACAGCTGGGAGCCTGGAGCCTGCTTCAGATTCTGTGTCTCCCTCTCTCTCTCTCTCCCTCCCCTGCCCATGCTCTGTCTCTGTTTCTCAAAAATAAATAAACATTGAAAAAAAAATTTTTAAATGCTTTGTTTAAAAAAATGTTTAATGTTGGGGCGCCTGGGTGGTTCAGTCGGTTGAGCGTCCGACTTCGGCTCAGGTCATGATCTCGCTGTTCGTGAGTTCGAGCCCCACGTCAGGCTCCGTGTTGACAGCTCAGAGCCTGGAGCCTGCTTCCGATTCTGTGTCTCGCTCTGTCTCTGCCTCTCCCCTGCTCATGCTCTGTCTCAAAAATAAATAAACCATTAAAAAAAATTTTAATTTTTAATTTTTTTAATGGTTTATTTATTTTTGAGAGAGAGAGAGAGAGAAAGAGAATGAGAAAGACAGCATGAGCAGGGGAGGGGCAGAGAGAGAGGCAGGCAGAGGATCCGAAGCAGGCTCCATGCTGACAGCAGAGAGCCTGATGTGGGGCTCAAACCCAGGAACCGCAAGATCATGACCTGAAGTCAGCCGCTTAACCAATTGACTCACCCAAGTACCGCTAAAAAATACTTTGTTTAAAAGAGTTCCATCAAAGGACCATGTATAGTTTCTTCAAGAAAATGGACGCTAAAACCACTAAGTTCATGGTGAACAGGTTATTGGGCTAAGTGTCAAAGTGTCACCAAAATTACTTGCTAATTAAAAAAAAAAAAAAAAAAAAAGACAAGGGTGCCTGGCTGGCTCGGTCAGTACAGCATGTGACTCTTGACCTTGAGGTCATGAATTCAAGCCACAGGTTGGGCATGCAGCTCACATTTAAATAAATAAATAAATAAATAAATAAATAAATAAAATTTAAAAATTTTAAGCAGAAGACATACGTTTACCTGGAGAAATTAGGCTATCACCACCTTAAATAAGTAATCAAACTCATCATCACTAATAACGGGACAATCTGACATTAGGTATCTTCCGAAGAGATACATTGGGTGTTCACAGCATTTCCTGATAAATATTTTAGCCAAAAAGGTTCAGTTTAAATCTAATGAAGACCTCAGAACTACTTCCAGAACATAGGGGAGCAAGTTAGACTACAAAGAAAGACATAATCAGATGAATGAAGAATGTCAGATATTTTGGAGCACGTGGGCGGCTCAGTCAGGTGAGGGTCTGACCCTTGGTTTCAGCTCAGGTCATGATCTCATGGTTGGTGGGGATCAGAGTCCTGTGTTGGGCATGGAGACTGCTTGGGATTCTCTTTCTCCCCCTCTCTCTGCCCTTCTCATTGTCTCTCACAATAAATAAACAGTTTATTTATTTATTTATTTATTTATTTTTTCAACGTTTATTTATTTTTGGGACAGAGAGAGACAGAGCATGAACGGGGGAGGGGCAGAGAGAGAGGGAGACACAGAATCGGAAACAGGCTCCGGGCTCCGAGCCATCAGCCCAGAGCCCGACGCGGGGCTCAAACTCACGGAGCGCGAGATCGTGACCTGGCTGAAGTCGGACGCTTAACCGACTGCGCCACCCAGGGGCCCCTAAACAGTTTTTTTAAAAAAAGAACGTTGAGGGGCGCCTGGGTGGCTCAGTCGGTTAAGCGGCCGACTTCGGCTCAGGTCATGATCTCGCGGTCCGTGAGTTCGAGCCCCGCATCGGGCTCTGTGCTGACAGCTCACAGCCTGTAGCCTGTTTCAGATTCTGTGCCTCCCTCTTTCTCTGACCCTCCCCTGTCCATGCTCTCTCTCTCTGTCTCAAAAATAAATAAACGTTAAAAAAAAATTTTTTTTAATAAAAAATAAAGAACGTTGAATATTCTATAAGACAAGTAGGCTTCCTCAAAAGTCAATGTCATTTTCTGGAATGGGGACATTCTACAAGTCATTTAGCCTGATCACGTCTCTCACTCTCTCTCCTAAAAAATATATAAGGCGACAATGAAAAAATAAGATTATTTTAAATTATGAGAGATTTGAAAGATATAACAATCAAATGTAATGCATGAATTTAATCAGATCCTAGTTTGAAAAAAAAAAAAATCAGCCATTTGAAAAAACCCTAACTTAAGACAGGTGTTACATGATAGTAAATGATTCTTATTAATTTCCTTAGGTTTGATAATGAGATCATGATTATTTAAGATGTACTTTTTCTTTTCTTTTTAAGATTAAAAAAAATTTTTTTATGGTTTCTTTAGTTATTTTGAGAGAGAGTGTGTGTGCGCACGCGCCCACACAGGGGAAAGGGGCAGCGAGAGAGGGAGAGAGAGAATCCCAAGCACACTCTGCCTTGTCAGTGCGGAGCTGGACATGGGGCTCGATCTCACCAACCGTGAGATCATGACCCGAGCCAAAATCAAGAGTTGGACGCTTAACCAGTTGAGCCACACAGGCACCCCTAACGATTTCAAGCAATCTGTACACGCATCATGGGGCTCAAACTCACATCCCCGAGATCAAGAGTCGCATGACCTACAGACTGAGCCAGCCAGGTGCCCCTGAGATATGCTTTTTAAGAGATACACGCAGGGGTGCCTGCGTGGCTCATTCGGTTGAGCATCCGGCTCGTGATTTACACCAGGTTGTGATCACAGGATCCTAGGGTCAAGCCCAGAGTCGGGCTCCGTGCTGAGCGTGGAGCCTGCCTGGGATTCTCTCTCTCCCTCTCTCTCTCTCTCTGCACCTCCTCTGCTCATGTGCTCGTACATTTCTCAAAATCAATAAATGTGAAATACATACATACATACATACATGAACGTTAATGCAATTAAAACTCTGATTAAGGGGGTGCCTGGGTGGTGCAGTCGGTTAAGCGTCCGACTTCAGCCAGGTCACGATCTCGCGGTCTGTGAGTTCGAGCCCCGCGTCGGGCTCTGGGCTGATGGCTCGGAGCCTGGAGCCTGTTTCGGATTCTGTGTCTCCCTCTCTCTCTCTGCCCCTCCCCCGTTCATGCTCTGTCTCTCTCTGTCCCAAAAATAAATAAACGTTGGGAAAAAAATAAATAAATAAAAATAAAACTCTGATTAAAGACTGCACACCTATTACGTTCAGGGCATTCCAAGTAGTATTACATACACTTAAAAACTAAATGGGATTGAAAGCTGGAATTTAGATGTGCGGTCTCAGAGAGGGTTCAAGGTCTGCATCTCACTTGGAAGGAAACGGAAATGAAGTCAAGGTGGTGTTTGCCTTTGATTCTTGGGCCAAGCACCACATCGTGTCAAGGCAGCTGTCAGCCTGGATATCAAGGATCATGGCAGTTTTTCAGAAAAACCAAAAAAATGAGAGGTAAGGATTAGAGGGACAGAAAAATTTCCCCCTTCTAGTTTCTTTGGCTAGTCTAGTAATCCAAAGACAGATTAGCAGGAGAAAAACATTTGATTACTGGCATTTGGGAGCCCCGCAAAGACAATGAGACCCCAAGGCAGTCAGGCGATTGAGGCTTCTGCACCATCCTGAGCTAAGGAATGGCAAAGGTGCCTGGGGTTTCAAAGGGACACCGGGCAAGTCACAGGGAGAGCAGAAGAACAAATGGTTGGTAATCAAATCTTTGCCTTACCATGTAGATAAATTTTTTTTTTTTTTTTTTTTGAGAGAGAGAGAGAACACGTGCGAGAGAGCACAGGAGCAGGGGGAGAGGGGCAGAAGGAGACAGAGAGAGAATCTTAAGCAGTCTCCAGGCTCAATATGGAGCCCGACTTGGGGCTCGATTCCATGACCCTGGGATCATGACCTGTACCGAAATCAAGAGTCGACACGCTCAACCGACTGAGCTACCGAGGTGCCCCCAGATAAATCCTTTAGATAAAAAAAGTTATATCTGGTAACTGGGCCAGGCCTCCTATTTCAGTTCTCTAAGTCAGTTAAGAGAGAGGTAAAAAAAAAAAAAAAAAATGTTTCCTGAGTATGCTGGCTCTTGATTACCCGCAATCCAAAACAATCCACATGCCACAGTGGCCCATTTTGAGGTGGCACATTCCATTCCCCTTCGGGGTCAAAGGAGAGGCTTGAGACTTTCACAAACCAGAGCTATACAGACAATAAGGAGACAAAAATGAGATTACTATGGATGGCTACAAATTAGAGAAAAAGAACACTTCTCAGATAACAAAGTACTTTCCTCACACGGAGAGTCAAGAGGCGGGAAGAACACCAATTACTTAGAAGCAGGCTCTGGAAAACAAGTGTTCAAGTAAGAAGACAGCCTACTTCCCCCTGGAAGTAGGCTGAGGTTTCTGGATAAATGGGTGTTGCCACCAAAGTAGATAGGCTCGGTTAATCTCAAGTATACTTCAGTCGCTTAACTTCACAATTTTTGTCCCTCAGTTTCTTAGTAAAATTCCTTTAGTTGATTTCAGTGTTTCAAACAGGAGTTTCAAATTTGGAACTTGGAGTAGGGGGCTGGCTAAAGAAATGGTGTAGGGGAGAAGGAGTAATTTTAAGATAGAAAGAGAGAATAACTATGGAGATCAGAACAACTCTCAGTAATGGGGTCTAATTTGAGCAGAGGAGAGATCATAGAAGAAGGGTAGTTAATGGGACCCTTAACCTTCAGGCACCTTCAGGGGCCAGTGGAGTCTAAAATAATACTTGGCTGTGGTCACATTTTCCCCTAGCCTTTCCTCTCTGCTCTGGAATTAACAGTCTGTTAAGAAATAACTAGTCAGGGGCGCCTGGGTGGCGCAGTCGGTGAAGCGTCCGACTTCAGCCAGGTCACGATCTCGTGGTCCGTGAGTTCGAGCCCCGCGTCGGGCTCTGGGCTGACGGCTCAGAGCCTGGAGCCTGTTTCCGATTCTGTGTCTCCCTCTCTCTCTGCCCCTCGCCCGTTCATGCTCTGTCTCTCTCTGTCCCAAAAATAAATAAACGTTGAAAAAAATTAAAAAAAAAAAAAAAAAAGAAATAACTAGTCAATATTAAACCCGATTGATACAGAAAGGATACAGGTGACAGGAAGGAGAAGCTAAAAAGAATTCCCAATGGGAAAGAAAGTAATGGCAGAGGAAGCTACTCATCAAGAAGCTCATAGCTTCTACAACCCAGCAATTGCACTACTAGGGATTTATCCAAGGGATACAGGGGTGCTGTTTCAAAGGGGTACATGCACCCCCATGTTTATAGCAGCACTATCAACAATAGCCAAAGTCTGGAAAGAGCCCAAATGTCCATGGATGGATGAATGGATAAAGAAGATGTGATAAATATATACAATGGAGTATTACTCAGCCATCAAAAAGAATGAAATCTTGCCATTTGCAACTACGTGGACGGAACTGGAGGGCATTATGCTAAGGGAAATTAGAGAAAGACAAATATCATATGGCTTCACTCATATGAGGACTTTAAGATACAAAACAGATGAACACAAGGGAAGGGAAACAAAAATCATGTAAAAACAGGGAGGGGGACAAAACAGAAGAGACTCTTGAATATGGAGGACAAACAGAGGGTTACTGGAGGGGTTGTGGGTGGGGGGATGGTCTCAATGGGTAAAGGGCATTAAGGAATCTACTCCTGAAATCATTGTTGCACTATATGCTAACTAACTTGGATATAAGTGAAAAAAAATTTTTTTATTAAAAATTAAAAAATAAAAAAAGTGAAAAGAGCCTAAAAATGAAATATGAGGATAATGGTTAAAAAAAAAAAAAAAGCTCATAGCTTCACAGCACGGAGAGGAAAGAAACTCTGAGAAGGGGAGATGGAAATAACAATAATGCTGCCCTATGATTATCTTTAAAAGCTTCATGACACATCATGTATCATGGGCTGTGAATGAAGGGCAAAGAAAGCAGCAGAAATGTCTGAGAGGTGAGGTAAGTGTTTCAGAAATATAAAAATGACACAAGCCCTAAATTGAGATCAAACCTATCAAAAGGCTTATGATTCCAGGGACTGAGTTGTTTAAGGAACCTTTAAGTAATTGCCAAGTGTTACCACATTTTTTTACCTTAGGCATGTAATGTAGCCTTAGGAGAATTGCCTACTTTATAAATCACCTTGCCTTGTAGTAAAAAAAAAAAAAAAAAAAAAAAAAAAAAAAAAAAGATGGTGGGATTGGATATTCTTATTTCTAATTTTTGTTAGGAATACTCCTGAATTATTTCTTTTTTTTTTCCAGTGTTTATTTGACAGAGACAGAGCGCAAGCGGGGGAGAGGCAGAGAGAGATGGAGACACAGAATCTAAAGAGGCTCCAGGCTCTGAGCTGTCAGCATAGAGCCCGATGTAGGGCTCATACCCACGAACCATGAGATCACTACCTGAGCCTCAGTCGGATGCTCAACCCCCTGAGCCACTCAGGCATCCCCTCCTGAACTATTTCTAATTTTTGAACTGCAAAGTCATGTGGTATCACTCCTGGAGAGAAAATCTTGAAGTTTTCAAAAACTCTTCTATGTTATTTATTTATTTGTTTGTTTGTTTATATTTGAGAGAGGAAGAGAGAGTGTGCATGCGCACACGCGAACAAGGGTGGGGGGGGGGGCGGGCAGAAAGAGACAAAGAGAGAGAATCCCAAGCAGTCTCCACCATCAGCATGGAGCCTGATGTGAGGCTCGATCCCACAACCCTGGAATCATGACCTGAGCCAAAATCGAGTCAGACGCTCAACCTACCGAGCCACCCAGCACCCCTGTAGAAACTCTTAAAACGACAGTGGAGGGGCTCCTGGGGGGGCTCAGTCAATTGAACATCCATCACTTGATTTGGGCTCAGGTCATGAGCCTGAGATTCTTGGAAGTCTCTCCCTCTCTCTCTCTCTCTCCCCCTCCCACCCCGCCGCTCTCCCCCACGGGCACTCGCATGCTCTCTCTCTCTCAAAAAAAATTTTTTAAATTTTTTTTTCAACGTTTATTTATTTTTAGGACAGAGAGAGACAGAGCATGAACGGGGGAGGGGCAGAGAGAGAGGGAGACACAGAATGGGAAACAGGCTCCAGGCTCTGAGCCATCTGCCCAGAGCCCGACACGGGGCTCGAACTCACAGACCGCGAGATCGTGACCTGGCTGAAGTCGGACGCTTAACCGACTGCGCCACCCAGGCGCCCCCTCTCTCAAAAAATTTTAAAAAATAAAAAATAAAATAACGTGGAAAACATTTAAAACGGGCAGTGGATACAAGCACGTCTCAGGCATATTAACCTAACGGATGTTCGCAGCTATCAGCTTAAGAACTGGCACCTCTGGCTGTTTTTCGGCTGCTGGGGACTGGCAGACTTTCGACCTGTGCCCTGAGGCTAGCACAAGCATTCTGCTCCTCAGAGGACTTCACCTCTTCACGCTCTTAGGAAGAATCTCTTCTCCTTCTCCCTGCTCTATCTCGGTCTGCCCTACTCCTCTCCCCTTCCCTCTTCCCAACTGAATTCTCACCTTGTCATTCACGGGAAGAAAGCTGCTGTTCAGGGTGACGATGCGGAAATGCACTAGAATAGAATAGGCATCATTGGCAAAGGGATTTCCCCCTCTCCAGTCCTTCTTCCACTCTTTCCCCCCCCCCCCGCCTCCCCCCCCCCCCACTTCTGAGTCAGCAAAACCTGGTCAGGGTTTACTTTTAAAAAACAAACAAACAAACAAACAAACACAACAAACAACCTAAACTGACAGACAGATAAAAGCCCCTGACTTGGAAACATCATAATGGAATGCCCTTCTAGGGAAGAAGGCACAAAGTACAAATATCAGGAGCTTAAGCCAAATGCTTTTGATGCTTTCTTATTCATAGACAAGCAGCTGGCCATGAGACACAGCAGCCCAGCTACACTGATCAAACACCATTCCCGGAAAATGTATACTTTTGTTTCAGACACACACACACACACACACACACACACACACACAAGCGCGCGCGCACGCGCGCAACTCCACCCACTTTTCTCTGCTTCCGTAACACAGCAGGCATTCCACACTTGTCACGCTTCATCCCTCCAGAACTTTCTCCCTCCTGCCCCATAGGCCTACCCCCAAACCACAAAGCCCCTCTTTCTGGAATATGTGCGGTGGTTTGCCCAGTCTTTTGTCGAATCCCCTATGTATGCCTCTTACCTTTGTGCCCTGGGTTGTAGATGGGCTTGTCAGTTTGTATAAAGATGCCGTTCTCCTGCCTCTGAATCAGAACCTTTTTCTTCTCCACAAAATTGATGCTATTTCCAGTTCCCGACACCCAGATTGTAGCCACTTCTTCTGTGCCACCAGCAGGAGGTGGTACCTGGACAAGAGAAAGGGGCTCTGGAGGAGCAGGATGTTGGGGAATGAATCAACTGGTCTCAACCCCAGAGTGGGAGGGTGGAAGGAAAGAGCTGAGTTAGATGCGGGTAGCAAAGTTAGGGCCGTAAGACACATTGCCAGGAAAAAGAAGGGAAACGATATTCAGAGGTTAAGGTCAAAAACTAAAGGAAGAAATCCAAGGTCAAGGAAATGGTGAATGAGTTATGGCCAGGAGCTGAGTGTACGTTTAGGGGAGATAAGTTTAAAGACCGTGGCAAAAGTAAGGCAACAGAAATCGTACTTACAATCAGATTGTGCCAAGTGTCTCCAAAGAAGGATAAGAAAGGAAGGAAGCAGATTCAGGGTTGAATCTGTGCTTACCAGAAAGGAGGTGCAATGGAAGTGTCTCTTCTTCAACCCAGAGGTTTCTAGCAACTTCTGGGTCTTGTCTTTGGTCTCCAGAGTAATAGTGAATTTTACATCATGGTTCCCAGGGCTCAGATCCAGACAAACTTTCTGGGTAGAGGGGAAGTTAAGCTGGGCTGGTAAGGTCACCAGGTAGTTTCTATTAAGGAAATATAAGGGTTTCAGGGCAGTAATGATATATTCAGTCACTGAAAAATTAAGCTCTCTCCTAAGAACTCAGCATATAGCAGTGAATTAAGCAGACTGAGCCCTTGCCTTTAGGAATCTTATTTTCTATAATGGAGAAACAGATGAGTAACAAATAACTCAGTGCATAGCCTTAAACCTCCCACAATCACTAGGAGACCATCACTGAGAACCTATGCCTAGGGTACCAAGAAGGAAATTAATTCTATTACAGAGAACAGGGTATTAGGACTCTATTGTATTTTAACATTATCTTTTTTTTTTTTTTTTTAACATTATCTTTCCTAAGGCTCCCTTTTGATGCCTCAGCCTTTCTCTCTGGGTAAAGGAGAAATGAAACCAAAGAAGGAACAGATGAGAAGGAAATTAAAATAAGTCAAAGGTTATCTCTTCTCCCACATATTAACATTTGAGAAAAATAGACAAAGAAGCCACCTGCCCTACCTCACCTCTGACACCAAGCACTTACGGGAGAGATTTTTCTGCAATGGCTGGTGACAGGGCCAATATTCCTAGAAGGAGTTGAGCCCACATCTTTGCGGGTGAGACAGACTCCTCAAGAGCAGGAACCAGAAATCTGGGTCCCCGCTATAGCATATATATTAACCCCACAGGGTGTGGAGTTTTTATTAATGCTCCAGCCAATAATCTACTGGAGCCCCAGGCTAAGGTGGTAACCCAGGGTAGGACCTCTGTCACTTCCTCAAGTTTATTTCTCCCTGAAATATTCATACTGGCTCAGCCAGTTCGTAATACCTGTTCTGGGGGAAAACCCAGGGCTGAGTATTCATAGTGGTAATGCTCTTGGAACAAATTTTTGGACTCCTCCCTTTTTTTCTGGTGTCATTCCAAATTTCCGTCCATGTTTGATCTTTGCTCTCTTTTTTATGATCCTATTAAGACATTATTTGGGAACACAGGTATGGGTGTTCTATACACAGGTATAGAAAAGCAGTCTATCTACTTGGGAATTTAAAAAAATAATAATACTCAGTATTCCCGTGACTGTAAGGAAATAGGGACATATACACTCCTTACAAAAGTATAAATGGACAACCTTTCTGAAGGCAATTTCACACACATCAAAAGCCTTTCAGATCTGCGTGTTCTATGACTCAGCAATTCCTACTTTGGAAATGTTTCTTAATGCGGACAGAAAGCATGCATGTATGCAAAAGATGTAGTTACTAATTTGCTTCACAGTGTTCTTTATAATGGCAAGACTTTAAAAAAAAATTTTTAAGTGTATTTATTTTGAGAGAGAGAGAGCGCAAGTAGAGGAGGGACAGAGAGAGAGAGAGAGAGAGAGAGAGAAAATCCCAAGCAGACTCTGCAGCACCAGTGCCGAGCCCAATGTGGGGCTTGAACTCACAGACTGCAAGATTATGACCTGAGCGGAAGTCAGATGCTTAACCTACTGAGCCACCCGGCCACCCCTAAAATGGCAAGACTTGAATGCCGCCTACAGCATAAATCAGTAGGGATACTTTCTGGAGCACTGAACAACCCAAATCAAACCAACTTAAACAAAAAAGGATTGTTGGTAACTGGGGTGGATCACACACAGAGAACTGAAGGAACCAGAGAAACTGAACATGTTATGGCCCGAAGTCAGAGAACTGATGCTGCCAGGACTCGCTTCTCCCAATCTCTCAGTCCCGCCACACACAGGATTTCCTTCAAGCAGTGGAGAAGAGGGAGAATCCTTCCAGCTCTATGATCCCAAGAGACAGAAATTTTTCATCTCTGTTAGGGAAATTTCTGAAGAAGGATTTTGTTCCTCGTTCTTTCACATGCTCACCTCTGAATCAATCATTGTAGCCAAAATACTACGAGGGGGAGGACCTGGGTCCTTCTTACCACCCAAAGGCCAGCAGGATGAAGCAACCCCAAAGAGACATGTGGCATTGACCAAAGGAAGTTCTCTTCCACCGCTATGTCGGGGTAAAGATGCTGGGAAAATCAAATGTTAGGTCTATTACAGTGCCCCATCATTTTAATTTGGTTGAAACAATTGCTAGATTAATATAAAACAACAATAAACAGCCGCTACAAATAATCTTCTCATGGGGCACCTGGGCGGTTCGGTCGATTAAGTGTCCGACTCTTGGTTTTGGCTCCGGTCGTGATCTCGCGGTTTCGTGGGTTCCAACCCCGCGCTGGGCTCTGTGCTGACAGCATGGAGCCTGCTTGGGATCCTCTCTCTCTCTCCCTCTCTCTGCCCTTCCCCCACCCGCACTCTCTCTGTTTCTCTCAAAATAAATACATAAACTTAAAAAAAATAACAATATTTTCATGACAAGGGGAACTGTTTGCAATACTAGTTGAACGGCAGGGAGGGAAGGGGGAACATGGTACAAAACAACATGAAGGAATGTACATGTACATTTAGGATGTAAAAAAAAAAAAAACCTGAAAAGAGCATTTTTCCCTACCTGATAGTGAGAAAAAGCCAGATGAAGTCCAAAATGCCAAGCTTTCTTGAACCAAAAAGTTGAACCTAAGAGCCGAGCCAAGGTTGCTGGTCAACTAAGTAGCCTGAAATCCAAGGAGGCACAGCTCCTCCGGAGAGGAGACTGAGTGTTGAATGGTCTCATCTATGCCAGAACATGGGAGGTGTTTGGGCCCTCACGCAAGCCAGTACGAACGCAGCTAAAATTTCAATGATTTACTAAAAGTCTAGCGTGGACTAGAGTAACTACAAGGACGCTCTGTGTGCCACAAGGGGGGGCTTATATTCACTTACAGTTCTGTCCTCAAAGGTCTTTTCCGTGACCTTTACCAAGTGCTCACAAGAAAGAATGGATACAGAATAAGACCGAAAAGAGCTTCCCTTAGTAGTGTAGACAGAGAGACCAGTATTATCTATTCCATAGGAAAAGCCCCAGCTGCCCAGAGTCCTTTTAGAAAAGCCTAAGCCTCAGGGGCGCCTGGGTGGCTCAGTCGGTTAAGCGTCCAACTTCGGCTCAGGTCACGATCTCGCGGTCCGTGAGTTCGAGCCCCGCGTCGGGCTCTGGGCTGATGGCTCAGAGCCTGGAGCCTGCTTCCGATTCTGTGTCTCCCTCTCTCTCTGCCCCTCCCCCGTTCATGCTCTGTCTCTCTCTGTCTCAAAAATAAATAAATGTTAAAAAAAAATTTAAAAAAAAAAAAGCTTAAGCCTCTGGGTAGAAGCAGTAAATACCGTTGCCCCTTCTGGTGCACAGGTAAATACCCGTAGTTGTCAGGGGATGGATAGAGGAAGGAGAAGGAGAAGAAGAAGAAGAAGAAGAAGAAGAAGAAACCTACCCCAGAGGGAGGGAAAAGAAACAGACCTCAGCCCAGAAGTCTATACCAATGCTCTCAGAAGTTTCCTAAGACTGAAAGAACAGCAGGAAAATCTTTTCCACACAAGACCTGCCACAGATACAAAGGAGAGTTTGGTTGGGAGTAGAGGCAGGAATCCTAAGAAAATCTCACCCTCCAGGGCCCAGGCATATCAACTACCTATCAACAGAGCCACTGAACCCTGTCACCAGCACTTGAAGCAAAAACATAATGAGTAGAAGCAGTCCACCACCGGCAGAGGGGCAAAATACGGAGAGAGACCAGCTCTGTGGCACCTATAACATGTATGGGGAAGGCCGAGAGGAGAAAGTGGTGAATAAACACCGAGGTCTCCAGCATTCCAGACCCGACCCTAAGCATCAGGCATCCTAAGAGGAGTCCAAAGCCTATGGTGCACTGAAAATAACCTTGGCAAGAGCAAACCCTAAATCCACCCCATCTTTTAACTAGCATGACTTCATCCGCCGTGATAAACTGCCCGAGAAGAGATGTGTCCCTTTCTAGGGTCACGATCTCACGGTCTGTGAGTTCCAGCCCCACGTCGGGCTCTGTGCTGACAGCTCAGAGCCTGGAGCCTGCTTCGGATTCCGGGCTTCCCTCTCTCTCTCTGCTCCTCCCCCGTTCATGTTCTGTCTCTCTCTCTCTCTCTCCTTCAAAAATAAATAAAAACATTAAAAAAAAAAAAAGAAGTCTTGAAGAGGGCCAGAGGAATAAAAAACTCATCATATATAGAAAAGCAAAGGTGAGAGTTACAGCGAACTTCATGAGAAGCAATGTTAGCCAGAAGACAATGACTTGGCGTCTTCAAAATACTGAAAGGAAAGGAAAAAAAAAAAACAACCCCACAAAATCCAGTATTCTGTTAGCCAACAAAAACGTCTTGTCAAGGAAGGGGAAAAAAAGACTTTTTCAGAGAAACCAAAGGTGCGTGCCAGACCTGTGCTGCTGGCAATATTAAAGGGAGTCTTACAGCAGCAGATATGACAGGGGTGACAAACTATATAGCCTGCAGGTTAAATCCCGCCCCCCACAGGTTTTGTAAATAAAGTTTTGTTGGAGCACGGTAACACTCATTTGCTCCTGTGCTACCATGATAGACTTGAGGAATTCCAAGAGACCATTTGTCTTGCAAACCCTCATGATTTACTCTCTGATCATTTCTAGAAAGTTTGCTAACTCCTCTCATAAGATACCAGACAGAAACTGCCCAAATAAATGAAGATCTCTGGAAACGGGATCAAATAAATATAAAAGACATCAAAAAAAAAATTTTTTTTAATGTTTATTTGTTTTGAGGGGGAGAGAGAGACAGAATGTGAGCGGGGGAGGAGCAGAGAGAGAGGGAGACGCAGAATCTGAAGCAGGCTCCAGGCTCCGAGCTGTGAGCACAGAGTGCAAGGTGGGGCTCGAACTCACAAACCGAAACCATGACCTGGGCCGAAGTCGACGCTTAACTGACTAAGCCACTCAGGCACCCCCATTTTGTGCATCTGTTAAGTACCTCCAAATTAATTCCCTCTGCTTCTGCTCTCCAAACTCTTTCAATGTTCCTTCCCTGTTTGCTTGGTATAATTTTATGATTAATGGCACCATTCGCTCTTTCCTATAGCTAACCTCAGGAAGAAGGAAGTTAGGATCCAGGAAGAAGGATCCACCTTTTATTTTTTTTTAAATAGGCTCCACACCCAACCTGGGGCTGGAATTCACAACACTGAGGTCAAGAGTCACACGCTCTACCGACTGAGACATCCAGGAATCCCTGAAGAATCTATCTTCTGTCTCAATTGATTTATTAATAAGAGAGACATGGCAAAATGTTTGTTGGGACCCTGTCCCAGAGTTTCTGACTCCTTGGTCTCTGGTGGGGCCTGAGAATTTGCATTTTTTAACATTTTTTTGTTAATATTTTATTTATTTTTGAGAGAGAGAGAGAGATACAGCACAACCAGGGGAGGGACAGAGAGAGAGGGAGACAGAGTCTGAAGACAGTCTCCAGGCTCTGAGCTGTCAACATAGAGCGTGACGCAGGGCTCAAACTCAAGAACCATGAGATCATGACCTGAGCTGAAGTCGGATGTTTAACCAACTGAGCCACCTAGGTGCCCCGAGAATTTGCATTTTTTTAAAAAATGTTTATTTATTTTTGAGACAGAGGGAGACAGAGCACGAGTGGGGGAGGGGCAGAGAGAGAGGGAGACACAGAATCAGAAGCAGGCTCCAGGCTCTGAGCTGTCAGCCCAGAGCCCGACGCAGGGCTGGAACCCACCAACCGTGAGATCATGACCTGAGCCGAAGTCGGACGCTGAACCGACTGAGTCACCCAGGCGCCCCCGAGAATTTGCATTTTGAACAAGTTCTAAGGTGAGGCTGATTTCCCGGTCCAGAGACCTTACTTCGAGAACAGCTGCTGTAATGCTAGATCTAAGAGTAGTCAGAAAGGCTTCCTGGAGTTTAGAGCAAAGTTCTGACAATAAAGGTTCAGAATGTCAACTCTCTTCTGCATTTCCTCCACCAATGTCCAATAGAAAGAGGTCATGAAACTGCCTACCTTTCCCTCTTTGTTCTTGTTCTCTTGCAGTCAGTTCTTCCCAGGACTTCTCTGAACTTAGCATTAGCAATTTTAGTTTGGTACTCTGCTACCTGGAATAAAATGAAAATAGTAACCACATCTGGTAGAAGAAATAAGATGCCAACACTAACGAGCTCTCCGTGGAACGAATCCAGATGAACTCTCCCTTGATAGGAAAGGCGAGTTGTTCAGAAAAAATGAGGGGCTGCCTCTGTGTTTTATTGTCTATAATTTTCGTTAAAATAGACCCATATAAACAGTCACGAGTAAGTAGAACAGTGAATGTTAAATTTAGTCTGCACCGTGGAGTAGTTAGTTAGCACTGGAAGGCCCAGGATATAGATTCACATCTACATTCATCTGGAAATCTCTCTGATGTGCACAGACGATATAACCTCTGAGGACAGGAACTCCGTTTTGCTAAATATCATATCTCTACATTTAATATAGTACCTGGCACCTAGGAAGCTTTCAATCTGTCAACACTGGTGAGTACTGGCGAGGTCAGGATTAGATCTTCCACAAATATCGCATCAGAGCCTTGTTAGGAATACGCTAGGAAACTTGTTTCTACAGGTTAAAATATTCCCTGCATGCTTCTCTCATTCCCACAGCAAACACGCACAGTAAGCACACATACGCATGCACAGAGCAGAGTTCTTATTTAGGTTTGGAACACTTTGTGGTTGCCTCTGGAGGTTCTGATTGCTACGGACACAAGGGAAAACCAGCATGCCCAATTTCAGTTTTAGTCTACATCAAACAAATTCTTATGTAAATAATCCATTTTATTACACTATATAGTCATAGTCTACAGAAAGTGTACGTAAAGATGAATACCAATTTTTTTTTTAATTTTTTTTTTAACGTTTTATTTATTTTTGAGACAGGGAGAGACAGAGCATGAACAGGGGAGGGTCAGAGAGAGGGAGACACAGAATCCGAAACAGGCTCCAGGCTCCGAGCTGTCAGCACAGAGCCCGACGCGGGGCTTGAACTCACGGACCGCGAGATCATGACCTGAGCCGAAGTCGGCTGCTTAACCGACTGAGCCACCCAGGCGCCCCAAGATGAATACCAATTTAGAGACACATGAAAGCCAGGGTTTTGAAATATTCCAAATTAGATTCCATTTTCTTTCTATTATTAATGACTACTTGTCTTTAAATACATGGTTCTAGTCTCTATCTTCCCTCTCGTTTCTGTCTGTCTCCCCCTGAAGTGACCATGAAGGGTCAGTGTCAGTCCTGCCTTATAGACACTTCAAACAGCAAACTATCTGAAAAAGAAACTTTTAAAATTCCCATTTACACTACATTGCATTAAAACCAGTAAAACACTGGGGTGGCTGCGTGGCTCTCAGTCAGGCATCCGACTTCAGCTCAGGCCATGATCTTGCAGTTCGTGAGTTCGAGCCCCTTCTTGGGCTCTGTGCTGAGGGCTCAGAGCCTGGAGCCTGCTTTGGATTCTGTGTCTCCTTCTCCTCTCTGCCCCTCCCCAACTCCTGCTGTCTCTCTCTCTCTCAAAAATAAATAAATATTTAAAAACTAAAACAATAAAATACTTAAGAATAAATTAAAATTTTTTTTCAGTGTTTCTTTATTTTTCAGAGGCAGAGATAGAGCATGAGCGGGGGAGGGACAGAGAGAGAGGGAGACACAGAATCCTTAGCAGGCTCCAGGGTCTGAGTTGTCAGCACAGAGCCTGACACGGGGCTCGAATTCACAAACCATGAGACCATGACCTGAGCCGAAGTCGGATGCCTAACTGACTGAGCCACCCAGGCACCCCAAGAATAAATTTAACTGAGGAGGTGAAAGTTCTGTACATGTAGAAAATATAAGACATTAATAAAAAAACTGAAGAAGGCACAAATAAGTAGAAAGATATCTCAAATTTATGGATCAGAAGAATTAATACTGTCAAAATGTTCATATTATCCAAAGTAATCTATAGACTCAACGCAATCTCTACCAAAAATCCAGTGGTACTTTTTTCATAGAAATAGAAAAATAAACCCTAAAATTCATATGAAACCACAAAAGTCCTTAAATAGCCAAATCTTTTTTTTTTTTTTTTTTTTTGAGAGGGAGAGAGAGAGAGAGAGAGAGCATGCACAGACAGAACTGGGGAGAGGGAGAGAGAGAGAGAAACTCAGGCTCCAGGCTCAGCGTTGAGCCTGACAATGCAAGGCTTGATCCTACTACCCTGGAACCCTGGGACCTTGGGACCCGGGGACCATGACCTGAGACAAGATCGAGAATTGGACACTCAACCGACTAAGCTACCCAGGCTGCCCAAAAGCAATCTTGAGAATAACAAAGCTGGAGTCATTACACTTCCTGATTTAAAACTATATCAGAAATCTATAGTATTCGAAACAAACTGGTGCTAGGATTGGAGGGGAAGATAATGGCAGAGGAGAAGGACCCTAAGCTCACCTTGTCCCACGAATAGAATAGATGACTACCAAATCATCCTAAATATCCCAGAAATTGATCTGAAGACTGGCAGAGCAAACACCACAAGTAAAGGCAGAGAAGAGGCCACATGGAAGAGGAAGCGTGGAGACACAGCTTGGGCTGCAGGAAGGGAACTGCCACGGATGCGGAGAAGGGAAGAGACAAATCAGCACACAGCGGGGCACATTGGGGTAAATGACTGCCCGTAGCAATTCGCTTGGAAAGCAAGACGGCCCAAGTTTTGTGTTCTCGCAACCAGCCAGGCTTACAGACTGGAGTCAGCATGTCTGGCTCTGGGAGAAATCAGAGGACACTGGGGCCGCTCTTGGAGGAAAGGTAGACAAACCGCCTATGGACATACAGTGCGGAAAGGTCGTTTGCTCATCTCAGAGCACATCCCAGAAAGGCAGCATTCACGCGGAGACCCCGCCGAGAACAACGGAACTGGCCGGGGCCATTTCCCTCCCCCACCCTTCCAGAAACACAGAGCCACCTAAGGGAACCAGCGCAGCACTGACATCACTATGCACCTAACTTGCCTACACCAAGCCCCGCACACTCCCCGCTCTGCACTCCCGAAGAACCACGCTTCCCAGTAACTCTTCCCTCAGTCCCAGTACATCGGCCCCTCTCCCCAGAAGACTGGCCCAAACCCCTGCCAACGCCACATCTCCTGACCCAGGAGTTTTGCGAGGCCTCGGTTCGGGTGGCGGCAGCAGGTCTCACTTCGCAAGCAGACCGGAGCGCACCTCGCTACGCCGTGCCACCTTCCGGCCAGGAAACAAACACTGCCCACAACAGGCGGAGAGCCTCTGCAGACAACCGGCCTGAAGGATAAAGCAGCCAGGATCCGCTAGCACACAGAGCACACATCGGAGACGTTCCCAGAAGTGCCACACTCTGGGGAACAAGGGGACACTACACAGCAGGGCACCGCAGGACCGCCTGTTCATAAAGCCATTACCCTCAAGAGGAGGAGACACAGCTGACTCTCCTAACACACAGACACAGGCACAGAGACTTAGACAAAATGAGAGGACAGAGGAATCTGTCCCAAATGGAAGAACAGGACAAAGCCAGTTTACTTAAAATGAATTAAGGACTTAAATGTAAGACCAGAGGGGCACCTGGGTGACTCAGTCAGCTGAATGTCTGACTCTTAACTTCCACCCAGGTCATGGTCTCATGGTTCGTGAGTTCAACACCTGTGTCGGTGACGAGCCTGCTTGGGATTCTCTCTCTCTCCCCCTCTCTGCCCCTGCCCCACTTGCATGTGGTTTCTCTCTGTGTGTGTCTCTGTCTCTATCAAAATAAATTTAAAAACTTGTATTAATTAATTAATTAATTAATTAATTAAAATGTAAGACCTGAAATGATAAAACTCTTGGAAGAAAACGGAGGAAAAAAGCCCCTTGACACTGGTCTTGGGAATGATTTTTTTGGATATGTCACCCAAAGCACAAACCACAAAAGCAAAAATAGACCAGCACATCACATTGGAAGCTTCTGCCTAGCAAAAGAAATAATCAACGAAATGAAAAATCAACCTATGGAATGAGAGAAAATATTTGCAAACCATCTATCTGATAAAGGATTACCATCCAAAATATATAAGGAACTTGTACAACTCAATAGCAAAAAAAGCAAGTAATCCAGTCTTAAAATGGGCAGAGGATCTGAATAGATGTTTCTCCAAAGAAGACATACAAATGACCAACAGGTACCTGAAAAGTTCCTCAACATCACTAATCATTAGGGAAATGCAACTCAAAACCACAATGTGGTATCACCTTACACCTGTCAGTATGGCTAGAATAAAAAAGACAAGAAACAGTAAGTGTTGGCAAGGATGTGAAGAAAAAGAAACCCTTGGGTGGCTTAGTCAGTGGAGGGTTCAACTACTGATTTTGGCTCAGGTCATGATCCCAGGGTAATGGGATTAAACCCCTTGTCAGGCTCCACACTGAGCCATGGAGCCTGCTAAAGATTCTCTCTTGAAAGAGAAAGAAGAAAAAGAAAGAAAGAAAGAAGGGAGGGAGGGAAGGAAGGAAGGAAGGAAGGAAGGAAGGAAGGAAAGGGAGAAAGAAAGAAAGAAAGAAAGAAAGGAGGGAGGGAAGGGAAGGGAAGGGAAGGAAGGAAGGAAGGAAGGAAGAAAGAAAGAAAGAAAGAAAGAAGGGAGGGAGGGAAGGAAGGAAGGAAGGGAAGGGAAAGGAAGAAAGAAAGAAAGAAAGAAAGAGAAAGAAAGAAGAGAAAAGAAAAGAAAAGAAAAGAAAAGAAAAGAAAAGAAAGAAGTAAAAGAAATCTTTACACACTGTTAATCAGAATGTCAATTGGTAGAGCCACAGTGGAAAACGATATGGAAGTTCCTCAAAAAGTTAAAAATGGAAGTACCATATGATCCAATAA